>NC_140483.1:62244490-62666990 GCF_964271855.1 Acomys minous | reverse complement strand
TGTCTCCTTCCTGCTTTATCCCAATGGTTACTTATATTTCTGCTTCAGAAAGGCAGAGAAGGCTACCCACGACTGCCCAGAAATGCAACAAATGATAATGGAATCTCATTTAAGGCATGCCCTGCTTGGTAGTTAAGAGCTTGCCTCAAAGGTGTGAGGTCCTGATTCCATCCCCAGTACTCAGAAAGACAAAAGCAAAAAAACTATCCTCTGCCAATCAAGTAATTCTTTTACAAATGAATCTGATCAATGCAGAACACATCCACATCCACTCTGTAATACCCTGCTAGCCTCATTCTAGAATCTTTCCTCCATCTAAGAACACCAAGGGAGCCAAAGCGCCTTTGAGTGCCCAGCAATGGGAGCTGGGCAAAGCCCTATCTACCTGTGTTAGCTGTCTCTAAGCTGAGACTGAGGCCTGACACTCACAACTCAAAAGGACGAAAGAGGCCTTTAGATGACCATTTCAGAAGTTTCTGAATATTATGGTGGGGACAGTGCAATGGAGCTGCTCATATCACAGCAGATAGGGGAGGGAAGGAGGGAAGTAAGGGGCGGAGGCAGCCAACACCTAACCTTCACGAACCCATGTTTGCAATTCCCAGTCTTAATCAAAACTAATCTGACCAAAAGTAATGCAGAGGGTAAAAGAGCTTCCTCTCAGCATGCATTCTCAGCTGACAGTCCATCACTGAAAGAAGTCAAGGCAGGAACTTGAAGGCAGGTCTCCTTGCTCTGGACAGCATTGCTTCTGGACAAGAAACTCAATTCATAACTAAAGGAGTCAAGTGGGAATCTTGGAGGAGGATGCTTATGCTTAGCTTTCTTATATCATTCAGGACCACATGCCTAGGGAATAGCACTGCTCAGAGTGGGCTAGCTATTCCCACTTCAATTAACAATTAAGATACTCCTCTACAGACTTTCCCATCCGCCAGTCTGATCTACATGTTTTACTCAGTTGAGACTTTCTTCCTAGATAATTCTAGATTATGCCATGTTGATAGTTAGAGCTAGCCAAACAAACTATTCCTACTAGTTATTTCCCCCAACATACCTGACATAAGATTTTCACCACCTCCCAAAATAATGCACCCAGCTGAGGACCAAGCATTCAGCATGCAAACATGTGGGGCACATAGCACACTGAAACCATAATACTCACTTTAGGGAAGATAACCTCCAAAGAGGGAGGGAGGTACACAGCCAAATATCAGAGGCAGCTAAAGGCTGGAGACTATAAGAACTGTCATGTTATAATTTCTGTCAACATCTTTCTTAGGACATTAAACTCTCTATTTTAACTATTCTTGACACTCTTCTATCTAGGGCTGTTTGACGTTAAGATATAAAATGGAGCATTTCTGCAGAACATTGATAAATTCCAGTGGAAATGGTCAGCACTCCTTTATAAGATTTTGTTTTTATTTATATGCTTGTGTGTGTGCTTGTGGAAGTATGTGTCATGTGTGTGCAGGTGCCTGCACGGCTTAGAAGAACATATAGGACCCCCCCCCAGGAGTGGGACTCACAGGTAACTGTGAGTCACCTGATGTGGGTTCTGAACTTGGGCCTTCTGCATGAACAACAGATACTCTTAGATGCTGAGCCATCTTTCCTGTTCCTGCACCGGCACTCTTATGCCAGAAGCAGAGAGATTGGGTAAAGTGAAAGCAAAAATATGGCAAAGGCAAGTCTCAACTCCAAAACAACTTGCTTTGGGATGTTGGGGGTATTGGTGGTGGTGGTGTCTTTCGATTCTTCATGCCATGGTATAAAATTTTAAGATTCTCTCTCTGCCTGTTGGCTATATCCCACAAAGCCATGCCCCTGGCAGAATCTACTTCATTGATTCCCACACCACAGCCAGTACCTGCAGATGCTAACTCCAAGCATATCTTGTTATCATGTGTCCCTGAGGATATATGAAGAATAATCTGTCTAGCCTAAGAAACAATATCAAAACATCTGTTTGCCTGTGTATGTGCATGCATATGTGCAGATATATAGAGGTCAGAGGACAAAGTCCATTTAGGTGCTGCTCTTCAGGTGTCATCCATCTGTCTTGCCTTATTTTGAGAGAGGTTCTCTCACTGGCATAGGACTTTTGCTCAGGTTAGGCTAGGATGGCCAGCAAGCCCTAGGACTTGCCTGTCTCTATCTTCCTAGCCCTGGCATTGCTATCATAGCCTGCCATGCCCAGATTGGTAGCTGAGTTATGGAAAATGAGCTCAGGTTTTCACATTTGCCAGGCAAGCTCAAAGTTGACTCACTGTCTCTCTAGCTTAAAATAAAAATATGTCTTAGCATGTTGTATCTTTACAAGAACCCAGCATAATACTCAGGGGTAATGTTCTAAACACTTATCTTTTAAAAGATTTATAAGGACTAGATAATACTCCAAAGAAATTAGAGAAAGTAACACAAAAACCTCTCAATCAGAAAAAATAACGTTGATTTAGGTAGAAAAAAAAAAGATGATACCATGTGCTAAAATGCCCTGTAAGTATTTAGGTTTGATAAAGTGCTTGCTCAGTTCAATCACTTTAACTTGGGGATCTGAGGAAGGATAAAGTAACACTTGGAGATTTCCTAAGTGAAATTGCTGAAATCAACCCTGAGATGTCAATAAATGTGACATTATCTATGTGCACATAGACTTCTGTGTGTGCTTAGCACACATGCACTCAGAATATACCCTAGCCAAGCTCACCTGGCCAAGCTCAGCACCACAGAGACAAGTAGGCTAAAAACTAAGACAAAGCATGAAGTGAAAATATACCTCCCCCCACACTGGAGAGCATCAACGTCAGAAGTGCGGATGGAGGGGAGAGGTAGGGGGTAGAGGGGAAAGGTAGGGGTGGAGGGGAGGGGTAGGATAGACAGAGGAGGGAGGGAAGGAAAAAGAGAAGGGAGAGCATAATGAGTAGGAGGGAAGGAGGAGGATTGAAGGAAGGAGGAGATGGGGAGAGAGAGGGAAGGGGAGGGAGGGGAGAGAGGGGTATGGGGAGAGAAGGGAGGGAAGGAGAGAGATGGAAAGGAAGTAGGAGAAGAAAAGAGTGTGGAGAGCTGCGAGGTGCCGCGCCTTAACATGGCATAGGCTTCCGCCTTCCGCCATCCCGACGGCGAGCACTCTCTAAAATAAACAAGTCCTTATATGGCAAAAGGCTGTGCAAGGGTAACTGGTGATCTGATGACGAGCAGTCCTGCTCTGACGCGGACCTATGAGGAGGTGGCACCTGGCATGAGCTGATTGGCCCTTGAGTTGTACTTAAGCTTGGCCCTTCCCTTCTTCGGGGCCATTCCCACTGAGCTTAATCCTGAGTAAAGATCTCGAGAAGAAGTCTGGTTGTTGGTGTCTTATTTCCACTGGACGGTGTGGCGCCGACAGAGAGAAGGAAGGACAGAGTGAAAGGAGAAAGGGGAAAGGAAAGAGAGGATGTGTAATTGGAGAAGGAAAAGAGAGAGTAGGAATACAAAGAAGGGAATGAGAACATTGAGTTGGATGGGGAGAAAAATGGAGAGTGAGGAGGGAGGAAGTGATGGTTGAGAGGAAAAGGAAAGGAAAGAGAAAAGCAAGGGCAAATGGGAGAGAGAAAGAAATAGACAAAAGATGGGAAAGGAGAGCGAGAGAAAAGAGGATGGAGAACGAGAGAAGAGAGGAAGGGAAGGTCAAGTGAGTCATTGTTTGAGGGACCACAAGCAATAGAGAGGTTCCCTTCACCCAGCTTCCTGTAATGGCTGCTTCTGTGAACTCTCTAGAATATCATTTTATTCTACACAATCCTTCCACACCCTGTCAACATTGCTCCATCCACTGGGTGCATACAGGTTTCCAAGTGCGGTCATGAGACTATCAGGCACGAGCAGTCCCAGTGAGGACACAGGTGGTATCACATATGAAGTATATTCAATGGAGCATTAAAAGGGGAGGAACAGGGTCCAGTGATTAAGGCATCCTATCAGCCCATGTCCTCAATGGACCGTGTCTTAGGTTCATTGCTGTTGTCATGACAAAAGCATTTTAACTAACTAAATAAATAAATAAATAAAAATATAAAAAAACAAGTTAGGGGAAGAAAGTGATTATTTGTCTTATAGTTTCACATCACAGTCTATCATTAAGGGAAACCACGGGAGGAACTCATGGTAGGAACCTGAAGGCAAGCCTGCTTGCTGGTCCACCCAGCATTTCCCCTAACCAGGGAACTCATTAAATGCTGTCATTTTATGGGTTTGGGGGTAGGGGTAACAGAATGGCTGTGCCTTAGATTTTAGATCTAAATGGCATTCAAAGCAGTGTGTGTGTGTGTGTGTGTGTGTGTGTGTGTGTGTGTGTGTGTGTGTGAAGCAGATATGCTTATTTTCTAAAATAAAGATACTAAAAATTTTTTAAAGTGGAGAATTCTCCCAGAGCCGTGAAGTATGAAGAAACCACAGGGAAATCTGCTTGTCAACTTGAAGACTCATGCTTAGTCTCTTTCTCAGATATTCTGGGACCACCTGCCTAGGGAATAGTGCTGCCCACAGAGGACAGGATTCCTATGCCTCAATAACAATCATGGCACCAGCACCCCCAGCATGCCACAAGCCATTTAGATCCAGGAAATTCCTCAACTGAGAGTCTCTTCTCAGATGACTCTAGGTCCTGTCACATTGACCACTAAAGCTAAATTGGGACAGATGTGTTCTCAGAAGCAGTGGGATGAAAACAGCACACCCACAGTAAAGTCATTCCCAACAAAGGAAATGCTCGGAGAGACACAAAGAAGCCCCTGTTGATTCTATAATGTTGTGTCCATTTGCCAAGTGGGGGTCTTGCCTCAAGACATCTGAATAGTTTTACCCGATCCTTCAAAAGACTGAGAAGAGAATGGGTACTTGGAAAAGAGGCGAGTGGAGAATAGGGGAAGGAAGAGTACTTGTCCAAAGCAAGAACGTTTTCTTATTGATTCAAGCATTCATCTTTTCTGAAATCTGCTACCATAAACTCAAAGTGAAGGTGTGAAGAGAGTGTGTCCAGAAGAAGCCATAGAGAGTCAGGCCCCTCGCTGCCAGAGGAAAAGACTCACAGCGAGTAGAAAGGGATAAACCCACTGGCTTCTTGTTGTTCCCAGCCTCACTACCCCCAAGCATTTGTGATTACTTACAGATATACGTGAGAAAAACAATGAAAGAATTCAAGGCATACATCTTACTCAGAAAGACAAACATCACACGTTCGCTTTCATTTGCAGGCTTTAGAATTTATACAGACACATAAAATCATATAGGTACAGAGAACATAAAGGTAAAAATTGAACTGTTTGAAGGGTGAAGGAGACTAATTAGAGGAGGGGGAGAAAGCATTGATTATCGGGAAATTGGAGAAGTTTATGCTCAAAGTATACTGTGTACTTGTGTAAAGACAGGCTTTTCTAACTCAGTTCAATAACATTTAAACAATAACAATAAAATAAATAATTGAAGAAGTGTAGCCACAGGTAAGATATGAGTGAGAATTATAAAGCCTACATTATGATTAAATAAAAAAAAAATTAGAGACTGGAGAGATAGCTCAGTGCTTAGGAATATATATTGCTCCTGCAGAGGACCCAGGTTCACTTCCCAGTACCTAAGCTGGGTGGCTCACAACTGTCTCTAACTACAGCATGACGTACACACACACACACACACACACACACACACACACACACGCACACACACACACTTAAAATAAAATAACTCTGTTAAAAGTTACAGCAGGCTGCCCAGGCTTGAAGTGAGCTAGTGAACAGTTTAAGGTCTTGTGAGCTTCACACACAGACCCTAAGTCCTACAGGGCATTACATGCTGTGGTGATTTGTGCCAGGACAGCCAGACACAGAGGCTCACAGAACCACATAGAAAGGTTTGAAGAATGTCAACAAAGAGCCATGATTCCTGGCACAAGTCGGGGGAGAAAGGAGGTACTGAAGCCTGCACTCCACAAAACTCTACAGTGTCAAGCCATTAACCTAACCAGCAGACCCAACTGTAGCAACTCGGAACGGGAGAAAACCAAACTTTGAAATCAGTGCGCAGGAAGGGGAACAGAAGCTGAGACCCCCAAAGAGGGGATTCTGTAGACCTATCACAAAGCAAGCGACTTACACTTGTAGAAGGGGTACCATTCCTGAGAGCCCAGAGTGGAAGGGAGAGGTGTTGTGTCACAGTAATGTGTTGCTTAGCCACTCCATTTTAATCAAACCACAAGAGATAAAAAGAGGCTACACACATAGGAAAGAGGAGCTGGAGATAGAGACCTGTGAAAGTGTAGATAGCATTTGTCTGCCGATGAATGTTA
Organism: Acomys minous; assembly: GCF_964271855.1. Lineage (NCBI taxonomy): Eukaryota > Metazoa > Chordata > Mammalia > Rodentia > Muridae > Acomys > Acomys minous. Next base: position 62,660,665 of record NC_140483.1, on the reverse strand, counting down.
AACTCCCCCACGGAAAGAACGACTTGTCGTAGGACACATTCCATGGACCGCATACCTAAACCCAGCTCTACTGGAACCAGGCTCAGACCTCCCAACTGAAAGAAGCCATTGGCAGACCTGAGACCTCCTGGGTCTGTCTGGGGTTTCTTCTGAGTTCGTGTGGCTGATAAACTGGCCTTGCACTTGCAGAATCCATGGCTTTTGTTGTCAAGGTCAATGGGAGAATCTCTGAGGTTCTGCATCTCAAATCTCTCAACTCCAGCCTGTGTCTTGAGAAACCCATTTTTATCAATCTGAAGAAGCCAGGTAATTAGAGACTTTAATTACTTTTGCAAAAATATCCCAAACAGAATGTAAGCTGGTGAAGTGACATGGAAGTCAATGTGAAGGCTCTTCAAGGACAGTAGCAGCAAACAACAACAAAACTCCCAGGGTTTGTCTCTTAGTTAAGATTACTACTGCTATGATAAAACAGCAACCTTCCTTATGGTAAGGAAAAGGGTCATTTTACTTACTCTTCTACATCACAGACCATGATCGAAAGAAGTCAGGGCAGGCACAGAACTAGCTCTGTAGAGCAGAATGGCCCTGAAGTCAGAGATCTGCCTGCCTCTGCCTCCTAAGTGCCACAGTTAAAGGCATGCCACCACACAAGGAAGGGACTTAAGGCAGGCGCTGAAGCAGATGTGACGCGAGAACACTGTTTACTGCCTTGTTCCTCAGGACTGGCTTAGCCACAGGGGCGTCACTACCCACCATGGCCCGGGCCCTTCCCCACCAATCATTAATTAAGAAATGCCCCATAGTCTTACCTACAACCCGGTCTTATGAAGGCATTTTCTCAGCTGAGGTTCCTTCCTCTCAAATGACTCTACTATGGGTGAAGTTGACAAAATAAAACAGAAACTAGCTAGCACAGTTGGTAGTGTGGCTTGGCGGGTGAAAGTACTCGCCACCAAGCTGAGGCTTTCCGTTTGACCACACAGAGACTTGATTCCTGCACACCATCCTCCGACTTGCTCATATCTGTGCTAACGCACACATTGCCACACACATACAATCAGTGAAAAACAGAATCACCACCTATAGCACTAGGTAGTTCCCTAGAAGATTTTAAAGCAACATAGACAAGATCCTTGTGTATTAATGTTTACTGCAGCACTATGCAAAATAATTAGTAGTAGAGCCATCTAGTTGTTCCTAAGTAGAAGAATGGATAAGGAAAATGGAAAGTAAATGATAGATAGATAAATAGATAGATAGATAGATAGATATCACATTTATGTATGTGTATGTATATTATACCTAAAATTCGGAATGGAATTTTTCAGGCAAAAAAGAATAATGAAGTCATGTCATTTTCAGAAAGAAAGAAAAAAAAAAAGATACAACTGGAGATGATCCAGAAAAACAAGTATCATGTGTTTCCTCTCCTTTGTGGGTTCTAAATTCTATGTAGTCACAAATAATCATATATGAATATGTGGCATGATATTAAAAGTGAAATTGTCTGGGGGATAAAAGGGAGCTAAGGGGAGGGGGAGGGGTGAGAAGAAGGAGAGGGAAGGGAACGGTGTGTGAGGTACGCTCAATGCGTATTATGTATTTATGTGAAAGTGTCCTCAGGGGACTTAGGTAGACTGAAGATGCGCTGGCAGAACTAGTCCCCCCACCTTCACCGCAGCGGCCAGATATCTACATCCACGTTGGCCCCACACTTGAGAAGACATAATCGCACACCTGGGGTGGATGTACAACTGGGGGATGAATCTTGGGATTCTCTATGGGATTAGGCTATCTACAAAGAAGAATAAAAATTGGAAAAAATGAGAGAGTACAAATATGCAGATAGACGAGGCAACAGTGCACCCTTCATAAAACTTTGAGGCGTAAGTATTGTTTCCGGCAAGGGAGTTAAAAGGAGACATGACGAGAGCTGTTAGAGGGCTCTCTGACCAGTGACTGCTTCCAACACATCTTTTTTTCCCCACTATTTTACATAGGAATCATGAAATAATAAAGCATCAGAATAAGGTTAAAATGCAGCTGTGGTGAGAGCTCAATTGAAAAGAGGAAGAAAGAAGAATAGAGTTGCAAACCTGAGCTCTGTTTCCTAGAACCCACATTTTTAAAAAGATCTGGGTATAATAGCATGCACCTGAGGCCCTTGGCCTTGAGAGGCAGAAACAGGCAGATCCCTGGCCCTCCCTGCCCAGCTAGCTCACTCTGCTTGGTGAGCTTTGGGCCAGTGAGAGACCCAAGGCGGAGAGCACCTGAAGAACTACACCAGAGGTTGACCTCTGCCCCTGTCCTCCTGAGCATACACGAGTAAGGTAAAAAGATAAAAGATGCAATCACGTGGAGTTTGACCCAAAACAACTCTGCCAAGTCTGGGATGTGTTGCTCCTCTGATAAGGCAGGACCTGAAGCAGATGTGACGCAAGAACACTGTTTACTGCCTTGTTCCTCAGGGCTGGCTCAGCCACAGGGGTGACACTACCCACCATGGCCTGGGCCCTTCCCCACCAATCATTGATTAAGAAAAGCCCCATAGTCTTACCTACAACCCGGTCTTATGAAGGCATTTTCTCAGCTGAGGTTCCTTCCTCTCAAATGACTCTACTATGGGTGAAGTTGACAAAATAAAACAGAAACTAGCTAGCACAGTTGGTAGTGTGGCTTGGCGGGTAAGTCAAGGATAACAGCAGAGAGGCTCTGAGCTGATATCAGCTGCCGTGGGCTGGTGACTGAAGTACCAATAACAGATTATCTAGAAAGAGTGAGCATTAAGTTACTGCAGAGAAAGCAAAAGAAATGAAGGACAGCATGACTTGGGAAGGATCCAGAGTGGTCAAGGCCCGAAAAAGATGGCAACCGAGGTCCTGGCACTGAGGAGGCTCAGCAAGCATGTTGCAGCACAGTTTCCTCTGAACTGAAACATTCCATTTTAGAAGGAAGTTCATTAGGAATCAAAAAGCTCTAACGGGGCATTCTTTACGACTCAGGAAGCAAACAACTCAAAAAGTTCAGGAAGTCCCTGAAACCAGATTCACAAGGGCTCTTCCCTGTAAGATTAAAGAAGCAACGAGAACCGCCAAGGAGAGGATGTCCCAACACCTGTTGAGCTACCTGCAAGTCACACAGAGAGTGCCGGGGGTCCAGCTTTTGTGAGTTGTCACCCATGCTGAGGTTGGTTTGAGGTGACTTTGAGTTGTCCACATTCTTGCAAATAATCCCATCACCAGCACTCTTTTAAATAACTCCAAAAAAATCTCATCAGTTCTCAAAGTTAGACTTTGGTGGTATAGTACGGTTACCTTAAACTGTTGTCAGATCCCAATGAAGTGAAAAAACACTTATCTTTCCCCACAAATAGGTCACGCAACAAAAGGGTTGTCTGTACTGCTTCCCTGTACAATCACTCTCCTCAGGGCTTCTTATGGGCATCGCGTGCCAATGCTGAGCTAAGTGATCTGCCTGTTTCTCTTCTACCTTATTTTTTTCATAATATTTTATTGATTATTTAGGACTTTCACTTTTTTTTTTTGAAACAGGGTTTCTCTGTGTAGCCTTGGCTGTCCTGGACTCTCTTTGTAGGCCAGGCTGGCCTCGAACTCACATTGATCTGCCTGCCTCTGCTCCCCGAGTGCTGGGATGAAAGGCCTGCACCACCACACCTGGCTTAGGACTTTCACATTATGAATTCAGTTCATACTCACTTTCCAGTCCTCCCAGGTCATCTCCCCCCCTCTGCCCCCACCTACTGTTGTGACTTCCTCTCCAAGAAGAAGAAGGAGGAAGAAGAGGAGGAGGACAAGCATGGTTAAACTTGCTGTGGCCAGCCCCTTGAAGGAAACTGAGTCATTCTCCTTCCGCACCCCCACCAGAACCCCCTCCCCCCACCAGAAGCCAAAAACTGTGGAAGGCTACACACCAGCATCCTTACCACAATTTAAAAAAAAAAAAAAGAATTCTCTTCTATGGCTTTCTGTCTAAGCTGTTACTTTGATTGGGGAGGGGCTGTCACAGAAGCCTTCTTTGTCCCTTTTTCTCAACCATGAGTCTGCAGTTATCAATGCCAACGACATATCATAGCTTCCTTGCCCTTGATAGTCGTCAAGAGCAGAGACCACGGACATCCACATGGTTTCTGGAAGCAATACACACCATGGACCTGCAGCTTTGTGGATGTCTCCAGCCAGGCTGTACTGCTGCCCGAAGTCATGTTGATGGAGCTGCCTCTGCTGCCACCTGAGGCCATGTTGATATCCTGTCCTGTGCTGCCTCTAAGGGCTATGATCTTGCTTATGGTCCACGCTGCTTTGTTGATGTCCGTGCTCTAGATGGCCACTGCAGACCATGCTGAGGTCTATGGTATGCTGATGATTGAGATCATCTTAAGTTTTGAGACAGTGTCTCTCACTGAACCTGGAGTTTACTCATAGCTAGACTAGCTAACCAGCAAGCCAAAGGAATCCACCTGTCTCTCCCTGGTACTGGGGTTATAGGCATATTTTTGAAGGAAGCACTTCACAGACTGAGCCAACTCCCTAACTTCATGGGGGTTTTGTTTTGTTTTGTTTGGGGGGGTTGTTTTGTTTGTTTGTTTTGAATGTTCATGAAGCTTCTGCTTGAGAATTTACCTTAAACAAACACAAAAACAATCTGCGGAGTCACAAGACCATCATAAGCAACGGTTTTCTCTCTGCTACCACACTCTTTTGCACATGTGGTATCATGAATTCTGGACTGCTGAGCAAGGTTGGTTCAATCTCCCTTTGCACTTTGCACAGCTGTTCTAGAGAACGGGCAGGCACTAATCTCTTCACAGGTAAACCAAAGAAAGAGAAGCCAGAGAGCAGACTCCTGCATATTTGCTCTATGAGAGACTCTTCTGTGTAAGAGAATATGGGTGCTTTTATGACCTATGCTTCTGTCTGTTTCATCCTGATGTGTGTGTGTGTGTGTGTGTGTGTGTGTGTGTGTGTGTGTGTGTGTGTGTGTGTATGCTTATGGAGGAACTATCTGCAGGAAATTGAAGACACATGCCAGTTTTTTTTAATAAAGACAGAGAAGGAAAATCTAGGCACGTCACTCATGCAGAAACTATTTAATCAAAGGGGAGAGACAATTATAACATCTGTTGATCTTCTGCGGAGGTTATAATTAGATGCTTGGGAGAAACACCCATTGGAAGACAATCCTCTAACATCTGTCACCATAGAATACAGCCCTGTGCAGTGAGGACTGGCTTTGGCATTCTGGGAAAACAGGGTACCTCTAAGGATGACAGACACTACAAGGGTCGCCAGGACACCTACACATGCCACCCAGCATTGAACACATAGTCCAGGTGGGGAGGAGCTTCACTCCTTGTTTATTGCTGTGAGTTGGGGGAGGGGTGCTGCAATCACTGTGTGATGATGCATAACAGCACCACCGCGTGGGTGTGGCCTTAGGACTTAATGATCTTTTTCTTCACTGTGCAGATGGGGATGCTTGATCCTGCAGCCCCACAGACTTCTCCCGGCAGGATGTTACAAGCAGGAGTGCTCAACTCTCTTTACAGATTACACCCCACCCTTCCATGCTGGCTGTGCCATTCGGGCCTTTTCTTCCTTTGACCTGGAATTGGAATGCATCCTTTAAGAAGAATTGAATTGTAAAGACACCCTTGGGCCTTTGGGATTCTGGAGAGAGAAAAAACACAGGGATAGTGCCCTTTCCCTCAGACCCTGGTCCACTGGGAGACACTGACTAACCACCTTCTGCTCTAGTAAAAGAAAGTAGCCATGGGAGTAGAGCAAGAAGCCTAGCAGCTAGCTGGCCTGGGATATTCAATGGGAAACAACAAGCAACCTTGGATAAATCAAGGTGGGAAGCAAGAACTGATAGTGGAGGCTGTACTCTGACCTCCGTACTCACACCACAGCACAAGTATAACCACATACAAACACACACACCTCTCTCTCTGTCTCTCTGTCTCTCTGTCTCTCTGTCTCTCTGTCTCTCTCTGTCTCTGTCTCTGTCTCTCTCTGTCTCTGTGTCTCTCTCTCTCTCTCTCTCTCTCTCACACACACACACACACACACACACACACACACACACACACACACGGGTGAGGGAAGGCATATGAGATGGAAAGTATATAGGGGAAGGATATAGAGAGATTGTTGAGAAGTAGGACGTATAAAGAGGGATTTGTGGGTGGTAGAAAGCAACTAGGGAAAGTAATACAAGAATGCCTGAAAGACTCCACCAAAAGCACCCAGGTACCTGACCCCTTTCTTACCCTACAGCCTGGCTAGACTTTAAGCATTTGTTTTTATTTATTTGTATGTGGGTGGATGCACATGCATATATGTGCAGGTGCCAATGCAGGTGAGAAGAGTTGTGTCCCCTGGAGATGGAGTCACAGGTGATTGTGAACTTCAAGACTTGGCTGCTGGGATCCATACTCATGTCCTCTGCAAGAGCAGCAAGTTGTTAACCGCTGAGCTATCTATCTCTCAGCCTCAGGCTCCGCTGCACTTTAGACAGGCAGCTCTGTTGTCACTGGAGACCACAGGGTCTGAAGGTTTTGTCATACAACTGTAGAAATGATGTGGTCATGATATTGCACCAAGATCACCCAGTATCAGTATGGTAAGGACCCCGCAGAAGCATTCAGTGGTCCAGGGGCATGGGTTGGCAGTTTTCTTGGTGGCTGTTCTGGACTATAAAAACTTGTTTATGCCAAGGCATTGAGTAAATAGAACTCTTGATGCTTGACATGAGAATTAAGTAAGTCCTCTGGCGCGGGGTGATTAAGAGCTTGCCTTGAATGCACAGGAACCTGAATTCTACCGCCCCAGGATCTACACTGAAAAGAAAAAGGCTGTTATACCAAAACAGAACTGGGCACAGTTGCTCAGGCCTTAATCACTGTACTCTAGAGGTAGAGACAGGTGGGCCACTGTGAGTAAAGAGGCAACCTGTTTACACAGGCCAGCCAGAAGTACATAGTGAGGCCTTGACTCAAAAAGGTGGTGGGGTGGGGTAGTCTAAGTGTGATGGTGCATTATATAACCCTGGGGAGCTGAATATGAACATTCCATTCCTGGGGCTTGCTACCAGGCCAGCATAGCCTCATTGATGAGTTCCAGGCAAGAAAGAAAGACCATATCTTAAGCAGCAAGGTGGATGGAACCTGAGGAATGACATTAGATGTTGACCTCAGGCCTCTACATGTAATTGTGTATGTGCACACACACGTGCGTGCACACACACACACACACACACACACACACACACACACACACACACACGTCCCCAACACTGGGCCACATACCATTGACGTCATCTCTCTTATCTTCTACCTACAAGGGCCTGGAAAGCCCTCAGTTGCAAAGAGCCAATGAAGATGGCAAAGGTCACCCTGCATCTAAGCCTGACTTTGCTCGTGCACTCTGTGCGCCTTACTCATTCCTCCCTCAAAGCTGTACTGCAAGAACGTAATGTCGGTACACCTAGATCAAAGTCCTACCACGTAATTTCAAACAAATAAACCATTCAGTTTCCTGGTTTTTCCTCATTTTCACAATGGGATTGACAACAGTGTTCTTCTTGGGGAGCTGATTTGAGGACCGGATGAGGAGACAGTGCACACACAACAGGGCCAGGCACCTTGTAAACATTTCACAAGCACTTGATAAAAATCACTTTGTGTTGCTGCATTTACAGAATAAGGAAAGCCAACTCAATAAGGTTAATTAGCTGACCAAAAGGAAGATGTCAGAACCCACCATGGAACCTATGGATACTAAAGGACAAGTGTCTTTGGGGTAGGACCTATGGTCACATGATCCCCATCACTTTAACTGTGTCAACAGACTCCAAAATTCTGGTCTGTTTTGAGTATCATAAGACATCTCTGGAAAGCTGTATTTGACGATTTACAGGCCTCCAGGAAGTGTCTAGCCTAGCCAAGGAAGCATGACAGGACACATGAGTCAGCTGAAGGCATCTTCCTGCATCTGTTCCTCTTTCCACAAATGGAAGGAAAAGAAGCGATCAAGACAGGGAAGATAGGAGAGAGAGATGGAGAGAAGGAAGTAGACTCTGGGTCAGAAAGGAGTAAGAGATTCTTTAAAAGTCTTTAAAGGGGCTGCTGAGACGGATCAGTGGGTAAAGGCACTTGCTGGCAAGCCTGACAGCCTGGGTTTGATTCCTGGGAAACCACATGGTAGAGAGAGAATTCACTCCAAAAAGTTGGCTGCTAACCTGTACACGTGGACTGTGGCATAAGCTTACACACACACACACACACACACACACACACACACACACTCCTGGAAAAAAAACATGTAAAGAAGATAAAAATAAACCCATGTCCGTTTGCTTATTCACGCTCATACTTCTAGAGCTCCTGTTTGATAAACGCCATAAGTATTGAAAATAAAGAGACAGTTGTCCACTCACTGAAAAGTTAAATAAAAGAACAATGCCGTGACTTTGTGCCCCAAGTCTGTGAGCGAACATTTTCAACACCACCAGCTTTGAATGTCAAGGCCCGAGACACAAAAGTGAATGTTTTTTTCGTAAGGGTTAAAGACCAGAAACCACTAACCTACAATCCAGAGCATGAGCCTGTATTCATCTATGCACTAAATATGTGGGGGCCACCTTCTGGGGAGCAGCCACTGCTCTAGGTGCTAAGTTTAATATTAAACTAGAAGACACACAGAGGCACTGCCTCCAAGGAAGGTCTTGCTTCCCTGGGGAGAACTTCCTGATCAATAACCCACCATATGTTTAATTACATTAGTGATAAGTGCCGTGGAAAACAACAGCAGAGAGCTGGTAAGGGGCGTGGCAGGGAGAATGAGCTGTCCTAAGGAGGACACTTGGTGAGAAACTGTCCTAAGAGGAGTGATGGGGAGGCGGAAGTGATGAGGAAGAGAATGGCTTTGGGGGTGCACAGTGACTAACTCGGCAGCCAGTTTTTCCTTCCTGGCGCCAGAAGGGGCACAGATGGAGAAGATCATCTGCCCTCATTAACCCTTCTCCAGTCTGTGTCAGAAAGAGGCCTTGCCACAGAGCGCGGGACCCGGGGCTGCAGCAGGGATTCTGTTCAGCAGGAAACATATTCCACTGTCAAAAACATGGCCAGCCCATTTCTAGAATAGAAGAACCATCGTTTCCCTCCTCCGCACTCACTCAGAAGCCAATACTAAGATCCAACCGGTAGGCTCAGAGCCCCACACCCCAACTCCAACAGAAACATCCTATAGATTTAATGATGAGACGTCCAAAGCCCCGGGTTGATTGATGGGTTTTTAATGATCTATCTGATTCTAACTCCTTACTAAGAAAGCAACGAAGATGAAAACTAAAATGTCTCCCCTCTCCACATACAAAGAAATACAATGTACTTTTTAAAAAATCACTTGGGTAATCTTACTGCTCTTCAACAGGCATTCTCAAAAACAATGGCTTCTTTAACAGGTAGCTGTCATGATTGGCATTTGGCGAGAGGGTGGAGAGCCTTTTACCCAGTTTAACAAGGCCCTCTACTGGCAGTCTCTAAAAACTGTCCAAAAGTAAAAATCTTCCCTGTGCTTTGTGTAAACTATTTTGAATATTCCTAATTATAAAGCGCCTCACACTCCTGAGCTGGAAGTATAATTGAGAGGAAAAAGAGAAAGGTGAAAAAAATAAATGTCATTTTGAGCAGGCCATCCATTCATCTGTCCACAAAAGAACATTGCTCCAAGCCTGCCATTTGCCTCCTTCTAATGAGGCTATTCTAGCCGTCAAAGGGACTCAGAAAGAAGGATATTTCCCACATTCAGAAGGTGCCGAGGATTCATGCACCACAGAAACAAATATGAATGCTACTTGTCAGCTACAATAAACTAGATTTACTCTGTTTACTCAAATGTGAGTAATTGAATATAATTAGAATAAAGACACATGGGAAGCAAGCATTTCAAATTACTCCTGATTTGCCACAATTAATAATTAACTTCTCCCCTTGGACATTTGAAAAAAAAATCAGTCTCTGGTGGCTTGAGATTCCGACTGTCTTCTGAGAAGAGCGGTTTTAAAGGGCGCTGATTTCTGACATGTTTGTCAAAGGTTCCTTTGAGCAGCTGAGAGCATTTAACCCCAGAGTCAGGAAACTGAGTGCATTGTTTTAAATGAGGCAGCTCATCACATGTTTTGGTTTTTTTTTTTTAATTTGTATATGATTGTCTCTTTATCTTTGAAATTAAATCCACTAGGTTTTAGAAAGCATTATAGTATTTCCAAACAAAGTGTGTGTGGCAGATCCTCTTCTCCCTCTGTCCTCCACCCCACTGTTGTCCCCATTGCTCCTTGTGTCCCTCCCCCAGTCTCCTGGCTGCTCTCTTGTTCCCTGTGTCTTTCTGTCACCCCCATCCTGTCCTTCCTCAGCACAATAATTTCACCCTGTCTTAATCTCCTTTCTGTTTTTTTTTTAGACTGTACCTGCATTTATACCTATTACACACACACACAGACACACACACACACACACACACACACACATGCACACACACACATACATACATTCCAGGCTAGGGTACACACATAAGCAGAATATGCAGCTTTCTTCCCTCTGAGTTTAGGTCACCTCCCTTAATATTACAATTTCCGAGTCCATCCATTGCCCTGAAACTTTCATGATTTCATTTTTCTTTACAGCTGAATGAAATTCCACTGGGTATATGTACCACATTCTTATTACCCAGTCATTTGTTGAGGGACACGTAGACTGGCTCCATTTCTCTAGTGTTGTGAATAGAGCAGCAGTGAGCATGTGCACGTAATAACTTAGGGAACATTTTTTAATAGAAAGGTAATGTGATCATAATAAATGATCAGACTCGACAGTAAATAATACTGCGACCCTTCCATTTCCAAGGTTCTATATTTGCAGACTGAAACATCAGGAGGTTGAAAATATGTGAGGAAGGCTGACAAGATGGCTCAGTGGGCAAAGGTACTTGCCGCACAAGTCTGGTGACCTGAATTAGATTCTGTGAACAACCTATGGAAGGACAGAAGGAGAAGTGACTGCATAAAATTATCCTCTGACTCCATAAACATGACACCATCGCACACACACACACACACACACACACACACACACGCCCACAGATGCCAGAAGAGACCATCACATCAGAGGTCTCCTGAAGCGTAGATGGCTGGGAGCCACCTAATGTGGGTGCTGAGAGAGCAAATGCCCCTTAGAAACTGAGACGTCTCTTCAGCTCCCTTTATTATTTTTTAAAAGATTCTTGTATTGTTTATTACTACTCTGCATGTGTCTGTCTTTAACCCTCCTCTCACACACACCTACACACACACACACACACACAAATAAATATTTAAAATATTCATAAGGAAAAAAGTATTTGAGGAAAAACTGTATGTGCACCAAACATGTACAGACACTCCATCTGGTCATTATTCCTTAAGAAATACAATGTGGAAACTGCATAGTGTTTTTCAGTGTGTTAGACTTTGTAAGTAATCTAGGCATGGTCTGAAGTCTACAGAAGGATGCACAAAGACTACATGCAAAGGCCTGCCATCTTATATCGGGGGGAATCATGGATTTGTGGTTCCTGAAGGGAACCAATCTGCAGTGGACACTAAGGAATGTCTATACTTACAAACATGATTTTAAAAAAAGACATTCACTAGGTATATTTTAAGCAAAACTGTGATGTAATCACACCAATGAATAAAGAGGGGGGAAGCTGTATTGTTATTTATCATAACTGAAAATAATATACAGCTCTGATAAATAAGCATTCCCTGAAAATATTTCCACAAATTTTCCACAATATTTCCACAAAAAAAAATTTCTATCAAGAGGCCTCCCATCCCTGAGGATCATAGGCTGCTGATGGTCATGACGGAGGGAGAAACATTTAATTTGGTTGGTGTAACTGCTGATAAGCTGCCTGGATTCCTATAAGCAACCCTAATGAAACTCATTGGTTCACTACCACCACCTCCAAAGAAAGAAAGAAAGAAAGAAAGAAACAGAGAGAGATAGAGAGACAGGGGGAGGGAGGGAGAAAAGAAAGGAAGGAAGGAAGGCAGGAAGGAAGGAAGGAAGGAAGGAAGGAAGGAAGGAAGGAAGGAAAAAGAATGAAAGTAGAGGGGTACCTAGTTGAGAAGGGGGATCAGCAGAAGTGGGAGGGGAAATCGTTGTCACATATAATTAATATATGCTAATAAAACAATAATTTTAAAGGGGTGGGGGTAAGCAGCTTTAAACAGATTGTTACCAAAGAACAGGCCTGAGGAATGGATCATGGAGGTCAGTCGGGGGCCTTCACGATGCAAGAAGCCCACAGCCCGTAGAGTTACTGCACATCAGCAGTAGGTGTGTGCTTAGTTCTGAAATCCACATGCGTGGAAGCATGCAGCTCCACAAACATTTCAGCATGGCTCTGCTCTCTAAGTTGGTCGTTTGTCCCTTCACACCTATACCTACACCTACATATCACACCTACACCTGCACCTATGTGTGCATGTCCACAGGTGCGTGGGTACGTGTGTGCACATGCGTGTGGAGAAAGCTGCTTGACACTGGCTCTCGTCCTCCATGGCTCTTCCACATTACTCACTGAGGCAAGGTCTCCCAGGCAAACCCAGATGCCTAGTCTCCCTACCCAGCTTGCTCCAGGATCCTGTCCCCACCTTCTGAAGCTGGGATTACAGGTGGGCCACCATGCCCACCTGGCATTTATGTGGCTTCTGGTGAGTCAAACTCACTCTCTCGCTGGTCCTTCTGCTTACATGGCAAGTGCTTTACCCACTGAGCCATCTCCCCAGGCCACTAAGTCGATTTTTTTAAAGTGTCTAAAAACCAGCAAACACTAACAATGAAACGATGTGGGGTATCATTTGAACAGGCCTGGATCAGTTCTACGCTTCCAGATTCAATTTACCAAATGAAGCGTGTAGTCTTTGCGGGGCAGTTTGTCAAACGGGCATTTGACAGTAGCACTGGTTCCCACATTTCAGAAATAACAGCTCTTCTTTCACTCAACACCATCATAGTCATAGGCTGGATTATTATCCGGGCTTATGCTCCAAAACGGGCCTGGGACTCTATTCTGAAACTCAGTACACTGGATTCTCACAGTGCATCTGCAGTCGATTCAAGGGACTCACTAATCCAGGAATGTCTGTTTCTAAGAGGAGAGATTGGGTTTCCGACTCTGAGAAATACCAAGATTAATTTATGGAACAATGGGGAAGTACCTTGTGTAATTGAGGCTTCCAAACTGACAGGGCACAGTTTGTTTGACAAGTATGTTTCGAGGCATGGTAAACGTGTGGGTCATGCTCTGTGCACCCAAGAGATTTATTCTTTCATCTGTTGAGGGAGTGCAGTTGGGCATCTGAAATTCCAAAGGCATTAACCCTTGTAAGATCAGAGAATGGAGAAAGAGTGAGCTTGTCGGCTTGCTCGTGTTTAAGCAGTCCGGTGACTTGCCCCCGGTGTTCAGCCTAAACCTTTCTGGCGGTTTCAATCTACTTTCACAGGCATGGGATGTAGCTCAGTTGGTAGAACAATTGCTTAGCATGCATGAGGTCCTGGGTTCGATCCCTTAGCGTCATACACACTGGTTGCACACATCTGTAGTCCCTGCACCTGGGAGGTGGGGACAGGTGGATCAACAGTTCTAGGTCATCCTCATTGCCATAGTGATTTTGAAGCTAGAACAGGCTCCATGAGACCTTATAAAAAAAAAATCAAAGACCAGTTTTCAACTTTGTACCCTGACAAAGTACATTCTAGTCTTGGTGGATGACCACCACACAGGTTAAGACTGAGCACTGTGTAGGGGAAAGCAAACTATGTGTTCTTTATACGTCTTACTTGTTTTTGTTTTTGTTTTTGTTTTTAACCAAATCAGCCCATCTGGAAAATTGTCATAGCTCCACTTTAAGACACATACCTAACAGAAATATATATGGGTGGATTGACCTAAACAGATAGACAGATGGGCTTCTGTATCTTTGAATGTATATAAAGTGCAATGTAACTTTGGGTAGAATCTTGCCTGCCACACACGAAGCCTTAGCCTTCATTCCCAGCACATTATACACTGGGTATAGTGGTGCACACACACCTGCTATCCCAGCATTAGGGAATTGGAAGCAAAATATCAAGAGTTCAAGGTCATCCTTAGCTACATAGCATAGTTTGAAGCCATCCTAGGCTACAAGAATTCCTGTCTCAAAAATGAAAGATCTGTTTCCACACAGAACTACATCTTTGGTGAGACGTGTCTAGGGACCAACCAAAGTCTAATGACTACTTATAATTTTAGCTTTTAATCTGATCTCTTAGCTATCCGTTGATCGAGCCGAACCTACAACCACCCATGACAGGAGCTTAAGTAAGCCTGATGTTCAGAACCATAAACCTGAGCTAACCCATGGTAGATTCATCGCTGAGTAATAGTACACAGGGGTCTGTCCTTGTGATACCCAGAGCAAAACCAATGAGTACCCTGCTCCACGGTACATGGTGGTGGCACATACCACCAAAGGGCTGAGCATTGGCTTCTGATAATTCTGAACACAAGAGCATGTCACCAGTTCACCTGGCTGGCACTCAGATGTGCTCGTCTGATTTATCAGTGTTCCAGGACAGTTAGTTGGTCTAGTATAGATGAAACAGACCCACACTGCATTCCAGGTGAGGCCCTAATTAGCCCTTCACACCCACAGCGAACTGCACACAGGTTCGAACCCTGACTCTTCTTACTACATATGTCCTGTGCACGGTACTTAGGCTTTCTGAACCTCAGTTTTCTTTCCGTGGGTGTTCAAGTAAGACTCTTAATGAGATCATACATGGAAACCACACAGGGATTTTCTGGGTAATTACTCAGTCACAGTTTATTATGCTGTTACAGTGCCCATCAAGCATGTCCTTTTCTCATCATTCAGTTACAGACCAGGTGAGGTACTGGGTGATGCGCTAAGTCGCAACTTTTCAGTTCATGATTCCAACCTCAAACCCACTAGGGTCCAGCACTAAATGTAGAATTTAAAGAATAGATTTTTAAAATATTGATTTCATTTTTAATTAATTCTGCATTTTAAAAATATTTATCACCATTTAAATTATGCTATCTATGTGTGTCTGTATGTGGGTTTGTGCGTGTGAGTGCATTTGCCTGCAGGGGCCAGAGGAGGGCATCAGATACCCTGCAGGGGTAGCTAATGGTGGTCGTAAGCTGCAGGAGATGATGCTGGGAAACAAACTCGGGTCCCCTGGAAACGCAGCAAGTGCTCTTAAGCACTGAGGAATACAGCATCTCGGCATTCTGAGAGAGTCAGCATCTCACTAGGTGCGATCACTTCATCGGGCAGCACTAAGCACAGAGAGAGCAGCAGATGGTTTGAAAGACTGCAGACTTCTCCCAGAAGTGGGAGGACAGCCATGGCTTGAGCAAGAAAGGGAACAGGAATGGTTCCAAGATGGTTCCCAGACTGAGGATGTGGAGTTACGTGGAAATGGAGGCATTTAGAACACAAAATTCATTCACATGCTTACTACACAGTATCCTAAAGGCAGCCACACACATAGCAGACCTTAAGTTCTGGAGGCCGGACAGAGGCCCGTCCTTGTGCCATACAAAGGATGAAGCATCAAACCAAAGAGGACACTGATCCACGGTACGTGGGACACCTGACTGTGTGAGGGAAGGAGAAAGCCTGCTCCTAAGATGGGGAGTACAAAAGCTTAGCAATTAACCAGATGCAAAAGGAGGTGCCACAGGCCAACTGCAGGGGGATGAAGGTGGAGAAGTGCCAAGGAGCAGAGGGGTCCAGAACATTCTGCCACCGGACAGTGGCTCCCACTAGCAGCTCTGTGGGATCCATCTGCATGCAGCTGCCTATGACTCACACCTGGACGACTCTGAATCCTTAAGTTGGAAAAGGAACGCAGGCATGAACAAGATAAATAAAGACCATAGGTGATATACTTCAGTACATGATATATACCTCATTCTGTGCTGTGATGTAGCCCTGTTAATAGAAATATGTGTGTTTCTGTGTATATATATGTATGTGTGTGTGTGTGTATGCATGTGAATGTATATATGTATACCTTTCCATATATATATATATATATATATATATATATATATATATATATATATATTGTGTCTGTATGAACCTGATTGTGGCATGTGTGTATCTGGCATATGCCCACATACATGTGTGAGTACCTGCACTGGTGATCACACACAAAGGCCAGAGGAGGAGTTGCATTTTCTGTTCCATCACTGTCCACGTAACTGTACTTCCTTGAGACAGGGTCTCCGGACCCTGGAGCTAGCCTGATAACCAGCAAGCTCCCGCCATCTCCTAAATCCACCCCCATAGCACCCAGTCTACATGTGTCCAGGCCTGGTCTTTTGGGTAGGTACCGAGGATCCAAACGTAGGTGAGCATGCTTGCCCAGCAAGTGCTCTAACCACTAGGCCATCTCCCCAGGCTCCGTGTTTATATATTTAACCCTTGCTCATCCCCCTATGAAGGAGCCATGCTTATATTTCACACTTTCAAGACACTAGAACAGAGAAGTTTAGCAAGTCAGCAGGGATCACACAGCAGCAAGTGTGAAGCAGGGTTCGAATACGGGCAGCACAGCCCTGAGGTTTCTAATAGGTTGGACTTTTAGGGAGAGATTTAAGCAGATGAGTGGGGAGAGAGAAAAGAAGGCAGGGCAGGGTAGCTGACATCTATCTCGGAGCTGCCCTAAGTTTGTACCCCGAAGTCTGGCATGCCAGGCCTTGAATCACAATGAAAAGTTTAAAATCTATTCCATTATATGATGATATTGGCTAACCCATGCAGAGCTTGGGGTGTTTTACTGCAGGAAAAATGCTAATTTATTTTGCTCTTCTACTTAGTCATCCATATTAATACCTACTCCATGCTAGTATGAAAACATAGGCTTTGCTTTCAGTGGAAGGTGATGGTGTGTGTGTGTGTGTGTGTGTGTGTGTGTATGTATGTGTGTGTGTATATGTGCTTATATGTTTATACACATGCCAGTGCACATACACATTTGTATGTGTGTATGGGAAAGTCAAAGCATACCCTTTAGGAGGCCAGGTGGTGGTGGCGCACGCCTTTAATCCCAGCACTTGGGAGGCAGAGGCAGGTGGATCGCTGTGAGTTCGAGACCAACCTGGTCTACAAAGCGAGTCTAGGACAACCAAGGCTACACAGAGAAACCCTGTCTCAAAAACAAACAAACAAACAAAACAAACAAACGAAAGAAAGAAAAGAAAAAAAAAGGATACCCTTTAGGTGTGTCATTGCTCAGGTACAGTGTGTGTGTGTGTGTGTGTGTGTGTGTGTGTGTGTGTATGTTTGTGTATGTGTGTGTGTGTGTGTGTGTGTGTGTGTGTGTGTGTGTGTCACATTGAAGGTACATGTGGGCGAGGCCTCACATGCACATGTGCGGAAGTGTGTGGATTTTTTTCAAGATAGAGTTTCTCTGTGTAGCCTTGGCTGTCCTGGACTCACTTTGTAGATCAGGCTGGCCTTGAACTCACAGAGATCCGCCTGCCTGTGCCACCCTGAGTGCTAGGATTACATGTATGGGCCATCGCACACGATTACATACGTCCCAGAATGTTTTTTAAAAAACAAAAACAAACCAGGATCCTTTGCTGGCCTGGAACTCACTAAGTAGGCCAGGCTGGGTGGCCAGCAAGTACCAGGGATCTCTTTGTCTTCGTCGCCTTAGTGCCTGGATTAAATGTCTGATTTTGTTCTTAATGTGGGTTGTATGGCTCAAACTGAGGTTTTCATGTTTGCAAGGTAAATGCTTGCCTGACTGCACCATCACCCCAGCCCTAGGAGGTGATATTAGACAATGTGACCAGAAGCTCCGAGACCTGCAGCAAAGGATGGTAGAAGACACCTTAGTAGTTCACAGCAGCCATCGCTTGTACCCAGAGCATCTGCAGAAGCCCTCTGATGGTGTTCCAACCAGGAAAGAAGAGTCCGGAGAGCAGAGGAAACTGCATCTGAGTGGGAGTTAATGGGACCCGTGGTCCAGGGCGCAGGGAAAGAATAGACGGGTTAAGAGGAACCAATGGAAAGGTGCTGAAGGCCTCATTACCAAGGGGGAGGAAAAAATGCAGGTGGCTCATAAGGAAGGTTGCGCCTTGGAAGTTGAGCAGGAATCGTCTAAGAGTTGGGAATCAACATAGATGTTCCAGTGCACCCCGTGTAAAACAAGCTGGACTATCTCAGGCACCACAGCTGCCCTTCTTGCCTTTGGGCCATCCAAGAAATAAAACAAAACAAAACAACAACAACAAAACAGGACTCCCTTCAGTTTGCTAGCTAAAATAAGGAACAGAGATATTACAAAATGTCACCAGAGCCAAAATCAGAACAGGAATGTTCTCTCTGCCAGCCCACCTTTCTCTGAGCACCTGCACAGAGCCCTGCTCCAACCAGAAGGCAGAGGCACCACCTGTGGGTCTTGTCTCTAGTTGTTGAGAACGTGAAAAGTGGCAGGCAAATGTGCACACAGGATTGCCGGTGGGACTCGGTCTCTAGTCAGTTCTTCAACAGGGCTCTGTTGGAGGCCTTTGGACAACTGATTGCTTATGCCACAGTTTTGGGTTTGTTTGTTTGTTTGTTTGTTTTTCTGGAAAAAGAGAAGGATAGGGCTACACACAGCAGCAGCATTGGTAGAGTGCTTGCCTAGTTTGCAGGAAGCCCTGGCTCAATCCCCTGTACCACACACACCTAGCTTGGTGGTGCAGGTCTGTAATTTGGGGGCGGGGGAAGAAGGGTTGTTGAAGGCAGGATGATGAAAAGTTCCAGGCTACCCTTGGCTATAGGTGGAGTTCAAGGCCAGCCTGAGCTATAGGAAACCCTGCCTCACAAAGGGGATGAGATAAGGTTTTGAAGGATCTCAGGAGCAGATCCTTTGATTTAAACACAACTCTACAAAGAATACGGAGGCATAGGATGTACTTCAAGCTGACCATGTGCTGATGGGGACTTGGGAGCTGTCAAGAAGGCAGGAGGTGGGCCACCCTAGGATTCCGTAGAAGATAGCCAAAGACTGCTTAGACCTTTCACACTGGCTGCCCAGGGGAAGGGCATGAAGGCTGTCACTTCACAGGCTCCTGAGGTGCTGACAAAGCATCTGCATTCAAGAGTGAGCCAGTCTCCCAGAATGAGTCACGGGGGCTCCCATGCAGGAGCTAACAAGCCAACAGCCGTTTCTTGCCAATCAGTCCTGAGCTGTCAGGGGCGGGAGGGCAGCAGTCAGCTGAGATTTGCTACCAGCCAGAGTTTGAGCTGCAAGTATAGAGGAGGAAAGCCCTGCAAGGCAAGCTCACCGGATGCTCAGGCAGAACTTCCAGGAGATAGTTTTCTGAGCTGTGTACCCCTTGCAGGCTGAATAAGACGGAGACCCTGCCTGAACTAGCAATACCCCGCACCCGTTCTTCTTCAGCCCCAAAGAATGCCTGAAAAAGTTTAAAGAGCCTCCAGGAAAGTGAAAGAGAGGGTGAGGATCCTGCCTCCACACGGTGGTGTCAAAGTTGGACTTTGTCAGTGCGATGTGAACTGGCCTTGCTCACTCAGAGAGTCCATCAAAGCACCCATCATTTCTCTGAATAACTCTGGCGGGGGGTGGCGGGGGTGGGGGGTGGGGGCCAGAATAGAAAAACTTCAGGAGCAGAGCAGTTTCTAGCACTGAGATGGCTGAAACCTGAAAAAAAAAATGAATGAAGTTGCATGTGTGGTGTGTGGAGGAGAGAAAAAAACAGAAAAGAAAAGAGAAGAAAGGAGAAAGAAGAGGAAAGATTAAAAAATATACAGAGGGGGGAGAGAGAGAGAGAGAGAGAGAGAGAGAGAGAGAGAGAGAGAGAGAGAGAGAGAGAGAAACTAGAAAGGAGTTATAGTGGTGCATGGGATGTACAGAAAATCAACATGCTTATATTAAAATCTGTAACCAGCAAAAAGAATCCAAAAAGCAGCAGGTGTCTCTCTCCAGGCACACACTCACATTCAGTTTTTAAAGTCTTATAATTCCCTACCAACCTTCCCCAGTCAGCCTAATTGTTTCATTTGATTAGCTGGCACTTATTTTAAAACAGAAAACAACAAACCACCCACACCCCCACACCACCACACCCCCACACCCCTGCAAACGCGGAGGATTAGTTTAGGAGCGGGCGGGTTCCCATCTTCCAAATTCCCAGTCCTGTTAGCAGCCAGCTTCCTTCCCCACCGAACTCCAAGTTGAGAGGGCTATAATTACACCGAACAAATGCATACTTGTGGCTGCGAGAGAGCCTGCGGTAATACATAAACAGCATCTCATTTTAAACGGAAAGCAAGCTGGAGACATCAGAGGGGAAACTGGACAAGATCTTTGCTTTGTCGCTTGTTTTGTTTTGTTTGTTTGCTTTTGTGTGTGTGTGTGTGTGTGTTAAATCCCAAGAGTCTTACTTGGACTGAGCTCTTCCCTTCGGTGAATGGAAATCACAAGGTTCTGGAGCCAGGAACTGCGAAGCGCCCACAGCTTCTCTCCCGCGCTGTCGTCCCGCAGCGATCCTGTTTACTTGCGAAGCACTCAAAAACACACTTGGAAGAACGAGTCTGGGTTTTCTTGAAGATCTGCCACGCAGAGCCAGCGGTCCAGCCTGGGATCCAGGGCGAGTTTACAGAAACCTGGGAGCCCCGGGCTGCGGCTCTGTGGTTGCTGCGAGCTTGTAAATACAGGCGCTGTGGACAAAGTCCCAGATGACATCACTGGGAGCTGCTTACTGTTGAGTCTTTATTAACTGACTGTCAAAAAGAAAGGAGGGGGGTGGGGAGGCAAGAGGATCTCTTCTGCAATGAATTCGATGTCTGGGAATGAATTCCAGTGATATGTGCATGAAGTGACCCCCGTGGAGTCAAGTTGGCCCAGCTTGGCTTCTCTCTAGTGTGAAAAAGTGTGAGGATTCCCTCTCCAGCGGACGCTGAATAGGCTGCAGAAGCAGGCGCTTGGGGATAGTTGGAAGGGAGGGCAGCCACCTGCTCCAACTCCTCTGTACTGCGCGGCTGGATGATTCACAAGTACGTGGGGATTAGCTACGTCTTGAGTTTCCTTGCAAGTCTTACCGGGAGCTCCCTACCTGGCTAACGTTTCTTCCAGGTGGAATGTCTTGATTTGGAACTTTCTGTGGTAAACTCCGAGACTAAAGTTTCCCAACTTGGAGTAAAAGAAAGGGCCCCGAGAACTCTGAAGGCAAAATTCTGTTTGCATTTCCAAAAACGCAGTTTATTTGTTACCTGGGCAGAATATTGGAAGGGACCGCTGATTCTCAACATTGTAATGGAAGGTATACTTCCGCTATCATAAATAAAATACAGTTTTAAAAGTTAAATATAATTCAATTAAAGCTCAACACTTAAATGAGATTCAAAGTAAAATAAAAGAAAATGTAAAAGTAAAATGAAATAAAAAGCAAAGCGGACCAGCAAGGTGACTCAGCAAAGGAGGAAAGGTACTTGCCTCTCAAGCCTGATCACCTTTGACTCCACAAAGTTGTCCTGTGACAGTGTCATGTGCACTCCTGCACTCTCGCGTGCACACACACACACACACACACACACACACACACACACACACACACACACGCACACACACACACACACTTTATACAGTAAAAATAGAAATAAAATGAAGTTGAACGGTTGCCACATGTCACTACAAACGTAAATTTCACTTCCTTCCAAGCCTCAAAAAAAGAAAAAGAAAAAGAAAACAAACAAACAAACAAACAGCGAGGCCTCCTCGCTCTATTTTCCTTCTCTCATTGGTCTCCTCTTCTGCCAGCTGGTTCTTATGGCTTCGCTAGTTGCTTTCCGCCACCCCCAGCCTCCACCTAGAGATGGTCTCTACACCCAGCTTGAGCCTCTACTGTGAAGCCGGATAGCCCAGCCTCTCTCCACTGGCAGGCTGCAGTAAGGCTCCTATTTATGTGTGGATGCTTTTTATATACTGACTTGTATTTTTAGGGTTTTTTTTTTCCATCCCATGTGCTTGTCTCCTCAACCCACTTTGAAATGTCATTAAGAGCAGCAGTTGTCTTGTAAGTGCTGTTTATTTGTTTATGTCCGGGTCACAGCTACAGGGAATCCTGACCAGAATGCAGAGAAGGAGGTCACTTAAGGGTGGGAGACAGGAAGGAGGGTGGCAGGTCCCAGGGGATGGGGGTCTATGTTTAGACTAAGCATTCTCCGTGCCTTGGAAAACAATGACCTCATATCTAGGCCCTGCTTCCAGTCACTGCCCTTCCCACTTCTGAAAATTATTTTCCCCAAGAATAGCAATTGATTATTAGGGTCTCACAATCCTCAAAGATGCCACTTTCATATAGGAATCAAAGACAGCATACCTCATAGGTCACTAGACGATCTTTAAGACAATGTTAACAGATAGAAATACCTACAAAGAGCTGGGGATATTGCTCAATTGCTAGAGGGCTTGCTTCGCATGCGTGAGGCCCTGGCTTTGATCTGCAGCACAGCATGCCCTAGCCCACCGGTGAATGCCCACGACGCCAGCACTTCGGAAGTGGAGGCAAGAAGTTCAAGTTCGTCTTTGGCTACATAATAAGCTGGGGCCCACCTGGACTATACTAGACCTTATTACCAAATTAATTAGTTAATTAAAACCTTAAAACAGTTTTAGGAAAACATAAGAATACGGACTCATAAACGCAGCAATTCTACTTTCCCATAGTGAGCTCGAAAATATGTTCACAAAATGCAGTAACATACGAACAAGCATGTTCTCTGGGCTGTAGTTTTCATCCTGATAAGGTAGAAATAAAGTTGTGCATGTGTGCGTGGAGGCAAGAAGAAACAAGCTAAGGAAGGTGTACTCCAGGGGCCTGTGGTGGCCTGCAGAGAGATCGTGGAAGGAAGGGAGCAGCAGAGAACTCGGGACCAGACTCGAGGGACAACGTACATTGTCGACAATGGCCACTCACTCATGGGACGTGAGGGAGGAGGAGTTGTTACTCCTATTTGTATGGTGTGGCCTCCTCCACCCAGTGATCACTTTCATTTGTGTTAATACGCAGAAGTTCTTCGTGTCTTCTAACCTTTTCTTATTTTATTTCTGAGATGATAATATAATAAAATCAGGAGGGCTGGAGACACAGATCAGCAGGTAAAAATGTTTGCCACCCAGCTCCTGACAACCTGAGTTTCACACCCCAGGACTCAGGTGGTTAAGAAAGAGACAGAGAGAGAGAAAGAGAGAGAGATGAGTCTGGCAAGTTTTCCTCTGATCTCCACACATGTGCCCTAGTACAAGTGTGCGTATGTGCATACACATGCACACGCATGCACTCATACATACAAATTAACAAATAAATGGGTAAATAAGTGAATACATAAATAAGAGCAAAAAAATTGTGGTACAATTTCTAGACTGCATGTCAAGATAAAATAGCTGTTTCTTTCTCAGATATATGGCATCCAGATGATGGGTGAAGAGCTGACAGCTAGACTGGAGAGGCTTTGTGGGTCAAAGCTCTTGACATGGAAGTGGAAAGACCTGGAAAGATCCCTAGGATGTACATGAAGCCAGATGTGGTAGCACACATCTGTAATCCCAGTACACATATGGCAAGATAGGAGGCAATTCCAGAAATCTAGTGGGCCTGTTAGCTTGGCATGGGCAGTGGTGAATAACAGGAGGCCCCTGCCTCAAACAGTGAAGAAGGTGAGATTAATAGCTTAAGTTATCTTCTGACCTCTATAAGCACTTCATGGTATATTTGTGCCAATGCTCACAGACAACTACCCCCCCACACACACATATATACATACACACCAGGATCACACACGGAGCACACACACATGCACATGGACCACACACACATGGGTGGAGGGGTATTTACACAAAACCAGCTTCTGGTTAAGTGAATGTTGCTGAAGCAATGGTATAGAAGGAAATGGTGGGCTGACAAGGAGGAAAAACTCGGTTTCCGGTCCTCTGCTTTGATTCAAAGACCCATTCCTTCCCTTTGCACTTAAGAACTAATTTGGCAGACCCTTGGACTCCATCCATCTTATGAAGTGATTAGGTTAAGTGTTCGGGACATGGAGGGGTGACCTTTTCCCCTGTGCAATGCTGTTTGACATCCAGTGCTTTAAGAGAGCCAAGCACGAGCCACTCGGGTTTGGTTGGCTGGTTACTAGTGAGCTGCACAGGCAGATTCAGAAAACTTGTAGACACACAGGTCTAACCTGCTTCTTGCCCGTGCTCCTCTAACATGATGGGGCCTCCAGAGAGAGAGGATGAGGAAAGTCTAAGTCACAGTGAGCGTTAAGACATTATTAGTAAGACATTATTATAAAGATGGGACATTATTAAGGAGGGACTCAGTACTTGTCATTGGCCTGGAGTGGTGATGTGGAACCCAGGTCTATCTAGTCTCTACCCTGCTGGAATCTGGAAATAACCTAGATGCTTCTCAACTGAAGAATGGATAAAGAAACTGTGGTACATTTGCACAATGGAATACGACTCAGATATGAAAAACAAGGACATCTTGAAATTTGCCGGCCAATGGATGGAACTAGAAACTACCATCCTGAGTGAGGTAACCCAGACCCAGAAAGACACGCATGGTATATAGTCATTTATATGTGGATATTAGGCACATAATACAGGATAACCATATTACAATACACAGACCCAAAGACGCTAACTAACAAGGAGGACCCTGGGGAGGATGCTTAATTCTCATTCAGAAGGGCAAATAGAATAGACACCTGAAGCAGCTGAAGAGAAGGAACAGGAAGGGAGCCTGCCATAGAGATCCTCTGAAAGACTCCACCCAGCAGGGGATCTAAGCAGATGCTGAGACTCACAGCCAAACTTTGGGGCAGAGTACAAGGAGCCCTATATAAGAGTGGGGAGATAGCAGGACCTGCAGGGGACAGGAGCTCCACAAGGAGACCAAAAAAGGCAACAAATCTGGGCAGAGGAGAGGGGTGCTACAGAGACTGATGCACCAATCAAGGACCACGGATGGTGAGGATCTAGACTCTCTGCTCAGATGAAGTAGATTGCAGTCAGGTGACCACTGATGCTGCTGCAAAAATCACCCTCCCCTGGTGAGAGGCTAGAACCACCCTCAGCTCCTCCCTCCTAGGTCCTCCCCAAGGGATGTCTTCTCTCCTCTCAGGCCTGCACCCACCTGCCCCAGGGCTGCTAGGCCTAAGATGACAGCCTAACTGTAATCTTTACATGGAAGTGTTTTGTCTTCAACTGAAAGATGTCTAAAAATCAAAGATGGTGTTCAAGTCTCCATGCCATCAGAAATATCCAGACATTTCCACATGCTGTTTCCTGGCGATGATCTCATAGCTCCCACAAAGATCACCTCTGCAGGGTCAGCTTCTGCCTCCTGATCCACCTCTACACCTTTAGCCCCCACAGAGGCTGCTTCTCAATCATTTCTGTATGCACGTATTCAAGGACAGCCTCTAATTTACCCTAAATAACTCAATGGGTCCCTTGCTGTCTTCACAGGAGAGGAAACTGAGATCCAGTGAGACAGGCTGTTTAAACACTCTGAATTTGACGACACTGAAGCCAGCTGAAGGCCCAGCACTCCAAAGTGTCCTGGGACCCCTACTTCCCTCGGTGCCCTAAGGGGCCTAGGTCCTTTCATGTTCCCAGAAGCCTAGATCCCTGTGCATTCCAACTAGTCTTGATCTTCCAGTGACCTGTTGAGTTTAGATTTGTCCATATCTGCACAGCCCGAGATCTCCTGGGTCCTAAGGAGTCTAGATCCCTCTGTGTTCTGGCATAGCCTAGATCCCTTAGGATCTCATAAACGCCTAGATCCCTCTGATTATAAATATTGCAAAGGAAGTGGTATGCCAGCATGAAGAGTAATGCAAAGGAAGCAGAAGCCTGTGTCCAGCACTGAATGGTTACAAGGTCCTAGTCGTGTATGCACACATGTGGGAGTGGACATTCAACAAAGCTTCGGGTTTTATTCCAAAGGAGTGTGACCTCTGCTCCCATAAGGAACCCAGCCTTGTCACTTACTTCCTTCAAAAAGACATGTGCTCTGGCCTCAGAGGCGCGTGGAAGCAACATGCCAGTCAGACTCACAGGACACTCCTGGAGCACCTGATGGAGCGTGACTTCTCTGTGCCTTTTGGGAGACATAGAATCCAATTGAAGGAGGAAGAAAATTGCAGAATATGGATTTCCCACTTGTTTTCTTTTAGTAGCTAGTACTCCCCTGCTTCAGTGTCGACTTCTCCTCAAGAATCTAACAGTTCTACTAAAAGATGTAAGAGATGGCCTGTGACCTGTCAGTTTGGCTTATGAGTTAATGTGATCAGAAATAAGACTTAAATGAGATTATAAATTATGGTCTAGAAACACCAAGAAAATTGGCACGCTTTGGAGAAAGTAAGTCCCTGGGGCCTTTGAGAATCTTCCTCCTAAGCACACAGGTCCACATCATGCTCATGTGGTTCCCCGAACACGTTTGGAGACACACTGGCTACAAGCAGGAACTCAACGACATGACTTTCTGGTCTATAATCAGATGTAGACGAACCAGAACCATCTAGAGGCACACAGCTTCCCCAGGAAAGAGCCTTGCGATCAATCCATCTTCCTGGTACCGGTTTCCCACAGCAGATCATCTCTGACACAAAGTGGGCACCCAAAATGTCCCTCAGAAAACCTGAGACAGGTGCCTAGTGATGGCCCCAAGCATAGCTGGATAAGGACGTTCACAGGCTTCAGTGGCTGCAGACATTAGTGCGGCCCATGTTCATAAATCAAACCGAAATAAAAGCAAACCCTAAAGTAAAGGTCAGGAGGCCAACTAAGTTCAGCTTACTCACACTGTGCTGTATCAACCAACCGGGTTTACAGATGCTTTCGCTTTCTCTATTGGAGTAGAAGCTGCCTGCTGCTGTCCTCAATACATACGCCATCTGTTTTATTGGGTTGGTGATTCAAACAGGGCCCTGAGAACATTTGGAGAGAGGACAGATCTGGCTGGAGAGAAATATAAAATTCAACCTTTTGAGAATCTGCTTGAGATCTGATGTTTCTTCCAAGGGAAAAAAAAGTTACCCCTTTAGTCAATGGTCTTCCCTTCCGGTGTGTGGTTCCTGGTACAGGCCAGGCTGGCTCAGCAAGGGTTAATGGTCCCTGGCACACTGGAAGGCTCTTGATGAAAGGCCCTATGTAAGCAGAGAGTATTGCTTGTGAACTTGAAGGATTTTATTTCAGCCCTCTCATTGTGTTGTTGATGGTGCCTACTGTGAGTTTGACATTTTTAACTACTTTGCTCGCCCCAAATAAAAAGGGCTGGGAAAGGGGAGGTGGGAAAAGGGAAGGGGCTGGTGGGCCCTGGGGGTGGGAGAGGTGGAGGTGGAGGGGGGTGGAGGGGCAGGGGGGCATCCTCTTCCCTTTACTGGGACTTTACACAGATCCCATGCATGGCAGGAGCCAGCAATCCAGCCAATAGTACGACTTCAAGAGTTTGTTATAAATTCGTTAACCCAAGAGATGTGAGTCTTCTAACCTGGGGATAGAATCTACCTGGAACCAGAGCCCAAAGGAGGCCACCAGGGATCTGCTGGGTGGAAAATGAGAAGGCAAATATGTGGCCCATGATTGTCTAAAGAAAAAGACCCCGAGTTTGACTTTCATCAGATACAGACAGGTTGTTACAAATCAACAGAATCACACTAAGGAGAGGAAAAGGATGGGGCAGCCGCTGACCTTTCCCTGGGAGAAACCCAGCCTATTGTGTGACTCCCGCCTTCAGCAAAGCCTAGCCTGAATGGCATCCGACAGTCTGTCCCCCACAGTTCCTGAGGCTCAGTGCCCTAACTGCCCCTGCCCCCACCTGCTCACAATAGCTGCCAGAAACAGAAGAGAATTCCTCAAAGATGCCCTGCAAGGAGGCAGGGCCACTCTGACTTGGCCTGGGGGACCAGGGGCCAGCCTCCTGCCTGCATTGGCCCAAATGGCCAGCAGAGTCCCGGGCCTCTCACCCAGCCCCTGGCTTTGGCCCTTTCATGCCCACAAAGCTCCTCCAGTTAGAGGACAAAAGGGCAGCGGGGTTGAGGAGGGGCAGGCCAGGGACTGCTGGGGACTGTGCTGGAGACGGGCGTGGCTCCTTTTTTCTTCTCCCTTTTGCTTTTTAGAAGAATGCACACTCCCTCATACACACACACACACACACACACACACAGAGAGAGAGAGAGAGAGAGAGAGAGATACAGAAACGTACACAAAAACACATGTGTTCACACACTCAGACACACACACATAGGAACACAGATGGAGAGACAGACAGAGACACACACAGAGATAAATATATACATAAAGAAACACACATGCAATACACTCATAGACATAGCCACACAGACAAATAGACAGACGTACACATACACACATAGACTCAGACACATGTACAAACATGTACACAAACACATAGTCACACATATAGATTCAGAGACACATGAATTCCTTTATTTAGTTAGTTTAATATCCAAAACAAAAAACAAAAACAACAACAAAAAAAACAAAACCAAAAAACCTACCTTACTTTCCTTGGGAACACTCCTCTTGTGCGGAAGGGTAGTCTTTTTTTTTTTTTTTCATTTACATTTGAAAATATGTCTAGCAAGTGTATCTGGATACCACACAGGGTATTTTATAGATATGGGTTTTGAATGTTGGAAGGGTATTCTTAAAGGACCCTTTCAAAAAGATCCTCTTACCAAGCACACACACACACATACACACACACACACACACCTGTCTCCAATCACTCAGCCCTGGAATATCAAGAGAAAGGAGGCGGTGGGTGGGAGGGCAGCCCGGGATTACAGCGTTCCCCTGTCCAAGCCTGAGGCTGATATGCCCAGGAAAAAGAAGGACAGGACAAGGCTGTGCTGCCTATGGGTCACCACGTCCAGCGTAGGTCACCGTTCTTATTTTGGCCTCTTTCTCTCCCTTCTGCACTGATCCTTCCTTCAGGCCTTTTGTCAAATGCAGCTTCTCCTGCCTGTCTGTTCCCTGAGATGCAATGATTAGTGCTTAGGAATGGCGACAAAGACACTGGAGTTCAAGGACCACAACACACAACAGTGTGGTGAGTGCCACACGATTCTGAGGGTCTCGATGACATCCTCAGCTTTGAGTCACTACTTTTAGAGTTAATGTCCAATTTGTATGGTTTTTTTTTTTCACTGTATCACTCAGCAAATGGATGGGGCAGTTTATCATTTGTATAACAAATATATCAGGGAGAAACTGGGCACTACTTATTTTGGAATCTGAGCAGTTATGAATACTCATAGAATATTCTATGAATGTCAATTGATCAACAGATTTAATGAAAAAAAGATACATTCAACGATTTCAATTTCTGGAGCAGAGGAGGTGGCTTGGTTGGCAAAACAGATGCCTTACAAGTATGACGTCCTGAATTGAGATCTGTCGTAGCCGTGAAAAAAAGCCCAGTACATGCTGTATGTAGTTCCAGCAACACAAGATGGGTGTCCCAGACAGGAGGTTCCCTGGAAGCTCATAGGCCAGCCAGCCGGGCTCATGTGGAAAAATTCTAGACCAATGAGAGACCTTGTCTCAAACAACAACAGCAACAACAACAACAACAGGAAAGTACCCAAGGGCCAACATCGACATAAACACTGTCTATTCCCTTGCTCAAAAGGGCTCCCATCCACATGAATCTGTGGATGTGTGTGTGAACACACACACATGCACTTAAAATTATTTTTAACTTCAAATCTTGTCCAAATGAAATGAAATTGCAGGAGTATTGCTCTAAAGCAAGAGCCTTATATGTTAGAATCAGGAAATTTAAGGCAACCTGCAAATAAAATACAGGTAAGCAAGCAAGTCATAGCCATTACCCTGGACACCAAATCTTAGTTAGCAGTGACCCAGCTTACCTGTAAAGCTTAATTGTCAGCTGAACCTGAATTTGATCGACAGGAAATCAGAAAAATCCAAAGGTCACAGAACTAGTGAGTCATCCAGGAATGCCTATAACATGCGTGTGTCATATTGAAAGTGGAGAGAACAGAATTTGCTTCTTAGAGATGAGCTAAGTTTCCATGAAAGCCTGGCTCGAGACTTAAGACTAGCTAAGCCAGAATTCCAAGAAACAGTAACCTTTCTACCACACCAGCACCCAGTGATATCCAGTCCCTAGGGGAGGGGAGGGGAGGGGAGGGGAGGGGAGGGGAGGAGAGGGGAGGGAAGGAAGAGGAGGAGGAGGGGAAAGGAGGGAAGAAAGTGATGAGGTAATGTGCTATCTGGATAGACAGAGGGTCGTCAAGGTTTCTCTGTAATAGTGACTGAAGACACTGGCTCAGGACTGGCCTAAGCTCCTTTGACTGAGCTTTGGTGCTCTCTGACATTTAGTTCTAGTTACTGCCCTGATTTATTCCATATTTTACCATCCTTTCTCTTTTCATAGCACTTTGTTTCAAGTTAATTTTCCCTTTAAATTCATTGAGCCTCCATCCAGTTTCCTTTTGGTCTATATTTCTGAGCTACTAAGTCTATGGAAAGCCTCCAGGAGCCTTCAGTGATTCTCTGTTCCCTGTGAACACTTAATTTTTTCAACTGCGCATGTGTGTGTGTGTGTGTGTGTGTGTGTGTGTGTGTGTGTGTGTGTGTGTGCCTGTGTGAGTATTTGCGTGTGTTTGTGTGTATATGTATGTGTGTCTGTGTGTGTATGTCTGTATGTGTGTCTGTGTATATATGTGTGTGTCTATGTGAGTGTGTGTGTGTCTTTGTCTGTCTCTCTGTCTGTGTATATGAATGCAAGGTCCATATAATACACACACACACACACACACACACACACACACACACACACACACACACATATTCATTCATGTACATACATACACACAGACAGACAGAGAGATCCTAGAGATGAAGTTACAGGCAGTTGTGACCTGTTCAACATGGATGCTTGGAACCAACCTTGGCTGGCCCTCTGCAAAAGCAGTAAGCACTTCTAAAAGGTGAGCCACCTCTCCAGTCTACCACTGTCACTTTTGACTAGATGGAGAATCATCTCTTATTTCGCAGCTCCTCCATCCCCTATTACATAATGGCTTCAGTCGTGACCCAAGCAGTGACTGGCTTCACGGCACCCCTCCTGGGATGCCCCAGGGCTCACACTGCAAGCCACACACTCCCAGAGAACCCTTATCTGAGGAGGATAAATAGGTTGTTCATCTTGACCCTCCACAATTTCTATTAGCAATGTTCCAAAACCTTAAAGGAAAAAAGCAGAAGGAAATGGAACAGAAGAGTAAAAGAGCTTTGAAATGGAAACTGGGTTTCTACACATGTCCCCTAGGACCCCAGAGTTACCCCCAAGCATCTGACCCAGGGAAGGAGTCTGCCTTGCCTTCTTGATTTCCTTCTGAGAGACCCCCCTCCTTGTACTGTAGCACAACCTTCTCTGTTATGTGTTTCAACTGCTTTGATGGCCCTCCCTCTATCCCTCTGTCCCTCTCTCCCTCTCCCCTTCCCTTTCTTCAGCATTGCCTGTTATCCCTGGGGTTACTCTCCTGTGGCACAGGCCTTTAATTCCAGAAGAAGAAGCAGAGGCAAGCAGATTGCTGTGAATTTGAGGCCAGCCTGGTCTACAAAGCGAAACCAGGACAGCAAAGATAAAACAGAGAAACCTTGTCTAAAAAAAAAAAAAACCCTAAGAGGAAGAAAGAAAGAAAGAAAGAAAGAAAGAAAGAAAGAAAGAAAGAAAAAGAGAAAGAACAAAGAAATGTGGGCAAAATCACGAAGTCAGAGCAGTGGAACGCTGAGCTGAGTCTACCTGAGGTAGCTCTCTGTCTGGACCATTTTCTCGGAGGACACATCCCACGGTGGCCAAGGGCTGCAGGAGGCTATGCCACATCACTGCTCATCCATCTTCTCCCCACATCCCATGCACAGTGCTATGGGTCTCCACCCTTAGCCAAGATCCTATAATACCCTTATCCAAGTAAAACAGCAGGCTCTCTTAGCATGAGCCATTAGAGAACCCAGCTTGTGCTGCAATCTCAAAGTGAGAGAACTTTAACCATTAAAAAGGAAAGCACAGGGTCTCCAGGGGCTCTGGGCCTGCCTGCTTTCTTAGATAACTAGGGAGCTGACTCAAAGTGTAAAATTAAAATCTAGAGAGCCATAGGATGTGTAGTGTAGAGATCTGGAAGATTCTCTGAAACGAGCCAACACTGAATGTGAAGCAGAACGGCAGCTTCAATGACTGGGTAGAATAAAGGGCGGGAGACAGGGTGCTTGTCTACTGTGCTGGGTAGTTCAGGAGGCAGAGGGCTTGTCTATTGTACTGGGTAGTTCAGAAGACAGAGTGCTTGTCTACTGTGCTGGGTAGTTCAGGAGGCAGAGGGCTTGTCTATTGTACTGGGTAGTTCAGAAGACAGAGTGCTTGTCTACTGTGCTGGGTAGTTCAGGAGGCAGAGGGCTTGTCTATTGTACTGGGTAGTTCAGAAGACAGAGTGCTTGTCTACTGTGCTGGGTAGTTCAGGAGGCAGAGTGCTTGTCTATTGTACTGGGTAGTTCAGAAGACAGAGTGCTTGTCTACTGTGCTGGGTAGTTCAGGTGGCAGAGTGCTTGGCTACTGGGTCATTTAGCTTGTCTCTGGGTAGTTTTTTGTCAACTTGAAACCAGATAGACTTATCGGGGCAAAGGAATTAAGAAACTGCTTCTATCAGACTGGCCTGTGAGTATATCCGTGGGCCATTTTCTTGGGTGATGATGCTATGGGAGGGCCCAGCTCACTGTTGGCAGTACCACGCTTAGGCAGGTGGTCATACGATGCAGGGTAAGCAAGCAGAGCCAGCCATGGAGAGCCAGCCAGTAAGCAGCGTTCCTCTCCAGCTTCTGCTTCTGTTCCTGCCTCCAGGTTCCTGCAAAAGGCCCTACCCTTCTGTGAGCCACACGTGCTCATGATGTTTGTCACAGCAACAGAAAGCAACTAGATCACCTACCACGGACACATCTCTGGTGTCCACCCCCAGCACTGCATACACTAGGCCTAGATCTACTCCCCTCTAGTCCCGGCACTCAGGAGGTGGAGGCAGAAGAAGAAGAGTCCTAAGTTTACGTGGTCACATCGAGAACTCAAGACCATCCTGTACCGCATGAGGAGACCCTGTCTCAAAACAAATATAAAACACTTAGGTGTTTCTCACATCCACATCTCAAAACATAAATGGGCCTGAAGTTGTTTTCTTTCTTTTTTTTTTTATTCAACACTGACATTTTATTTTCTGAAGTTTATCATAATTTTACAAAACAGAACAAAACAAAAAAGCAGGTTTCAAAAACAGCAGTTTGTAGAATTTCTGCACTGGCTCTCACCTCAGTCAGTGACTGGAGCTGGTGTCTTAGGCAAAGACTAACCAGGCTGATTCCCTCCCGGCCATGTGCATTCAGGTGGTTGTTTTGGAACTACTTTGTAATAGTTACTTTTTTTTTTTTACAAGCACCGTTTATTTATTTATTTATTTATTTTTTTTGAGAACCGATTTGGTTTGTCCAACAAAGTAAACACTTTTTTTTTTTTTTTTACTGTGTGGCATTTTCTTTCATAAAAAACACTGAGCTGAAGCACAGACTATGTATCTGGATTAAAACTCAAGTTGTTTTCTTTTTATCCAGCTGAGAGACTACAGAGAAGTTAAAGAAACCAGTGAGCTTCCACCTACATGGCATAGAACAAGCCAGATCGCTATTCTCTGAAACTCGGGAGGCCACCATCTTCCCAGAGTCCCCCGGGGAACCATCTGCTCACCCACCAGTTTCTGCTAAGTGGGATCAGCCCAGGTCACGGCTGCTTCTTGGGGATGAATTTTGAAACCCCAGTCTACCTTTTTGCCTCTCTGCAGGATGAAAATGGAAAGCGATGTAGATAAATAAATATTTTAGAAATCCTACATTGCAAATTATTCATACTCCAAGCCTTCGGTCAAGGAGGATTTAAACGCCAGTGCCTGTTTTCTCGTGGCTCTGTGTATTATTCAGGCTGTGGAAATTGAACCCCAGGCTAGAGGCATAGAAAGGAAACAGCTATTTTCTCTTTTGCTATGGAAACTCCGCACCATGGGGTGCTGAGAAGAAATGAGCAGCTTTAATAACTTCAGGGGACAGCTGCTTCTACCGAGCCAGTATAATGGAGTTATGGCACAGCATAAATCATGGGCGTCCATAGGACGGTGTCTGTTGAGGGCTCAGGAAAGCCTGTGACTCCCTTAGGACAAATCAGCATGGCTTGATCCCCCAGATGGAATCAAGCATTTTCCCCCACAAGCTTTGATTGCCTCTGGGCAGCCCTCCTGTGTCAGGGAGTACTTGTGAACACACTCGGGTTTGCCCGTGGTGTATCCATTTTGAACTATCACCATCAGAGAGAATATTTTGCCTTTGCTTTCTATGAGTAAGCCACAGATAGTACATGCAAGTGCACGACCCAGGCAGACTGAGTCCTCAGAACCAAGTCCCGATCTTCCCTGAACCTCTCTTCAGGAGTTTTAGAAATTATCTATTCCTCATTAGGTAGTAAAGAAAAAAAAACCTCAACCTGGTCTGGGAAGATGGTTCCGTGCTTATACCACATGACTGAAGACTGGGGTTTGATTCCAAGAATTCACGTAAAAAGGCGGGAATGGTGGCCCCCGCCTGTATCACAGCCCTTGGGAGGCAGAAATGCAAGGATCCCTGGGGCTTGCTACCCAGCTCTCTAGCCTAATTGTTGAGTTCCTTGTTCCATGAGAGACACTGTCTCAAAGAATATGGTGAGTAAAGAAGACATCTCAACATTGGCTTCTAGCCTCTACTTGCATATATGCGCACACCCCACCACCACACCCACGCACAGGCTCAATTGACGCCCTGCTTTTTTCCCTTCAACCCTTACCCTCTTTCTAATAAGACATAAGGGGAGCCTAACAGTATCCGCCGTGGCCCTTAACACCCACTGTTATTCAGACTCTGTTTCTGAAGGCATGAGCTCATGGAAGATCAACCCTCCATTGCTCCTAAAATAAATCTGGGTTGAATGACGGCATTTGTTTGTAATTCTTCAATGTGACTTTTTTTTTTTTTTAAAGAAAAGCTATTTGAAAGTAAACCCAGGAAGGAAGTGTCTTGGTTGTGTTTGGGTCTCCAGTGAATAACCTTGAAATATTCCACACCGGTAAGGCCTGGCTGAGAGATGGTTATCTAACTGAATGCATGCACCTCCTCCTTTCCCCCTACTATTTCCTGGTGTCGTGGTTACTCTTAGCCAGTGACCCCCTTCGCACTACTTGCTACTTAGTGAAGGCCCTGCTGTTTTCCAGGGAGATTCTCATTGGCTGTCCTGAGGCCCAGATGTCAGCTTGGAAACACATCTGGCTCCAGGTCCTTAGCAAACTGACCATGACAAGTTTCCTCAACAGCTGCTGCGGCAGAGTCAGTCTTCCAGGTGATTAAACCATCCACAGCCTGGCTTGCTCCCTGTGTTTGCATTGTAGCTGTTTCCCTGGAACCAGCCTCATGCCAACAGGCTGGCTCCCTTGAAGATGTCAACTCTCCATCTGTGGGCTGAGGTCCCCTCTGTGATAGTGAAATGCCTACTTGTGTGGGCCACTCAAGCCCCGTGTTAACCACAGATGAGCCTGCGCAAAGAAGGGAACCTCCCATCTGTCTAAAGTGAGGTTATGATCTCCCTTCTTGTTGCAAATAGCTGTCCAATTTGATAAGCTCTGCTTTGAAACGCCGAGGCTGTATCTCATATTGACTAGAGGATACTCCTTCCGTGTTAAGAATACCTTTGCAGCATGTATCCCCCCCCCCCCACATGTGTGCACCAGGTGAAGATGCAGATGGCAGAGAGAGGTACGGTTGATGCATTTGCATTTTTCAAAGACATGACGCCATGCCCTGGAGGAATAATTATGAGAGTGCTTCTAGGTGACGCTTACTGTTCTTGATATGAAAATCTCAATGGCCACCCATGAATAAAAACACAAACCCATAACAGGTGGGGATTTAATTTGTGTGTGTGTGTGTATGTGTGTGTGTGTGTGTGTGTGTGTGTGTGTGTGTATCAAAGGGCAGCTTTGAGTGTCGTTTCCCAGGTGTCTTGTACTATTTGTTTGAGGCATGGTATCTTATATGATCTTCACCAATGGCCCCCTGCTAGCTGGCCAGCAAAATCCAAAGATCTTCCCACCTCTGCCTCCTATCTTCCAGTCGGTGGGATTACAAATCCATGCTACCTAGCTTTTTATGGCAGTCCTAGGAATTCAACTCAGATCCTCATCCTTGCATGGCAAGTGCTTTCCTGAGGACCAAGCCATCTCCCCAACCCCTAAGTTAATTGTTTTGCTGGTAAAAGCAAGAGGAAGGTATAGAAGGGTGGTCTTTAAGGTATAGGAAGACTTCCAGCATTAGCATCACCCGGAAACTGTAACAGATGATAATTTGAAGGTTAGCCTCCGATGAACTGAGTCAGAAAGTCTGTGGGTGAGCCTAACAATAGTCCAACCCCCCCCACCCACCCCACTCCACCCCATCAGGAAAGCTGATGCGCCCTTGGATTTCAAAACAATTGTTCTTGCACTATCTAGGGCTTGCTCTAGCTGGAGGAGAGAGGGCTGCCTTGGAGATTGCCACAGTACACTCCGTTGGATTGCACTCTCCCTCCCCTTCAGGGGAACCTATTATGCTACCCTTCTCTCCTAAGATGCACATTTGGAAGCTAATGCTAGCTGCTCTTCTGCAGTTTGAAGACCCCAATCCCAAGCACAGCAATAATTAGGCAGTGACTTGCAGTAGCATGAAAGGCTCTGTAGATACAGTCAAACCATCTCATTAGATACAACTTCAAATATGTCCAAGGAATAGACACAAATGTCCCTATTTCACAGATGGAGAAAGCTGAGGTTTCAAATAAGATGGCTTCACCCTTTGTTGTCATGAGAGGCATATTTTGAGTCTCTTGCCCAGCCAGTCTATTTTAACATGCTTGATACTTCAAATACTTTCTCTCCAGGCCTCACTCAGTCTTGGCCAGGTACAAGGACTGGATATGGTTGTACTGAGTTTGCTTCGAGATGTCGCTAGCCAAGTCATAAAAATCCTGATAAAATCATCTTTTGGAACAGAACTGGTGATGCTGCCCAATCAAGTGGACATGGGTGTCTTCTTCAAAACTAATAAGATTTGTAACTGGTAAACGCTTCTGCATTGGCACAGGAGACAACTTCCTGAACAGAACACCAACAGCCCAGGCATTAATGTCAACAATTAATAAATGGGACCTCATGAGGCTGAGAAGCTTCTGTAAGGCAGGAGACACTGTCAAGAGAACAAAGCGACAGCCTACAGAGTGGGAAAAGATCTTCACCAACCCTACATCTGACAAAGGTCTAATATTCAAAATCTATAAAGAACTCAAGAAATTAAACACCACCAAACCAAATAACCCAATTGAGAAATGGGGCTTGGAACTAAACAGAGAATTCTCAACAGAGGAATATCAAATGGCTGAGAAACACTTAAAGAAATGCTCAACCTCCTTAATCATCAGGGAAATGCAAATCAAAACAACTCTGAGATTCCATCTTACACCCATCAGAATGGCTAAGATCAAAAATTCAAGCGACACCACATGCTGGCGAGGATGTGGAGAGAGAGGAACACTCCTTCATTGCTGGTGGGAATGCAAACTAGTACAACCACTTTGGAAATCTATCTGGTGCTATCTCAGAAAAATGGGAATAGGGCTTCCTCAAGACCCAGTTATTCCACTCCTTGGAATATACCCAGAAGATGCTCCAGCACACAACAAGAAAATTTGCTCAACCATGTTCATAGCAGCCTTATTCATAATAGCCAGAACATGGAAACAGCCTAAGTGTCCCTCAGTAGAAGAATGGATAAAGAAACTGTGGTACATATACACTACGGAATACTACTCAGCTATTAAAAACAAGGAATTCCCAAAATTTGTGGACAAATGGATTCAGCTAGAAATGATCATAATGAGTGAGTTAACCCAGAAGCAGAAAGACTCAAATGGTATATACTCACTTATATCTGCATACTAGCCCAAGGGGCATGTCCCATGAAAGCCTTCACTTACCAGGAAATTGGGACAGAGGGGAGGACATCCTACTGGGACTCTAGATGAGAGTAGCATGGGAGAATAGCAAAGTAGAAGGATCCAGAGGGTCCAAAAACCTACAAGTAGAACATTATGATAGGCAGAATTGGGCACAGGGGTCCCACTCAAACTAAGGCACCAGCCAAGGACAATACAGGCGGTAAACTTTAAACCCCTACCAAGATCTAGCCAATGGGCAGAACATTCTCCACAGTTGAGTGGAGAGTGGGGTCTGACTTTCACATGAACTCTGGTGCCTCGTATTTGACCATGTCCCCTGGAGGGGGAGACTTGGTGGCACTCAGAGGAAGGATAGCAGGTTACCAGGAAGAGACTTGATACCCTATGAGCATATACAGGTGGAGATAATCCCCCTCAGGAACAGTCATAGGGGAGGGGAATAAGGGGAAAATGGGAGGGAGGGAAGAATGGGAGTATACAAGGGATGGGATAACCATTGAGATGTAACAAGAATAAATTAATTTAAAAAACGCTTCTGCAAAGCAATTTGGCATATGATTTGGCTCTATAATTACACAGTTTGGAATTGACCCAAAATAAATAGCAGAGAGGTTGTCTTTAAAATTAACATATAAGAAAGTACCCTACAACATTTTATAAAAAACAAGAAGGAAAATAATTTACATTTCACATAAACTAGAGCAGCTAAATAAACTAGCTCCATAAGGCAATCTATAATAGAGCCGTGGATAAACAGGCTTCCCAAAAACAAGTTGTTAAGCAGTGGCCACAAGTCAAGGGGAAACACGCTGTGTAAAATGTTATAGATTGTAAGGTCTTGTTCTATTTTTAAAATGTAAATTAGCATACAAGTGTGTTCATAACACATGCACGTGTCCCCTGCTGGACATATGCACTGGAGGGGATAGGAATGGTTACATGAGAATAATTGAGTCTCTAAGACTAATTTTTATTATAAATTATTTACCAACATAAGGGAATAGCTACGTGTGTGAGAGAGATTAATGGGAGGCGGGGAGAATACATGCCTGTGTATCTCCGTGTGAAGGCCAGAGGCCAGTCAGTGTCTGATGTCTTCTTCCTTCTTTTATGTCCTTACCTTCTGTCCACCTTATTATTCTTTTTGAGACAGGGTCTCACTGTTCTATGTATTTTACAAACAAAGAAAATGAGGCTAAGGGGTTAATTAGCTGCCCTGTACACACAGGTACAAAATACTAAAGGCAGGATTCAAACTACCAAGTCGGCCTTCTTTCCCCATTCTGGATTATCTCTAGAGAAGCAAACTCCTCCAGTTCCTCCCACTGCTCCCCCACCTTCAAGCATCTGTATTTCAGGGTAAATGATAACAACGTAGTGCTCATCACCACAAAAGCAGTGAGAATAAGGGCTATGGCCCATGGGAGTGGCTGGGGTTGAACATGCACAGATATTACAGATAAGGGGGCAGACTTGATGATTCCTTCTTAACATCTGTAGTGTAATGTTCATTAAGAGCTGGGGCTTTCCACAGTAAAAGAACGTTCAGGTACAATCACTGTAGACCTTGGCAGAACCTCATTAAATACTTCAGGCATTAATGGCCAACTGAAACCAAGCATTCCCAGGGACCTAAACATAGTACTTCGGGTGAGCATAGCACTATGTCAACACAAGTGCCCCATGAGCCAACACTGCCCATCCTGAATCCTCACTACAATGTCCTGGCCTGCTTCCAGTTTCCTTTGCATTTCTCTCCTTTCATTCACACTCACCTTCTAACCTGAGGCTACCTACTGTTTTGTTGTTGTTGTTGTTTTGATTTGGTTTTTTGTTGTGTGTGTGTGTGTGTGTGTGTGTGTGTGTGTGTGTGTGTGTGTGTGTTTACCACTGTCCTCACTGCATCCTCTCTATATCCCTCTTGCTTATCCTGAAGACACATTAACATGTCACCTTCGGGGAAAGAGATGCTGTACTATTCCTCAGGGATAAAGCTCCCCGGCGCTTCTCTTCATTAACTGACAACCAAGAAGAGAATGCTAGCTTGTTCATACGGTTTATGCTGTGTTTGTGAGACAGTGGGTGTAGAAGAGGGAAAGGGAGAGGGGGAGGGGGAAGGGAAGGGAGAGGGAGAGGGAGGGGGAGGGAGATCTAGCAAGGACAATGGTAGAAGGGAAGACGCCTTAGGAGAATGGAATTCTCCGGTTCCCCTGAGGCATTCTCCTTTTCCCAGTGTGAAGCAACAGCCTGGCACCATTTTCCCTATAAGAGTAATTGTCATTGCTTTTCAAACAGTGAGTAAGACCCAGGGCTCAAGAGCCAGACTGCCTGGGTTGCAATCCTGGCTCCGCCGTTTGCTGTAATCGCCAGGTGACTGTGGTAAGCCACTGAATCACATCCCAGAGCTATAAAACAGACACTAATGGTACCACGGTCCTGTCCCAATGTCATAAACCATCCAGAACAATGTCTGGTATATAATAAACATTCTGCATCAGGGATTAGTCATTGTGTGGCCACCAAGAGCCCCAGGCCTACTGTTGAGGAGACCTGAGGACACGATACCTAGTTTGGCAAGGGACTCGAATGGAAGAATCTAGACAATGTATCTTTCTTGGAAAAGCATTGGTGTGACAGCAGAGGCATGGCTATGTTTTGTGTGCTTGTTCCTCATGGTATGGAGGCACCTCAACTTTGAAATCTGGCTAGTCCAGTCTGAAACATGGGCAACTAAATGAGAGTTTTGCCTTGACTACTTCCCCAAACTGAGTAAAGCAGATGAAATTTTCTTACTATCTTCCCTCTTCGTCATCTTCTCTGATGTGTCTATAGTTTTTGAACACAACAGCCAATATCCAACTCATGCCTTTCTCTCCTTGCCTTGTCTGTGGGGGGAAAAAAGACTTTTCCATCTAGATCCTAAGAAAAATCCAACATGTAAGAAGAAAGCAGTCTCATTTAATTAATTCTAAGGATAGTGTCTGGAACAGATGACACATTTGTGTTTTAACCTTTATCATCTAAGGAGACCTTTTATTGCCTTTAGGTGATGTTTTGGTTTTGGTTTTGGTTTTTTTTTTAACTAAGGTTTATCACTCTTCACAGTTTCATGAGCCTAAGCCAACAGAATAAATGCTCTGGTAATCTACTTGGTACTGGGGTTCAATGGCCAGAACCTAGCCCTTCAGAAAAGGAATGAGGCAGCCGTGTGGGAACATGGGAGAGACAGGTTCCATGGGGAGTCAGGAGACTATTCAGGACATGTTATGCATGTGATGCTTCCTAAGCATCTAATCAGAGTTACCTGGTGGACCAATAGACATACAGTCCAGGAAGTCAAGAGCATCTAATCAGAGTTACCTGGTGGACCAATAGACATATGGTCTAGGAAGTCAAGAGCATCTAATCAGAGTTACCCGGTGGACCAATAGACATATAGTCCAAAGAGTCAAGAGAAATCCAGGATAGAGATAGAGGTGGTGGAGTTGTCCACACCCAAGTAGTATCTATAGTCAGGAGGCTGGTGAGGTCAGCAAGGACGTGCACATAAATAAAGAAGAGAAGATATCCAAACAGTGAGGTCGTGTTTAGGAACTTTGTAATCTCATTGTGTTCCACGCCCCTTTGTAAGGACGGAGAGAGTCATCTAGAACTCTCTGACCATCCCATCAGGAAGCTGCCATTTGTTCATTTAATTAATTATTTATTGACTGTTAATGGGTACCAGATTTCAGCCTAGGCAGAAAAAGGGGGAAACAAAAAGATTCGTGGGAAGAAAAGAAAACTCTCACTAGTGCCTGCAAACTTCACAACTGCTATTATTTCTCCAGGTGTGGTGGTTTGGATAGGAATGGCCCCCATAGGGTCACATGTTTGAATGCTTGGTCCATAGAGAGTGACACTATGAAGAGGCGTGGCCGTGTTGGAGGAAGTGTGTCACTGGGAATAGTAGGCTTTGAGGTTGCAGCCAGGCCCAGTATCACTCTCTCTCTCTTGCTGCTGCCTGCTGATGCAGATGTAGAATCCTCAGCTCCTTCTCTAGCACCATGTCTCCCTTATATGCCACCATGTGTCCCACCATGATGGCAGTGAACTAAACCTCCAAACTGTAAGCCAGCCCCAACTAAATGTTGTCCTTTATAAGAGCTAGTGTGGTCATGGTGTCTCT
Source organism: Acomys minous (assembly GCF_964271855.1). Lineage (NCBI taxonomy): Eukaryota > Metazoa > Chordata > Mammalia > Rodentia > Muridae > Acomys > Acomys minous. The sequence goes on along the minus strand of NC_140483.1, from coordinate 62,618,227 downwards.
TCACAGCAATAGAAACCCTAAGACAGCAGGTGAGATGCCTGTGGTCCAGGCCCTTTGGTACATTAGGCTCAGCGAGGGTAGCCTAATGGACTTCAGGCCTTCAGACTGCCTCTGCCTTCCCAGGTCTGTGACCACAAGCTTGTGCCATCACACCTGGCTCTTCCACTTGGATGCTGGGAACCTGATATCAGGTTGTCATATTTGATGGGAACCACTTAGAAATCAGACATACCCTCTCAGCCCAATATCTACATAATTTTATAAAAGTCATCCTTGAATTTTTTTTAAAAATTCATAGACAGTTTGCCTCCTGGGGCCTTGCCTAGAAGGGAAGCGTTTGTTTTAAGTGAGTACAACACTCTCCCTTGGGTTTTGACAAAAGTATATACTTTGCCTGACATACAGCTAAATTTGAATTTCTAGTGTCATGAACATAGCCAGCCTAGTGAGGGGCTGAGTGAAGGATTGCTTTGGGTTAGGCTTGTTTGTGACCTCAACCTACACTGCAGATAGCAAAGTGCACTGTCCTCATCTGAAGGTGGACAAATGCCTGTGGTCAACCCCGCCTCCTAAGGCACACAGGCACGGGGAGCAGTAAGGACAGGTGTCATCCTGGGGGAGACTCAGAAGTTGACAGTGTTGACGTACAGCCACTCCTTGCTGCTGTAACTTTCAGTAGATTATTTCTAAATAAAACCAAACAGCAGCGCATTAGGAAATGCAGAACTATTTGTTAATTATTTCTCTTTTTCACATTTACATCTAGATAGGTGTAAGAAGTGATACTCTTAGCTGTCTTTGCAAAAGCCAAAAGAGCAAGGCGCCATAATCATTTGTGTAGGATAAATGCTCCCTCCCCAAGGTGAGGATTTTGTGACAATTTTTAAAAAATTAATGAATAACATATATCCTTAAAGTAATATTATCTTTCATTCCCAACAGGGCACACACATAAAAACATATGAGACTATTTTAATGGCAAAAGGATAGCAAAAGCTTCCGTTGTTTTTACTATGCCCCTTTGACCTAAGGCACATTTCCCCAGTGATTGTGCCTAAGGTCTGGGTCCCATGAGGAAGCAGAGGCACATGCTCATTGCAACATTTCCCAGATGTGCAGTTATAGGATGCTCCTCCACTTCCCCTGCTCCGGTTTCCCCTGCTGTGCCACACAAAATGCTAGAACTTCTTTTGTGGGGAACGTGAACTGGTGTAGTGTTCCTGGAGGGAACTGTAGAGCATGGGACAGTCAGCCTATGTTAAACTTGCTCTTATGATACACTTCCCCATCATGTGCCCGGAGTCCTCAGCCCATTGGTCAGGTTGTCCCCAAGCAGTTCAGCCAGGAAACCAGACCCAAGTGGAGACTCACAGTGAAAGGTGGTAATAGATTCAGGGATTTCTTCCTTCGTGAAAATTGTGTACAAAGCAGACTGAACAATGTACTTCCTTCTCCAAAACCTCCGTCCAATTTTCAGGACAATTGCTTTCAAGCTCCAGCCCTCCTTGGAGGGGTGGAAGGTGCTGACGGATTCTGGAGTGGCCAGGCTTGGTACCTTGAGCCTCTCAGTGGGCAGGTATGTGTTGACCTTCTTCAGTAGTCTGGGAAGAAACATCTGCCTGACGTTAAAGTCTCATTCACGTGCTTGCTCTGTGGCTGGCTCTGAGGTCTCTCTCCTCTTTACACTGTTCTGTTCCAATCTAATGAAGTTTTAAGTGGGTTGTGCATGGTTTAGTTCACCAGAGAGGCCTGGCCCTTTTCCATGTTGTCTTTGTCATGCTGTCACCTTCTTCTTCTTCTTCTTCTTCTTCTTCTTCTTCTTCTTCTTCTTCTTTTTCCTCTTCTTCCTCTTCATCCTCTTCCTCCTCTTTCTCCGTCTCCCTCTTCTTCCTCATCTTCCTTCTATTTCTTTTATTTTCTATCTTCTTTTCACCCTTTTTCTTCTTTTTCCTTTCTTCTTACTCCTTCCCCTCTCCCTTTCTTCTCCTTTTCTTTCTTTTCCTATTTATTCCATTTCCTGTCTTCCCCATTTTCCCTGTCTTTCTCTTCTTCCTTCTCTCTTCCTCTTCCTCTTTTCATGCCCTTCCTTTTTTCCATTTCTTTTCTCTCTTGTCTTCCTTTTGCCTCCATTCTCTCTTTTACTCCTCCTTTTCTCTTTCTCCTTGTCCTCCCTTTCTTCTCTATACTCCTTGCCCTTAATCTCTTTTCTCCTCCTCCTCCTCCTCCTCCTCCTCCTTCTCCTCCTCTTCTCCTATGGCAGCAAAGGAGAGAGCCAAGGGTTGCGCATTGGAGGATCTTGACATGGTGCAAATCTCAGAGGTTCTTCACAGCCATGTGAAGGGGTCTAAACTTCATCCTGGGGCTTCTGAAATGGCCCCCTGTCAGGTCTCAATTACAGAAATGCTTTGACCTGACTTGCTTTGTGGACTTTGCTGAGTCTTTTCTGCAAAGAGCTGGATAAGAACTATTTTAAACCGTGTGGGCCATATAGTGTCTGAGTAACCACACCCTCTACAAGTAGTGTGGAAGCTGCCACAGACAGTATGTAAACAAACTAGCTTGGCTATTTTCCAGCCAACCTTTATCTATAGACACTGAAATCTGAGTCTCCTGTAATTAATCACATGTCACAAAATAGCCTTTTATGTCTATCCTTCTAACCACTTATAAATGTACAAACCATTCTTAGCTTGTGGGCTGAACACAAACAGGTGGTGGGCTGGATTTGTCTCAGACCTTTCTTTGCCTGTCTCTGTTTTCCATGGATCTGTCTGGGGGCAGATGGAGGTGAGGGAGCTGTTGAAGGAGGAGGAAGCTGCATTTAAAAAGCAGATGAAATGACAAAGTCAAGCATAACCTAAGCCCTGGGAGGAAAAAGGCAACAGGAATGAGGTTACAGGACCGTGAGGATGGGGGGGGGGGCGTACCAAGGAGACAGGGATGCGGTTACAGGACTGTGAGCATGGGGTGTGAGGGGTACCAAGGGGACAGGAATGAAATTACAGGACTGTAGGTATTGGCTGTAGGTGGATACCATGGTAGAAGAGCAAGCCAAGAAGGACCTATCAGAGAGATGGGGGCATAGGCAGTGGCTGGGAATGTGGGGTGCTAAGAAGCATTAAGATGCCTTGTTTAGTAGCCTGGAGTCCCAGGTAAGATGCTATGCTCAGTCTAGTATCTAGGAGAAGAGAAAATTAGGAATAGTGAGGAAGAGGGCTTTCCCAGGACCCCTTGGAAGGACTTTAACCTACTCATCAATACTTAGTATAACTCTAGTTTAAATTGCCCAGGTTTGTTACAACTCAGTCACAAAGATGGAAGACACCTGTAAGGAGCAGAGCTCTCTTAGGAAATCCATTTGAAGAAGTGTGGGTTCTTCCATAACTGGGTAACACAATAGAAATCAAAACTGAGTCTAAGGAACCAGTTGTTATCTTGCAGTTAGCATCACAGACAAAACAGGTTTCCTTCCTGAGCATTCACTTGCTGAGAGCTTTCTGTTCATGTCTCCTAAGATCACGAGTAAGGTGTCCGGTGTCTGGGGGCGGGGGTGAATGGAGGGAAAGCAGGAAGGGGAGAAATTGAGGGAAGAGAGGAGGAGAGGAGGGAGAGGGACAGGAGGGGGAAAGAGATGGGAGAAGGAAAGGGCAAGGGGGAGGAGAGAGAGAGAGAGAGAGAGAGAGAGAGAGAGAGAGAGAGAGAGAGAGAGAGAGATTAGCCTCTAGGGAGAGAGAGAACCATTTAGTCCTGGCACAGACTGCACCAAGCACACAAAACACTTTTTGTCCCAAAGCCAAAAGCTCCAAAAAATGAGCCACAGGGTCCCTTTGAGCAGCAGTGTGCCCACTGGGGCAGAGCTGACTGTGTTAAGAGCAAGGAGTCAAGAAGATGTCTATAAATTGGTAAATGTATGAAGTTCCCTTATAAAACCCCTGGAGGGAGGTGTTTTGTGTCCCTTCTTGAGAACTGCCACTTCTACCCTTAATCTGAGAGAAGGTTCCATTCTTCTGGAAGTAGAGAGAAAACTCTTTTCAAAAGACTCCTTCCTTGTGGACCCTGATGTCTGCAGTCAGGTGGACAGGTCTTTTGGGCATCAGGGACCACTCCCAGGATGCACAGATAAGTCAGTGTAGTCTGGAGACATTTGTGCAGGCACTTCCGAGGCACTTCCAATATGACCCCCAACTCCCAAAGACACACCATGTGGCCACCTCAAGTTGCCAGATGAATTCATCACCCCCTACAGAAACACTCTGAGTGGCTTGTTCTGAGACCTTGCGTCTTGGCATGTTCCTGGCCTCCCCCACTCTGTGTGTATCTGTGTGTGCAAGTGCACACCTATGTGGAAGCCAGAAGACAAGATCAGCTGCCACGCTCAAGTGTAATCTACTGTTTTGATTTGGTTTGGTTTGGTTTGATTTGTGACCTCATTAGCCCAGAGCTCGTCAAGGGGACTAGACTGACTTTCTAGCATCAGTCTGCCTCTGCCTGCCTAGATCTGGGATTATAAGCACTTATGGCCATGACTAGCTTTTCCATGTGAGGATAAGCTTGGGTCTTCCCTCTTGGAGTGCAAGCACCTTATAGACTAAACCATCTCCCCACATACGCTCAGTCCTACTTCTGTCCTTACACGGGTTTCCTGTGGAAGACTGAGGCTCCGTTTCACCTCTACCCTGACACTGGCCACTGACTTTCCACCAGCCACGCAGGAGTTAACATGAAGCCAGCTAATGAAATCTGCTCTAAGATCTGTCTTTGCAAAGGACATTTGATTTGAACACCACAGCCACACCAGTTTATCTGTGTGTTTGTGCACAGCTTTGGAGTTGAGCAGTTATAAAATAAAGTCCATGGTTTGCAAGGCCTAGGCAAACAATATCTAGCCCCTTACTAAAAAAAAAAAAAAGTTTATAAGCTTTGCTCCAGCCTCTCCTCAGAAGCATTCCCACACTACTCCTAGAGAAGCTGTGCATAGAACTCTCTGGTGAGCTGCCCTTCTGGCTCTTTTCTGAAAATGAAGGACAGATACGTTGGCTGTCATGCAGCCCTTGACTGTCAGGTAAATTGGTGGTCTTGGTGGCTTTTTTTTTCTGTCTTGGTGGCTTTAACTCCTCCCCCTTTATATCCTTTTCTACAGGCAACCAGATCTCCAGGAACGGAGAAGGCAGAATCTCCAATTGGTCAGCTAGAACCAACTGATCAGAGGGGCAGGAGGTGCATTGCAGAACCATGCAGCCTCCAGGATTTCAGCTGATGATCCCTGGGACTGAGCCTCCCTCTTGCTGAGTGTCCCCCATACCATCAGGTCAGCACTAGGCTACCACCTGTTTTTCTGAGCACTACTCTCACTGTGGACCAGGTATGCAAAGAGTCAGGAAAGACTGCACGGCAAGGTCTGGTAGAGGCAGGTGCCACTGGAGGGTCCCAGGAGGCTTAGCTCAGTCCCTGGGGGGTGGGGTGGTGGTGGTGGGGAGGATGGATAGAGGAGGATGGTGATTGACATCCAAGCAAGGGAAAGAAACTTGTAAAAATCAGCGTGGTGGATAAAGGGCGGGCCCTGCAAGCCTAAGGACCTGAGTTCAGTCCTTAGAAACCAAGTAAAAGACAGAACAAAAGCCCCAAATCCCAGGTGTGATGATAAAACCTTGTAATCTCACACTAAGCAAGAGTCAAACAGATTGCAGGAGCCCACTAGGCAAGTTCTAAGACAGGAAGAAACACTCTCAAACATCAGGATGGACAGTACCAAAGAACAAGAGCCCCGGTGATCTCCTGCCCTCCAAGTCAATGTGTACACACACACACACACACACACACACACACACACACACACACACACTGGCGGAGGGCCAGTGCAGAAAGACAGAGACTAATTTAAAGTACCCCGCAGCAGGACGGGGCAACGATTACAAAGAAGTCCTGGGCAAGCTTTGGGATGTCATATAACCAAAATTAATATTCCTAAGGAGATTTGGCATTTTTCTTTCTTACTCTGTGTATCACTGAGAACTATGTTGCTACAAGTGACCCAGAGCAGTTGCTAAGTGAATGAATTCCAGACCTTGCTACTTAATGTCTCTGGGCCTCAGTTTGCTCTCTCTGGAAGGGGGTTGATAATGGGGCCCACTGCACAGAACACCCTGTTCTACAGGGACCCAAGACTGCTTCTCCATCTATCTGCTCTGAGGCAAAGCAACAGGGACATAAGAGAATTATGTCAAAGTAGCCCCCAGCTCAGTAATGACTACTCCTCAGGTCTCTTCTCCTGGGCTAAGGGACGGGATGATAACTACAGCCCACCACCAAGTGCTTCCCTGGCCCAGCACCTTTCTGAAAGTATTTCCTTCTCACGACCGAAACAAGGCAGGTAGGGAAGATTTCACAGTTTTAATTAATACAGATTTATCTACCTCCCTGGGCCATTGGCAGGATTAATCCCTTCCCAGCCCTTAAGCTCCTTAGCAGACAGGCTCTGTGTTCTCACCAAATAGCCCGGCCTCCTCAGTCTCCAAGCCCCATCCACTCAGTCTTTGCCCTCTGCTTTATAGGACAGCCTCCTTGCTCTCCTGAAATTGGTTGCTTGGTCCCTGTGAACTTCACTTTATCCTCTGTCTGATGCAATTAAGTGTGAAAAATCTTTGATCCTTGCCTGCGGCGACAGGAGGAGGGGGGATGCCTGTGTGGTCTGCCTAGGACACTGAGCTCCAGTTCAAATCCTGAAGAGATTGACAGCTCATACCACAGTCCTGACTTCCAAGCAGGATCTCAGAACAAACTCTTATGCGGTGGCTGAGATCTGGCGGTGGGGGTAGTGACACAGAGTGGGTAGAAGACTGGAGCTGGAGAATGCTGGCCGATTCCATAGCTAAACACAGAGTCCTTGAATAAGTCATAAGGCCCGGCTTAGAAACTGGCACAAGAAATTACATTGCTCACTGATTTGTGAAAGATTGTTACGTGCAAACATAAATAAAATGCATGTGAGGCTTTGCCTAACCTGGTGCTCGGCTTCTGTTGATTTGATTTGTCCTCACGTATGAGTCTTATTCCCTAAGATAACCCCCAAAAGAACCGAGTGTTACAAACAGAGTTCTACTCTTTGGGCATATTTATAATTTTATTCCTTGTTCCTTCAGCACATGTTTACAATAACCTGGCTAAGCCAAAGAGAAAGAGGCAGCAAGGGTCTTCCTCTAGGGCTCCACGCATCAAAGAACAATAATATGTTAAAAATAACGCCCAAAAGTACATTCATTAAAACCAGAGCAACTCTCTGTCTGCATCTTGCATAATTACATGAGCCTATTAATGCAAGGGCAGCTGCATGCAGCATTCAGTGAATGAGTTAACCTTGGCCTCAACCTGCCCTTGCTAATTCTGACTAAACCTAACCTGAACCAGAGCCTAATGCAGATTCTGGATTTCTCTAAAGCATACATTTCGGAAGAAAGTGCAATTCCTTTCCATGTGATATGTTCCCTGTCCCCCCCTTCCCCACCCCCACCCCCACGCCTGCCACAATCCCACTTCTAAGTGTGTTTGATAAGTATTCCATGTACTTATGAGCGCTGGGGAGATGGGCCCAGATGGTCAAGTTTTTCTATGTACCCATAAGAACTTGCATTTAGATTCCCAGAACCCAGATATAAGAGTCGGGTGTTGTAGCACGCACACATCTGCAATCTGGAAGTAGAGATAAGCGGACTCTCCGCACAACTGGAGGCAGCCTAGCTTAGATAGTGAACTGCAGATTCAGTGAGAGGCCCTGTCTCTAAATAAGTAAGCAAGTAAGGTGGAAAACAACCAAGAAAAGCATCTGACTATAACTTCTGGGCTCCATGTGCACGTACGAGGGCGCGCTCGCGGGCGCGCGCACACACACACACACACACACTGGATGAAAGTTCACAAGGTAGCCTGCTTTTCCTTCCTTTTATATATCTTCAAACATGAGCGTCAAATACACTGAAGTCCACAATCTTTTCATTAGTTTTCACAATTTATTCAGTAAGAATACTACATAGAAAACCCCCATTGTCTCCACAGCCTGCAATTTGGCATGTATTTCTCACTGATGAATGAAAGCCAAGTCTATTTCTAGGTAGCCTGTCTCCTAATCTGGTATTCAGGGTCATTAAAAGATTTACCTTGGGTTCTGAGTCACAGGCACGAGCTTGTCTCTTCTCTTGTATGGCTGCCTCCAAAGGAGTCTCCACTAGAACTGGGTGCTGTGTCTCTACTTAGATGGACTGAATCAATGTATGTATACATGTGTGTGTGTGTGTGTGTGTGTGTGTGTGTGTGTGTATGTATGTATGTATGTATGTATGTTTGATTCTTTCTGTCCTTCATCCCTCTCCTCCTCCTCTTCTCTGTCTCTGCCTCTTCCCTCCTCTCTCTTTCCTCTTCCTTCTCCTCCTTAGACCCTATCTCTCTGGAGTATAACTAAGATCTACACATTTATCAAAATCACACATTCTGAGGGAATGCCAGAATAGAAAGCAGGAAGTTGCTGAGACTGAGGAAAACTGACTCACTGAAGGAACTTTTTTAAATGAATAGATACTAAAAATTGTGAAAGCCATTTGAAAGCTGCCCTGGGATGTTTTATGCTACCCAAGTTTCCATTCAAGAAAGAATGCAAATGTTAGAATGGTGGAAAGGCTAACCTTCAGTTTACCAAAAAAGATGTGGAAATGTCTAAGTACTTACTGAGAAATACCAGGTAATTCAGGGAAGTATGATTCAAATCCCACTGGCTCCACAGACATTCCTTTCTTACCCAACTAACCATGGGGATTTGAATGAGAAATGTCCCCCATAGGCTTGGGTATTTGAACAGTTGGTTCACACTATTTGTAGAGGTTGCAGAGCCTTTAAGAGGTTTAAGACCCTTACTAGAGGAAGTGCATCATGAGGGGTGGGCTTTGAGTGCTTACAGTTTTACCTCACTTCCTGTTTACTCTTCCAGGATAGTGTGAAGATGTGAGCGCTCAGCTTCCTGTTCCTGTTGCCTTGCCCACCAATCGTTGCCATGCTTCGCTGCCATGATAGACCGTTATCCCTCTGGTACCGTAAGCCCAATTAATCCTTCTATGAGTTGCGGCACGGTGTTTTACCATAGCAACAGAAAATATAACAAATATATTAGGCATATGGACATCTCCATTTAGTTCTTGTTATTCTGAATCTCAAGCTCATTTCAATGACTGTAGCATAATTGTGGGTTTCAACACGTTTTTGTTTGCTTGTTTTTGTTTTTTTCAAGACAAGGTTTCTCTGTGTAGCCTTGGCTGTCCTGGACCAGGCTGGCCTTGAACTCACAGAGATCCACCTGCCTCTGCCTCCCTGAGTGCTGGAATTACAAGTGTGCACCTGGCTTCCGACTTCAACTCTTAACAGGACAGCTCAACACTGATAAACCAATGAATGTGGAATTAAGTCACACTTGATAGGAAACCCCTATTCCTACATCAAGTTTCAATGATTTGGGAAACTTTTGTTATGGTGTGAGTCTAACAGTTTATTTTGTTTCCAAGAAAAGGCTATTTAGTCTTTTGGAAACCACTCATTTAAAACGTTGCTTTTAAGCTTGTTCTTCATGTGGCTAGCCCAACAACAGGAGTGGGGGCTCTCTCACTCTGATGTCTCCCTTTGGATCCCATTCCCCTAACTGGGCTGCCTTGTCTGGCCTCAGTGGGGGAGGATGCTGCTAATCCTGCAGCAACTTAATATGCCAGGGCAGGTTGGTTCCCATGAGGGACCTACCCCTTCTATAAGGAGAAGGAGAGGGAAGAACGAGGTGATGGGTATATGAGTGGGGACTGGGAGGAGAGAACAGGGGATGCAATCAGGATGTAAAGTGAATAAATCTATAAAAAGTTGCTTTTATTCTTATGAAATAATTGATATAAAATTGTATCTCTATGACTCTTCTATTGAGACTTCTGATTGACTTTCTGTTTAATAAGTCACCTCAAAATGTATCACCCTATGCTTCTGTGGGAAGTGTATATGGTTTTGTGTGTGTGTGTGTGTGTGTGTGTGTGTGTGTGTGTGTGTGTGTGGTGTGCATGCCCATGGACCACCCAGAGCTCAACACCAGGCATCTCTCATCAATCACCTTTTACCATACTTTTTGAGACAGGGTCTCTCCTTCAACTCAGGCTTTGATGACTGGCTAGTCTGGTATCTAGTAATTCCCACAGGACCTGCCTGTCTCTACCTCTGCAACACTGAGATTATAGATAAGTGCCTCTACACCCAGACTTCACCTAGGTGCTAGGGTCCAAATCACCACCCACTGAGCTGTCTCCTCACCATTTTCTAATGATCAGATAGCTTCACTTTCTAGGAATGTGTTAAGAATTTCAAATATTTTTCACCTAAAATGTGGGCAAAAGAGTGTGTAGAAATATACAGAACCAACGTACTAACCTAGATAAATACCATTAAACCATATCGTAAACTACTCATAAAGTTAATAAGTCCCATTTTAAGGCATTTTATTAATAAGGAAATTCCATTTAAGCCCCTCTAACCATATGACCTGTGTGTTTGATGATGTTTAAGGACATAGGCATTCAGAATAAACTTGAGCACTAATGGTAAGGCATTTCATCCATAGAAATAAAATAACAAGGGCATGAAAGGTGGCTCAGTCCATAGGACCCGAGTTTGGTTTCCCAGAAGCCACATAAAATAAGCCATGTGTAGTGGCACGTGCTTGTAATTCCACCATGGGGGGAAATAGGAAGACCCCTGGGGTATGCGGGCCATTTGGCCCAGCAAATGAGAGGCCCTACCCTAGTCAAAAGGTGGATGGTGCTTGAAACTGAACTCTTGCTTCCTTCAGCATGTACACTCATGCACGTGCATGTGCATACACACACACACACACACAAACACACACACACACACACACACACACACACACACACACACACACACACATACACTTCTACCCAGAATGAGTTTGGCCATTTATAGTAAGAAATCTATTAATTAAAAATAAAGTGACAACAGTAAAGTGCTTTTTGATTAAAAAAAAAAAAGATTTATGTTGTAAGAGTCCAATAGTCCTTGGTGTGAAAATCTGAGAGTCAAGAGCAAATGTCTATATAAAAACATACGGTCATAACTAACAAGTAGATGGCAGAATGGAACCATCCCTTTCCCATCGACACCAGGTGGTGTCACCAGAAGTGGCAGGAATGGAACGAAAAGACGGTTTCTCTGGGGGTGGCTGTGTGTGACGGAATGTGGCTCTATAGGAGACACTCCTTTCTCAAGTGTACTCCTAATAAGTGAAATGGAGGCACCATAATGCTGTTCAGGACTAAGCCATCCATTACAAAGATAAGTAAAGTAACTGTTTCCAATCTCATCGCTTCAATTTTTCCCAAATGGCTTTCAGCATTCTCTTCCTGGCACACGCCAGCCAGACCATGCTGCATGCCCTTGGGCTCTTGCTTGCATGTTATCCAGGGAATAACGACCAGGCAGCCATCATTTCAACCTCTTTGGTGATATACCTGTTCCCTCATGTCCTTGTGTTCTTAGAACAACCCCATTGCATTCATTGACACTTTAGAAATATTTCTTACACGTGACTATGTGGGTCTTGGCACAAACCAGTCAGTTTCCAGCCATATCCTGTCTCCCACACTCCATCAGGTCAAAGGTAACATTTGCCTCCTGAAAAGGAAAGGGACTTTTTTTATGTGGTATTTATTCATTCTTGCAGTTATGAACTGTTGAACGTGGGGATTCAAAATTGAGTAATTCTTTTTTCCCTATAAACGTATTTCTAATAGCATTGACTCTAGCCTGTTTCTACTTTTTGTTTGTTTTGTTTCTATCCTATCTACATGTCTTAGCCACTAGACAGGGAATGCTTTGAGAAAAGAAACTCAGATCAATAAATGTTCCTTATCTGAAATGTTAGAACCAGAAGCAATGTGTGTGTGCATGCGTGTGTGTGTGTGTGTGTGTGTGTGTGTGTATGAGTATGTGTGCATATGAGTGTATAAAATGCATGTGTGTATGTGTGTATGTTTGCAAGTGTATGTGTATGTGAGTGAGTGTGTAGATGCAAGTGTGTGTATGTGTCTATGTGAGTGTGTGTATATGTATGGGTATGTGAGTGAGTAAGTGTGTGTGTGTGTGTGTGTGTGTGTGTGTGTGTGTAAGAGTGTGTATGTTTGCGTACTTATGGAGGTTAAAGGACAACCTAAGTGTTGCTCCTCAGGTGTACTCTCCCTTTAGTCTGAGACAGAGTCTTTCATTGGCTTGGAACTTGGACAAATAGGCTCAGCTGGCCAGTAATCTGCAGTGTCTACCTGCCTGCTTTCCCTGGTACACCAGGAAGTGCACCATTCCACCTGCTTTTCCATGGGCTCCAGGGATAGAAACTCAGATCCTTCCATCCTACCAACTGGACTTGTCTTCCCATGCCACGGATTTTGGGTTGTTTTTTTTTTCTTTCAACACTTTATAGATTCTTTGTAAACTCCACATCATGAACCTCAAACCCACTCATCTCCCTAGCCCCTCATATTCTCCCTCCACCCTTGCAACCTCCCCCTCAAAAGGAAACAAAAAAGAAAAAGAAAAGAGGGAGTTGTGCATAAGTGGCACACGCCTTTAATCCCAGCACTCGGGAGGCAGAGGCAGGTGGATCGTTGTGAGTTCGAGGCCAGCCTGGTCTACAAAGAGAGTCCAGGACAGCCAGGATTACACAGAGAAACCTTGCCTCAAAAAATATATGAATGAATGAATAAAAGAAAAGAGAAAGAAAACAACAATAAAACCCAAAAAACAAAACACCTTGTCATGGAAGCTGCAGTACACCCGTCTATACATCTTTACTTGCAAGTGTTCATTACAATGAGTCATTGGTTTGGCCCAAGGCCTCTGGCTTCTGCTGCACCATAAATGATGGAACCTCACTGGGACTCCTTTCAGATACCATACTGTTGCTGTTTCATTGATATCCCGCAGTTCTGGATCTGCAGGACCTGTTCTTTTAAGTGCCTCAGCAGTTCAGATGTGGTAGGTGTTGGAACAGAACCAACTCAAAGCCCCGGTTTTGGATCTGGGTGGTAGCTAAGTTGGTCAACCCACCAGCTTCTCCCACACTCATGCCACCAGGGCCAGCCAGCTCTCCATCACTGCCCAGGTGAGGGGGTGGGGTCAGCTCACCCAAGTGCCATGGCAGCTGGCAGCTCTCCTGAGGACTTTGGGTTTTTAAAGAACATTTGCTTAAGTACACGGAGATAAATTGTGTAGAAACTCAAGTCTAAGCGTAACATCTGTTTCTATCTCATATACATTGCATACTCACACCCTGAAGGTCACATACATTTTGACTGACCCATGTCACTGGAGGCCAGGTGTAGAATTTTCACATTTGTAACATCCTGTCTGTGCTCAGAATCTTTCCAAACGCTGGAGAATTTGGGATTTCAGATGTTTGGATTAGGGACTCTCAACCTATCTAGTTCAGCTACTACTGAAAGTGCTACTTGTTGAGTGAGCTCACAGTGCTGGATCCATCTTGAAGTCCTTAGGGTTTTGCTTGTAGGCTGTTGCGTGAGCTTAGTGGTTCCATATGACCTCTGAGTGGAGGAGTGTTGCCTCCTGCCCTCTTTCCTTCTAGGAATGAATAGTTTCTAGTGCCTCATATGGAAGCCCTGGTTCTTAATTTCTACCAGTTAAGAAAAATATGTTCTACTCTACTCTCTCCCCTCCTCCTCTCTTCCTCATTATCTAGGAGACACACAAGAGGGACAGAATTAACAGGATGATTGATCTTCCTCTGTTGACCCCAAAGATAAGGGGCTTCCAACTTCGTTTATAACATGACCTCCACTAAATGACCTGCCATCCCTGAGATTCAGTCCCCAAACTTGGCCAAAGATAGAAGGAATGAAAGGGCAATACAGTTAGTAAAGTAGTCGCTGCTCATCCAGGAGGACATGGGTTTGGATCCCCAGGACCCATTAAATACAGTATACATGCATCTCACAAAGTCTCTGTCTCTGTCTCTGTCTCTCTCTCTCTCTCTGTCTCTCTCTCTCTCTCTCTCTCTCTCTCTCTCTCTCTCTCTCTCACACACACACACACACACACACACACACACACACACACACAAATGGAGTTGGAGAGGCGTGACAAACATTCATCAAAAGGTTTAGAGCTATCACTCTGATGTGACAAAGCCCGCACATTTGAAGAGGGCGCAGGCAAGCAGCAGTAATCAATGAAGCAATGGGGAAAGAAGGTAACTCCCACACAGAGCTGTTTGGAGGGATTTCTATTTAAACTCCCAGGTCAGCTTTGTTCTAGAGAAATGTGGGACTTTTTAGCTTTTAAAGTCAACCTTCCTTCCCATGAGAAGTAGCTGAGCCAGAGGCAGGCACCTTTTCCTGCTTTCCTCTTGTCTCTATTACTGACAATATGAGTGTCAATTTTCAATACAGAGTCAACACTGAGTATAGATTCTTGCTCAAATTGCCTTTCCCCTCCTAGGGTCACAGAGGAAATGCAATAGGGTGATTTCTGGTAGAAGGCACAGCCACCTGGCTACAAAGACAGACGTTCCTGTAAAAGCCAATCCTAAAAGTGTCCAATAAGTCCGGGAGTTGATAAGAGACAGTGCACTAGGCTGGGACACAAATGGACCAGGGACGCTGAACTCAGGGGCAGTTTCAACAGGGATGCACTAAAGGGAGGGGCGGGGGGAGGGGCGGGGGGCAGGCAGAAGAGTCCTCAGCTCTCACTGAGCTTCCAACCTTTGTTCTCAGAATTCCCACAGCTTCTGTCCTGGCCTTGCTTTGATCATTAGAACAATCAGGGACCTAAGAAAGGGCTGGAGCTGGGAACGTGGCTCAGTGGGTAGGAGTGCTTGATATCCATGAAGACCTGAGTTCAAATCTGAGTGTCTGGAGGAGGGGAAAGCCAAGTGTGACTGAGGTTTCTCTAAGCCTCATACTGGAGGAGCAGAGCCTGGGATTGCTGTCGTGTGCTGGCGGCCAATCTAGCTTCAGCTTCAGTAAGAGAACCTATCTCAGGGGAGTGAGGTAGAAAGGGACAAAGCAGGGAATACCCTGTGTCTCATTCTCATCTATATACCTATGCATAGGTATGCACTCCTGAGCACATAAGTGTGTACATGTACCTAACATATCGTCACAGATACACAGGCATGAATACACACACACACACACACACACACACACACACACACACACACACTCACACACACAAGAATAAGAAGTGGGCTCTCTCCTCTCTATGATGAAGGTGGGAAGCATGAAAAAGGTTCAAAGTTCTGGGTCCCAATATCCATAGAAAGATAAAAATGGTCTTTTCCTGTTGTGAGAAACAAAAGCTCCCAGTCTGTTCAACATTATTCTATTGGTTAAAATTGAACACACATTAAAAAGATAAAAATTTAAATGTAACAATGTTTTTGACATTTGTTTTTGAATGGTGGAACTGAGGGTGCTTTTTATCTTCCTCTTTATTTATCTACATTCCCTATAAGCTTGCATTATATTAGGGGAGGGGGTTAGTGCCTTTTGCCTTTAGTGATTTTTTTTCCCATTGACAAAGACTTAAAAAAAAAAAAAAAAGCAACTTGACTGGCCAGACAGGCCCTTGCAGCTACCAAGGTGCTTCAATGGGAAAGGAATGCTGCAGGCTCTGTTTTCAAGCCTTTTGTAAGCTTTCTTTTCTCTTCTTAGAAAAGAGAGAGTGACCTCCCGCCCAGAGAAATGACCTTGGATTTAAATGTGAAATGCTAGCCCAATCTGAATGCCTAAAAAGGGCATTTAGCTCCTGACCAAGAGATGAGTACCACTGGCTCTTTGTGAGGGGTGATAACCCCCATTAGATCACTTGCCAGAGTGGGATGCTGCATCTCAGAGACCCTTGCAACTCCTCTAGCTGCAAAGGGCATTTCTGCCTCTCCTTCTTCCATCAAGGTGTCAGCAGCCACAGTGCTCGATGTTGACCCAGCTTACAATCCACAGCAGGCAGGTGCCCACTGATGAAGAAGTCACCCTCACATTTGACTTTTATCTTACCTAGAGCACAGCAGGTTTGTAAGACCATCCCATTCCTAGGGCCTCTGTGTTCTATCTTCCTTGGCTGTCAGTCAAAGACAAAAGGAGTGCCCTATTTGAAAAGTTTCCTGTGTGTTTGTGTTTGTGCTTGTGTGGACAAGGGCATCTCTGTGACTAGCTGGAGACCTAAGACAGAGTAGGCTTCTGGGAGGATATGAGGGGGACTCTAGCTGAGACTCCTAGTAGCAGGGGCCATGGAAACTGAAGAGGACACCCTCTAACTAGACAAGACTCTTAGTGGAGGTAAGGGAACACCAACCCACTCACAAAATCCTTGACCCAAAATTTACCCTACTTACAAGACATGCAGGGATAAAGATAGAGCAGAGATTGAGGGAATGTCCAGCCAATGCCTGCCCCAACCTATATCCACCCCGTGGTGAAGAGCCAACCCCTGGCACTATTAACAATATTCTGCTATGCTTGCAGACAGGAGCTTAGCAGAGTTGTCCACTGAAAGAAAGGCTCCACCCAGCAGCAGTTTGAAACAGATGCTCATAGCCAAACATTGGGTGAAGCATAGGAAGTCTTGTGGAAAATGGGGGGAAGGAGAAAAGTACCTGAAGGGGACAGGAGCTTCACAAGAGGACCAACAGAGCAGAGACCTAAGGATTGCTGTGGTGGGCTGATCACCAATCTAGCTTCGCTTTCAGTAAGAGAGCCTGTCCTATGGGAGGGAGGTAGAAAGTGATGGAGCAGGACACACCCACGTCATTCTAGCCTCACCAGGGCCCAGAGAGGCCTGTGGAGACTGAAGCACCAAGCAAGGACCATGCATGGACTGGACCTAAGCCCCCTGCACAGATGTAGCCGATGGGCAGCTCAGACTTGACCTGCGCCCTCTGGTAAGGGGAGTGAAGGCTGTATCTGACGTGGGACTCTGTGCCTGCTTTGCCATCACTTCCCCCTGGTGAGGCTGCCTCACCGGGCCACAGAAGAAGATGCACTCAGTCCTGATGGGACTTGATGAGCTGGGGTGGAGTGGGGGCTCTCCTTTTCTGAGGACAAGGGGAGAGGGTATGGGGGAAGTGAGAGGTGGGTGGGACTGGGAGGAAAAGAGGGAGGGGCTATGTTTGGGATATAAAGTGAATAGATAGATAGATAGATAGATAGATAGATAGATAGATAGATAATAGATAGATAGATAGATAGACAGATAGATATAAAAGGTCCCCCCTCTCATTCTATCTCCTGGTTTCTCTCTGTCTCTCTGTCTCTCTGTCTGTCTCTCTGTCTCTCTTTCTTATTCCCACTCCAAGGTGGCTTCCCCTCCCCCAATAAATCTCTTACGTGGGATCTACTGTGTGGTGTGATCTTTGCAGCATTCTTTGGCCCCAACCAATCTGCCATGGTACTCCACCCCATAAACCCTAACACATGTGCTTGTGTTAGTCTGTATTTATATGTATGGGGGGGGGAGTGTTTGTTATGATTATATGGCTTGTGCTTGACTGTGTGTCTCGCCTACTATTTAAAAAGAAAAGATTTCCTTGTGTTCATATGCATGTGTATGCTGGTATCCACAGAGGCCAGAAGAGGGTGTTGAGTTCTCTGGAGCTGGAGTTACAGGTGGGTGAGAGCTGAGGTAGGTGCTGGGAATTAACTGAACCTGGGCTCTCTGAAAAAGCAGTGAGCACTTTTAACTACCCGGCCATTTCTTCAGCTCCCTGATTTCTTGTTTAACCCTTCATGAAATGGCAATGTTTTTTACCCCTATATTCGTAAAGTGCCACCAATATCTTACTTTAAGATGCCCTACCAGATATGGGGCTGGTGAAATGGCTCAGTGGTTAAGAGCACTGGCAGTTCTTCCAGAGGAGCTGGGTTCAACTCCCAGCACCTGCGTGGCTGCTCAGGCTCATCTGTAATTCCAGCTCCAGGGCATCAGACTCCTCCTTCTGACCTTCTTGAGCACAAAGCATGCATGTAGGCAAAACACCTATGCATATAAAATAGAATGATAACTTTAAAATGTTTTAAGAGTTATTCTACCAAACCTGAAAAGGTAGC
This sequence comes from Acomys minous, assembly GCF_964271855.1. Lineage (NCBI taxonomy): Eukaryota > Metazoa > Chordata > Mammalia > Rodentia > Muridae > Acomys > Acomys minous. The sequence goes on along the minus strand of NC_140483.1, from coordinate 62,600,084 downwards.
TGAGGAAGGTGTGACAAATAAAATCTCTTCCTGCAGGACCTTCTAGATGTTAGCAAGTCCCTGCTCTTTCCAAGAGAGAAATCAAAATGTCCACCTCTCCCAATTTGACTTCTGCCAAACAGTCCCTGTTTAAAATTTACTAATCTTTTCTTTTACAAACTAGGCAAAGTGATGGGGTTTGTTTGTTTTAAAATTGTAGTATCTTTTATGGAAGTATCTAGCCAAGCGTGGTAGAATTCACCCCACAAGCTCAAACTCTATGAGGTATTTTAGTTTCTCTGCTGTTAATTTTCTAACAGATGAAACAGAGTTCTCTCTGGGGCTAGTCTGTGACTTAGGCTCACACATGCATGGGCACCATTGCACCCACATACATGCACACATGCACACACACATAAAAGGCATCTTTTTCTCTATTTCTATATGAGCTTCACGTTCAAATGTTGACTAGAACATTTAATAGCCTGGTGACTCATCACATCAGCCTTTGGGTCTTCCACCTGACGCCCACAGTCAAGTGCTTTCTGAGCTGAGTGACAGAGAGCTGTATGAGACCCCCATGATTGTGAGCAGCTGTTTAGATTTTCTGATCTTAAGTTCTTAGTTTTCTTCCATTTTCTTTATTTATTCTGTATGCTGGGGGGATGTGCATATGCCATGATGCACATGTTGACATCAGAGATAACTTACAGACGTTGGTTCTATCCTTTCACCACGTGAGGGTGGGGTTTGAATTCAAGTGTCAGGATTACAGTGAGTCCCTTCAGCTGCTGTGCCCTCTTGCTAGTATTTAAGCTCTTTTATTAAAATAAAATAAAATAAAATAAAATTAAGCATTCTCTGAGGGTCCCTATTTTTCCCTATTGCCTCCTTGCTAATATACTTGGTTTGGAAAAAATCACTTCAAAAATAATAGGTGATAAGATTTTTGTTCGTGTGCTTACCCCAACACAGTAGTATGAGCACAAAGGGAATGGATAAATGAACATGGGGGAACTGCTTCTGCTTGGTCTACCTGACCTTCTGGAAATACCCAGTGGAAGTCAAGCCTTTTGTAATATTGTCTGTAAGCAAATCTGCTGTAGCAATCACTGAGAACCGACCTGCCACACAACATCAGTGGGTATTGGATAGGGAGAAGAACTCCTCAGGATGAATGAGGGAGATAGGTTTTCAAGATGGAAACTTATCTTCAGAACAAAGAGAAGAGTCAGGGCTGGGAAGATGATGCAAGCCTGGAAAGTGCTTGCCGCCCCAGCATGAGGACCTGTGAGTCTGATCCCCAGAACTCATGTGGAAAGCCAACACTGGTGGCATGCAATTCCAATGCCAGCACTGGGGAGGCAGAGACAGGCAGATCCTTCCTGGTACTCACTGGCCAGTGAGACTACTTGAATCTACAAGATCCAGGTGAAAGCGAGAGACCCTGCCTCAAAAACACAAGGTGGAGAGTGTCTGAGGGAGCCATCTGAATTGACTGCTGGTCTGCACATGCAGATATTCACATGGCACTACTACACATGCACACACACACACACACTCACACACACGAAAAGCAAATAACAAACAAGAAGAAGCCATGTATGAGAGCTAAGCAAAGCAGACCCAGAGAATGAGCTGGCAAACTGAACCTAGGTAGCCTGTCTCTTAGATCCACCCCCACAAATTCCCACTCTGACGGTGCTTGCTCCTTGATCCCCCAGTAATCACAGAACAGTCAAGGCATTTGGCTCAGGCACACTGCTTTCCAGGATCCCTCTACAGTCTTGGATAGAATCGTCTTCCTAGATGAAAATCCAACAAGAGAGTAGCACATTCCATCCTTCTGATACTCAGTAGAAAACTATGTTGCAATGGGCAGTGTACGCACTGATGTCTACCAATATTATTTTTAAAAATATTCCTTTAGGAAGACTGCTTTCCTGCATTGGTAACACACCAGAACTAAGATAAAGGTTTCCTTAATAATAGAAGAAAACAGTATTTATCTAGCTCTAGCTCTTACCAAAGAGTAATCCTCACTCAGTTATCCCAAACAAAACAGGTAGTCACAATTTCATAGTCACTTGAGGCTAGAACCATCCCAGCTGTGCAACTGCATCTACTCTTCTCTACAGTGTTCTACTCCAGCCCATTCTGTTGTCTCTATCCTCTTCTTCTATTTTAATCTATTCTGTTCTATTCTGTTCCATGCTGTCTGTCCTATTCTGTTCCATCCTATTCTTTTATTATGATTTATGTATTCTATGCTAACTTATCCCAGTGTATACTACTCTAGCCTTATGGTCTATTCTGTAAGTCTATTCTATTACATTATTCACTTCTATCCTGCCTATTCTATTTTATCATGTCCTATTTCTATGCTGTACTATACTATTTTTTACAGTATATTATATTCTATTCTTCTATTCTATTTGGTCTATCCTTTTCTATCCTATCCTATTATTATAATTATACTATACTTGTCTAGTCTGTTTAGACTATATTGTCCTACTTTATTTATTACATTAAGTCTATCCTGTGCTATCCTACCCTATCTATTCTATGCTATTCTTTTTTTTTTCTGTTCTGTTCTAGAAATGTTCAGAACAATCCTTTGGCTGGGTGTGTCTGGAGCCATGGCTCTTTGGTCTGCTCAAGAGGAAACTATACCTCTTCTTGAGACCCGATGAGAATTGCTTACCATTGCTCCCTGCAGCCCACATGGGCACTGATTCCATGAGTGGCCCCTTTGTGTGGTTTCTTCCTTGTTGTAGGGAGGTCCAGCAATCCTTTCCAAAAGTGAGAATGAGGCCCTCACCCAATCTTGAGCAGTACGTGTTTCTATTTGAGCTGGAAGTCACTCAGAGGCTGCTAGTATGAATGGGAAGAAAGTGCCCTTTTATTTCCCCCTTGTAACTCTTAGTTCCAAGAGCACAGCCACAGAATCCTACAGAGCCTAGGAGTTCCTACCCATGAGCCTCAGGGTGCCGCCTACAAATGCACATAACAGTGGGGCTCTGCCACGGAGCGCCAAGCTCCTGCACATGGTCGGTGCACTGCAGGGCTTCCGTGAACCCTCTCGGCCCTTCTCTGGGTGCATTTTGTTCAGAGACATTCCCAAACACTAGAATTTTGGCAGCATGGCTGGAGGGATTAGAGAGCTCGGACCAAGAGTAGTCAGGTTGGCAGTGACTGTGACACAGGCGCTACAGGATGTCCCACAGTGTGTGATAGCGTTCACTTAGTGCACCCTTCATTTGGTAACCCTGCAGCACTGCTCGGTTAGAACCACTTCCTGCACTCGCTGCCCGTTCACTGGCTCTGGCACATTCCCACACATGTGATGCGTTTGAATTCCATTTTCCATATGTCATATTACTCGGATTTAATGTTTCCAACTATGAAATACAGCTGAAGAAGGAGAGTTGCAGATTAGGAGGAAAAAAAACTTTGCTGAATGACTGAAATTCAGCCACCCCTAAACTGCTGAAAGCAAATGGAACAAAGAAGCCCATGTCTGTGCTGGTGGCACAATGTACAGAGGACTCAGGAGCACTCACCCAGTGGTAATGGGATGCTCGCCAAAGGAGCACACATGCACACGCTTAAAGCAACCCTCCTAAGTCTCTCCACTGCTCACTGTGAGAGGCTTGGGGGCTGCTCTGAAAGATTTGTTGTGAAAGAAAACAAACTATTTAGGTATTGTTGCAGGCTGAATTTATTTTAGCATTGGAAAAAGACAGATGAGGCCCAGAATACCTGTTAAAAGTCTGTCGTCCTGAGAGCTGATAAAATGGCTAAATAGGCAAAGACGGTGAACACCAAAGCCGAGGATGGCAGCTCAATCCCAGGAATCCACAAAGGGCAAGGAGAGAACTGACTGACTGCTTCAAGTTGTTCCCAGACCTCTCTGAGCATGTGCATATGTGCCCACAAGCACACCCACGTACACCCACACACACACACACACACACACACACACACACACACACACACTTCAAACGTAAACATTAAGCAAACGCGTCTGTAGCCCCTAATGTGAACAAGGCACACTTTATCTTTGAGATGACATGTCTAGGCCATACATACACAGCGTATTAATGCACATGCCTTTCTCATTACACACACATCTTAAAGATGAGATTATATCATACGTAAAGAATCTGAAGAAGAGCAAGAAGCAATGAGCAAGCTACAAGTAATGAGCCCTTGAGAGCTCCAACTGGGCTTCCCACACACTTGCTTGTATAAAAAGGAACTAGGATTCCCTGAATAAATCAATAATCAAACTGTGAAGCCGACTATACTCTCTCCTCAGAACAGCTTGTTACACCCAAAGCCAAGGAAGCCATTAAGAATTCATAGCTAGAGCTGAAGAGATGCCTCAGTGCTGAGGAACCTGTACTGCTGAGTCCGGTTCCCAGCGCACATACCAGGTGTCTCACAACTGCCCGCAACTCTAGCTGCAGAGGATCTGGCACCCCCTTCTGGCTTCCACCAGTACCTGCACTCACATTCGCATATACAGGGCACACTCATAATTAAAATTAAATGTCTTTTAAAAAATTCAAAGGCCATGCCAAAAAAAGACTCTTGGACAACTAGAAGAGGGTCATATTGGCCAGGATGACAAAAAATCTGAGTGGCAATTAAGAATAACTGCTAGAAATAGAAATGCTTCAGGTTTTAAATATTCAATTTCACAATAATTTTTAAAATGAAGTCTTTCGTCACCATTGGAGAATGGCAAGGAACTACTACTACCTTACTGTGTTGCAAACAACAAATGGTAGCAAATGAACATTTGTAGATTATTTTACAGGTAGCCCTTGGGTTGGGGAACTGTTTATGGAGTTATTCCTCTAAATTAGGGTTAAACTGATAAATTATAATACTCCCACAAGTTTGGCAGTTTAATAAATAAATTTGCATTTATTAATAAATACATATCCCTAAATACATAAACATTACTTTTTCAGTCCATATATTCTAACTTGTATTCATGTTCTCAGAGCTGACTATTTGGCATTGGATGGGCAATTCGTGTGCTGTTCCCCAGGGCAGACTATTCCTCCAGCTCTCAGCATTCTATAATTCTCTGACTGGGGCTAAGGCCCCCTGGTCCTTCCCAATTGCTTTGTAAAAGGTGAGTTTCCCAGAAGTGCTGAGACCAGGAAGTGCAACCCAGGGATGGGATCAATGCTGTATAAAGGGGGAACACAATCACCTTCTGCCACATAACAGGACAGTAAGAAGGTGCTCTAAGGATGCTGATGGAAACAGCTAGAATACGGTTGGGCATCAGACCCTTAATTAATGCTGTTTTCAACCTTGGTCACAAAAGCTTCTTCTTATATCAGTCAGTGGCTAATCCAGAAACTTACAACTGGTTAAAGTACAGAGAATAAAAGCAGCAGCTGAGTGTTCAGTCCTACCTGAGGCATCTATAGCAAGTCTTCCAAGGCTCAGGGATGAATGGGGGAAGACTGAGACAAAAGGGTTTAGGAGCTGGAGAATGGGAGGGAATCCTGTGAAATGCTGTGCTCTGGACAAGGCATGGCCATTGCACTCATAGACTCAACAGTAGCTGTGGCTACCTGCAGAAGACCCACACAAAATCAAGCCAGTGAACATTCCGGCAGGACTGGGGAAAGGGCCCACCAGGCTCTACCCCTAACTGAGGTCTTTTCAGCAGTTACTGACCGTGGGACGGTGAAGTATGAAGAGAGGAGACATTTTTCTTAGGCGTGTAGCAACTGCTTGGCTGTCCATGTTCTAGAGATGCTTCCACAGGCACACACACATACACACACACACACATACACACACACACACACACACACATACACACACACACATACACATATACACACACACGTACACACACACATACACACACACACATACACATATACACACACACGTACACACACACACACATACACACACACACATACACATATACACACACGTACACACACACACATACACACACACACATACACACACACATACACATATACACACACACACGTACACACACACAAGCAGAGCTAATTGTACTCAGTGGGATATTAAAAAAAAAAAGACATGAAGATGGGAGCAAATCACGTGGGGAGGGGAGAGTAAGAGGAGGACTTGGGTTAGATATAATCAGGATATATTATATGTATATATGAAAGTTTCAAAGAATACACTCTTAAAAGCTATTTTAAACGATTTGAAATTAGATGAAGTTTTAATGTAGATAAAGGATATGTATAGATTCAATAATTTTCTCTGATTTTTCAAGATTTTAATTTTTCCGAGTAAGTTTTTTTTAAGAGGATGTATATTTTATATAAATACAAAAAAGGGAATAGGGGGAATATCTGCTTATATCACAAGCCAGAATAAGCTTTAAAAAAACACACATTTAATAGTTAATTTTAAAAAAGGATTTCATGTAAAAATAAAGACTACCTAGATAAATAAGCAAAAGATGAAAATATTTGTACAAATTGTGACAGATTAATGATTCCTGTTATTCCTGTATAACAGGGGAAAAAAAACCCAAAGGGACTTCAAGAAATTGATGTAAAAGGAGAATGTACAAGCTAAGAATCATGGGAATATTTAACCCCCATGAGCTATTAAAGATGGGTTAGTGAAAAATAGAACATATAATTACCATGTTTTAACACTCATAATATATAATACTGCCATCTGATGTCTTTATAAAGGCCTGAAAATAGATCACTTTCAGGAATAAAAACCGATGTATACTCTCTTTAGGGCAAACACGAGAAGATGAGTAATGACGTTGAAACAAAGTTTTGGGGACAGCTCATCAGTGAAGAGCACACTCGGCTCTTGCAGAGGACTCTAGTTCGGTCCCCAGACCCCACATCAGGCATCCGCCCAACTGCCTGTGAGTCCAGCTCCTGAGGATCCAACGCCCTCTTTTGTCTGTGGGCACCTGCAGTCGCATGCGCACATGCCCACACACAGAGACACATACACATAACTAAAATTCAAAATATAATCGTTTTCAATCAAAGAAATATTAAAAAAAAAAAACCAAGCTCATATTCTGCATATCCAAAATTTCCAAGACGGCATAGAAAACTGCATGCAAAAATGCAGCCAGCGCCATCATCCTTGGCTGTGTATGTCTAGGCTCTTTTCAAGGTGATTTTACAACCCTACAGGCCATACTGCAGCACAATGGGACCTACTTCTCCTGCTTTGGGCCTTGCTTTAAGGCTCACGCTTTTCTTGGCAAGCTGGTCTTGAGGAAATGTGGCATGAATAGACTGAGGTGTTATTCACGAGGCTTGTCCTCCTCTGCTTTTGAGGGACCTTGTTCCCTTATGAGTAAAGGTAGGCTATCTCCTTTGCAGCAATCATGTGAGTTAGGTGACCCCATGTGCCTCAGCCTCACAGAACCAGTACAAACTAGGGGCAGCAGATTCTCTGTTAACCTTCAGAGCCACAAACAAACAAACAAAAAAAAAACAACAAAAACAAAAACAAACAAACAAAAGCAGATGCCTGTTGCTTTGTACATTATATTTTCAGAACTTTGAATGGCTGGATTACTGAAAATAACCCAGAAACATAGACAACTGATTATTCACAAAGGTGGTCTTTTCAAAATAACTTATAGTAGTAAAGTTTGAACAAACTAAATGCCCTATAGGAAAGAATGCTTAATTATTTTAACCTGAAGATTATAAAATTATTTTATATTTAAATCAATTTTATTCCATTTGCGTATGTATTTATTTAGTGAGTGGTGTGTGTGAGTGTGTGTGTGCACGTGCATGTGTGTATACATAGACATCCAACGACATACATTTGGAGGTCACACAGCCACTTGCAGGAGTCTACTCTTTGCATCTCCTATGTGGGTCTTGGTGACAGTCACCTTTACCCACAGAGCCTTCTCATCAGTCTGATGAAACTATTAAAACCCATGATTTTGCGCTGGGCATAGTGGTGTGAGTCTGTGATCCCAGCGTTCAGGAGGCAGAGGTGGTGTGTCCGCCGTGCATTTGAAACCAGTCTGGGCTCTACAGTAGGTTCTAGGTCTCCCCAATCTCCAGCGTGGGACAAAGATATGTCCTCATCTACAGCTGACCACAAAGAAGTAAATGATTCAAATGAGTCAGAAGTGGCATGAGGAAACGCTTGCTTTTGGGAAGCTGCCCAGGATCCAGGCTCAGGCACACCTGAGCCTAAGAAATCACAACAGATAAGAAAGGAAACAGCGAGCTCTGTGAAGCCGCTGACAACTCCCCTCATAAACACGGCTACTTTACTCCGCCCCAGCCCTAAGAGGTGGAGAGCTCCAGCAAGACGCAGAGGTGGGTCAGACTGGAACCCAGACCAGCCCAATTAGAAAAAAAAAGAAAAAGAAAGAAAGAAAAAACACATGCTTTGTCAGACGCCAGAGAACACGCATCTAAAAGAAATACATGGCGATGACTCAGGCTCTGGATTGCATCCGTCCTTCCCTAGGATCACACAATCTCTAAAAGGCTACATCGTCCAGGGCTGGGTCTAAGATAAGAGCCTGCTGTGAGTTACCTCATCCCTAGCAAAGAAAGCAGCTCAATCCTTAAAGCGAGCGTTCGCCTCCGAACACGTTAGCTCGAGAGTCTTACCAGCCACCTCCGTCTCACTCCATCACTGCCCAGTGCGTCTGCAGCCTCCCTCATACTCACTGAATATTTCACACATGAAGTAATGGAACACGGAGCTGGGGGCGGTGTGCTAGCCTTCGGGTTCCCATTTAAATTTACAGCTCGCTGCTTGAAGAGTCCCCGGGCTCTGACTAAGGTGGTGATTATGCTGTCCATCAATTAGCTTGCATTTCAGCACAATATTTGCGGCCCTTTCCCACTCCTTCGTAACAGAGAGCTGTTTAACTCGGCACACGCACGCGCACGCGCGCACACACACACACACGCATGTAGGTTCTCTCCCAAGTATTATTACTGAGTTCTAGGACGTGTGTCTTCCAGATGTGTCTGCCACAATGTGTTTGCTGTACTGAAGGAATTACCAGAAATATCCTCCGTGCTAGTAAACTTCTGCGGCGGAGACCAGTTGTTCACCACAGTACTACTTTTCCCCTCAACTGTCTTAGAATTAACCACCCCGTCCGCGGGGCACATCCATTGCGACGCTTAATGTCACAAGCTAGCGAATCTTTCTTGGATGGTTTTCCAAGGAAGTTGCTTTTAGGGAATCCTCATTTCTGAGTGTGGAGAGCCTTTGTGAACTCTGTAGATGGCTGGGACGATAAAGGAGGAGGAAAGGGCCATAGGCTAATACCTGCCCATTCTTTTTTTTTTTTTTTTTTAAATCTGAAATTTGGATTTAATGGGCAACTGTAGACAGATGGGTCGGAGGGGCAGACAGAAAGTGAGAAGTCAGGTGAAACACCTGCAAAGTGGGCCATTGACTTGCTCAGGGGCTAAAGGCACCTGTTAACAAGTGTGATAGCCTGAGTTTGATCACTCGGACCCACATGGTGGAAGGAGACCTGACTCCTGTATACTGTTCTTTGACCTCAATAATTGCACATGCACATGCACATTCTCTCTCTCTCTCTCTCTCTCTCTCTCTCTCTCTCTCTCTCTCTCTCTCTCTCTCTCACACACACACACACACACACACACACACTATTTTAATAGCATAAATACCTGCAAACTGTCATATAATAATCTAATCTCTTAGAACAGGTAAACTACATATCTCTCTTTTATGCTGTGTGATAACTTGATAGAAAGGGAAATAGGGGTTGAGGAAAACTACAACATGCTTCAAAACCTGGAGGCTTCAGGTGTTTTTATGGGAGGGAGGACTTGCCAGAGAATTCCAGAATCCAGATATACAACCATTAGTCGGTTAGAATACTCAAGATAGAAACAAGACTCCCCTGGCGACAGTGGAGACTAGAGGAAATTCTCTTTAAGATTAGCAACAAAGAGTTAATACCATTTATGCAACCACAGCATTTATCCCATACTGATCTTCTTTATAAAATTCCAATCTTGTTTGAGTCCAAATAGCCCTAAATCTAAAGACAAGTAGGCCTGTTATGGTCCTTTTCATTTATTTGTCATATGTGTGCATGTGAACAAGCCACGGTGCGTGGGTGGAGGTCAGAGGAGAATTTGAGGAACTCAGTTTTCTCTTTCCATCATGTGGGTCCCAGAGATCAAACCTAGAGGCTTAGAGGCAAGCGCTCCCTGAACCATCATGATGATACCAACAGATTTATTGAGGCCTATCAGATATTCATTCTAAGTTCTGAAATAAGGCAATAGGATGACCGTAGTTGGCACACAAAAGCCTAAAATTGAAAGACAAAAAAAAAAACACATGATTTTTTACCTTTCTCCATCATCTTCTCTAGCAGTTGCGTCCTTGGCTTTACCTGGTTCTGTTTTCTGGGTAAGGCTCTCGAACGTCCATCTGTAATCCTAGCCATGCATGACAGGCAAGCGAGGGTGCCAGAGGGCTCAGCACGCAGGATTTCAGAGACAAGCCAGAATCAGGAAGTGGTTACACTGTCTGTCACCAAGCCTCGCTCTGCCCTGGCTATGGCTGGCACTGCCTATGAGCCCAGGAAGGAAAGCAAACACTTGGGCTCAGCTTCCTGCCAGGGCAGAACTACCCTCTGGCCACTTCTGGAAAAGAATACTCTGGAAGACTGTGGTTCATCCAGTTAAACCAGCTCCACTTAAGGTAACCCCCCCCCCCAACCTCAGCAGTGAGGACTGGAGAAGGCAAGAGCTCTGGTGAGCAAAGCCACCTTGAGTTCAGGGGCAGGCTCACCCTCGAGTGCCAGCCTGACTCATCTCAAGGGAGAGTATCATAGTAAGGTATCTCATAGAATGCTCAGCATCCATCCATGCAATGTGCATTAGCCATCCATCCCAGTCTTGTCTGGGTCCTGCACTCAGATGAATGTGCAAAAAGCCTTCCTACAGTGCTTGGCACTCTCTGCCTGTGTTCTGGCTGTAACAATTCACGGGAGACTGTGAATCAGTCAGCCAGATGGGAGGGGAAGGAAAACAGGGATTGATCCACCCTGAGAAAATATTGGGGATGGGAAGCCGAAATATTTATACCTAGGGCCAGTGGGTTTCAGAAACAGCCAGGACCGTAAACAGTCAAGACCCACCCTCCTCCCCGGAGCCTGACACTGGCCTAAGCTGTGACAGGAACCACTTGACTGCCAGAGCACCCTTTATCAAGGGGAGGCACTGTAATGAGAAGGCTGAATGCTGAGGAACTGGATCCTTGCCTTGCGACAACACTCGGTGCAATCATTTATAGCAGTAAATAAATGTTAGGAAAGCTCACGGGGAAGCCATTATCTAAATGCCTAAGTATGACAGGCCTGCGTTCGGGCCAGGCATGCATTTCTGGCAGTGCGACTACGCGTCTGCTCACAGCATCTTTTTTTAGATGACTTTGAAAAACAATGTCATCACTGGGATACTGCAAACCAGGGCAAGTTTCGTCTTTCTTTTTTCTTCTTGATGGAAGGGGAAAAAACAATGACATTGGTCCACGTGCCACATGAGAGGAGAGGGATTCGCTCTGGGGAAAGGCACCCACAGCCACCCTCTGGGAGGCCTCGATATTGAAATGAATCTTATCATTGCTAATTGTCCTGCTATTTGTGGACGGCATACATTTGTCTCGACAGCAGTCCTGTAGCTTTACACACGCTTTGGGGACTTGGTTTTTCTGAAGTCCTAACCTTAAGAAATACCAGCAACTTAAGGCTCTATTATTCTAAACTCTTGATTGGAAATGTCTCAAAGAAGAAAAAAGCCTTACAGCCCTGTATATTGAATATGGAAAGCTTTTATTCCCTTCCCCTAACTGGACTGCATCTTTCTCTTCCTATCATGTTTTCTGTACTACTGAACTATTAGACATTTCTAGAGGCCAAATGAGCAAAACTCATCTTTGTTCCCACAACCTCCAAACCCCAGCTTTCTTTATCAACCATTTAATTCTTCGATTACTCTTGAAGCTTTCTGTTTATCTCCCGGGTGCCTTTCACCAAAATTAAACCAAGACCATCTCAGTAGCTATCCCTGACTACAACCATCCCATTTCCTATCAATTTCCTGTTCATTCTCCTCTTCAAGATAATTAGAAGGCTCCCATAAGATTATAGGTGAGAAGCAAAGCCTTGGTGTGTTACCTAAAGCACTTGTGTCCCTAGTTTCAGATAACGGGCAGGGCATCCCAGAGAACTCATGAACCTAGTCCTACGGACAAGACTGAGAGCATCCATATGGTACACAGAGATGGTGACCTGTACCATCATTTCTCCTTCCATCCTCTTATCCAATGTCTTTTCCATGTTCCACGTACCAGCCACAGTGAAACCATTACAGTTGTTTAATATGCTATACTGACTTACCACCATACCTTTGGTCTCTGCTGCAGAGGAAATACTTCTTCCCACTTTCCCTGTCCAACTTAAAACATGTACCCATAGACTCCTACTTGTCTCTTGGGACTCCATCCAGCCGTTGGTCCCACACAGGAGCCTTCTCTGACACATTCTTGCCTTTTGTATGAGCTCTGGGTATAGTTATGGTTGGTTTTTTGTGTCACCTCGACTAGGCTCTGGGATCCCCAGATATTTGCTTACACATTATTCTAGCTGTAACTGTGGGAGTTGTCCTGGATATATTTAACACTAACATATGCAAATTGAATGCAATTGTCCTTCCCCATGTGCAGGCCTTACCCTATCTATTGATTGTCTGATTAGAGCAACACTACAGAATAGGAGAGGATTTTCTCCTGACAGTGACTGTCTTAGCCTTCAGATTCAGACTGGAGGTAGATCACTCTTTAAGGTTTCCAGATTGTTGACTGAAGATCTCTAGACTTCTCAGCCTCCATAGTAAAATGCACTAGTTATAATATTTCCCTCCCTCCGCATATATGCACGTGTGTACATATATGTATACACTTACACATAAACATAACACTATATTGTTCAGCTCACTGAAGAGCCTAGACCAATGTGAGTGTTACATATTTAACACATATTTGAAGGCTAAACCTTAATGAACAACTCCAGTCCTACAGAACTCTGTTCTGACTGGTCTACTTTTCCTACTACCCCATGAACCAGCTACACTCGTTGCCATTCCTTGGTCCTTATGTAGATCCCTATCCAACTCCAGACAATAACCTATGAACTCATGGCACATTTATATATGACATTTATTTTTGTTCCAGTCTGTGTGCCATATTTTTGATACTTCGTGAAAAATTATACAAATAAGCACAACAATTTCCAGGGAGGGGGTAATTGTAAGTTGCTACTTGTCATCATAATGCTTTCTTAAATTTTACTTCAATACTCCCCTCATTTCTATCTACATTCTTTTGTGCTCACTAAAAATTGTACTTTCAGCTACTTAATAACAGAACAGGAAATATCATTTGGTTTTTCTTTCTCCTCCAAACTTCTGGAATTAATTAGTGTATAGAACACATAATCAATGCATGTTATATAATTTTTCATAAGTTATGATTAGAACAAGACTAATTACTGAAGGAGACTATACAGTGTAACAAATATGATTTTTGTTCAAAAGAGCAAATTATTTCAAGAGACGTCATAAACCAAGTGGGAAATCCATAATCATAAACAGAATTTACCTTCAGCTAGCATATGAATATAAAATCATTGGAAGTAACAGATATAAGGAAAGCTCCAAGTTCCTATGGGAAACATGATTATACTCAGGTTGGGAAGCCAGCTGCCAGTCAAAACTGGAATAAAACAAAGGTGTATACACTTTAAAATAAATTGTATATGTACATAGTCAAAGACCTTAAAGAAAAGATACCATTATCACAATAAATATAAGTGGGTTAAATCTTATAAGAAGAATTACTTCACACTGAATCACAAAGAGACACATATTTTAAAAGTAATTATAAATGTTCTGTTCAGTATGATAGGCCAAACCCATGTCAAGTGATACAAGGATTAAATATTAAAAGATACACAGATATACAAGGCAAATACAAATAGAAGTGATGGAAGTCTCAAAGTAAAATTTAAGGAAGCAATATAATGACAAGAAGCAACTTATTAAAAGAAAACAGATATAGTGTTTATTTGTATACTTTTTATGAAGAATATAATTTAGTATTATTCTTGAGTAGTATTAGCTGAGAATACTCATTACAATTGATGAACATGTTTATTTATCTTACATGGTTTCTATAAATACTGAGTTTTTTTTAAAAAATCATATGAAATATTTAACTTAATACATACCAACATAGTCATGCTCAAAAATTGTTTATTTATTTTGATGTAATATCATATGAATCAGTAATATTAGTGCTGTAGGGTACCAAGTATATTAATAGAAAATATTAAAAGTGTATAAAACTACAGTTAAGAGGACAATGATGTGTGTGTGAGTGTGTGTGTGTTTCTATGAATCTGTGTAATTGAGGCAGTGTGTAGGTGTATATGTGCTTGTGCAAGCAGTGCAGGTGTGTCTATGCACATGTAAGCGGATATGTATGTAAACATGCGTGCAGACAAAAGCCAGAGGAGGATATAGGTGCCTTTCTCTACAATTATGCATTATTCCCTTCAGTCAGGGTCTTTCACTGAGCATGGAGCTAGATTGGCAGTCAGATGGCAGTAAGGCACTTGTCTTAGCCTCGCCCTACTCCAGCACTGGAGTTACAAGTACACACAGCCATGTCTAGCTTTCTCTATGTGGGACTGAGTCTGAACTCAGGTCTTCCAGCTTTTGCAGCAAGTACTCTTACCCACTGAGCCATTTCTCCAGGGATAGTGAGTAATATCACCACGCATATTTTCAGTATTGAGGCATCAAATGAGAAATCAAAAGGGAACAGAGGGAGAGAGGGAAGGAGGATGACGGGAGGAGGGGAAAAAAAGGAATATGAAAGAGAGACAGAAAAATGAGACCTGAATAATGATGCCCTTGTTTGTCGTTCTGTGTATGTGGATGCAGTTAAAAACAAACAAAACAAAAACCTCAATACTCCTTAAAGATAAAAAAAAAAAAAAGGTAAACAGATTATGAATAGAAAGAAATTACCTCAGCACAATGAATGTCATCTATTAAATGCCCACATGTAAAATTGTACCCCTTAGTGAAAAGTAAGAACTTCTCCTTTAAGATCAGTTGGTCCTGATGTGACTTGATGCACCTAAGGAGAGGGGTAGCCAGGAGGGTGGGGGGCTCACCTTTTCTGACAGGAAGGGGAGGGGGAAAGGGGAAAGAGGGTAGGACTGAGAGGAGAGGAAGGAGAGGGTTGCCATCAGGATGTAAAGTGAACAAACAAATGAATTTATTTTTTTAAGACAAAAAAAAAAAATTCAGAGATTGGTTCTCTCTTCACCACTTCTCCACAGTACAGTTTGAAATGTCCCTGCCAGAAGAAATGAACTTGAAAATAAATGATACAAGGCATCCAGAAATGGAAAGAAAGTAAAAAGATCCATTCTCTTTTTCAGATTTCATCTTAAGTAGAAGAAAAGTCTGATGACTGCTCAAAAACTGTTAGGCCTAATATAAATTAGGCAAGTTATAAGATGGAAAATCAACATGTGAAATCAGGTGAATATCCACAGTGTAGCAACAAATGGAATCAGGAAAATCATCCCATTTATAATGGAACCAGAGAAATAAATCACTGAGAGTTAGAGAGATGATTCAGGTAAGGAAAGGTACTTTTTGCCAAGCCAAATGACCTGGCTTGGTCTCTGAAGCCTACAGAGTAGGAAGAGAGAACTGACTCCTGCAAGGTGTCCTCTGCCTTCCACAGTTATGCTGGGGTGTGCATGTGCACATGTGCAACACGTCATGATGATATATAGACGGGAGGTGGATCAGTACATAGGTAAGTAGATAGATAGGCAGACAGACACATAGACAGACGGATAGGTGTTATAATAACTCAAAAACAAAAGCATCATGAAATGTATGACCTGGGAATCCCACTTCTGCGTGGCTCACTAATAAACTAAATTTGGAGCATCACAGATATTAATACTCCTGTATTTACTACAGCCACGGGAAATGAAACTAAAAGGGGTCTCCCGAGGGATGAGGAAGGGGAAAGGCAGAGAGAGGATAAAGGAGCCTTGGTTGGTGGCTAAACACAAAAGTGCGTTTAATGTACACATTGGAAATTCTGAAATGAGACCCCTTACTTTTAAATTTTAAAAACATAAATAAGGGGGCTAGAGCGATGGCTTGGTTCCCAGCACCTGTGTTGGGTGGCTCACAGTCACAGTAACTCCACTTCCAGAGGAAACAGTATCCTCTCTGGCAAGAATCTGCACTTACACACTCACTCCAGAACAGACATAGACATTACATAGAATTGAAAAGGAAATAAAACATTTCATATATATATATGAACGTTTGCACATGCCAAAGGTGACATATTATCCTTTCAGGTGTAGGCTTCCTGTAAAGTCACACAGCCTTCCAGATCACTCAGCATCTCCCTCCCACATGGAGGCGTTCATGGCCCAAAGGCAGGAGCAACCTCTGAAAATGTCCTCAGAATTCAGGGGACCATGAAACTTGAGTAGGAAGGAGCGCATGCCCTGGAGGAGAAGCTCTGCTCATCTGTTGGGTCTGGTAGCCAACCCAGGAATGGGTAGTGACTCACCATTTTACAAGGATTGTGCAAGGCCCCCGATAAGCACACACTTTGTGTCTCCTAACCATAACCTGAAAGAGGAGAACTATAATTTACCCACATAATTCCTAAGTAAGAATGACAGAACTGGGGCAGTGAGGCCCTTAAAATCGAATAGAGATGGCTAGTTATCACATATTACATGTAACAAGCGATAGGCTGAGATAGCGGAACAACGTGTTGAGTCTTCAGTCAGGTATTCGTCCCCTCTTTAGGAAAAGAACACTCTGCTTTCACACACAGAAATCCCCCAGCGTGTCCCAAAGTAGTCACTACACTGCTGGAAGGTTGAGGGATGGAACACGGGACAGAAGCAATTGAATAGAAGGCACAGCTCACTGACAGAATTCTAACAAAAGCTTTTTCATTCAAAATAGGCTTCACTCAGAAATGGGCTCGCCATCCCTCCCTGTAGGATGCATTCTTGGTAGCTCTGTCCAGAACACTGCCAATCCCACTCCACATTTGTTTTATATGGGTTTTCAAGTGGCTCTGCAGTTTCCTTCTGGCCAAAGAACTCTATAAAAGCTACCAGGGGAATAAGAAGCTCAGACAGGTTGTCTCCCAGGCTTGGAAGGCTCACCTGGCTCAGCTCTGAGCTTTCAGAGGGCGTGGGGGTGGCCAAGAACCTCAGCCAATCACCATTGAGTTTAGGGGACTGTACAAAGATGAAAAATCATTCCGTGCAGTTCTCTTGGGTCATTTGTTAGAACACACTAAAGACGGGGGAGATGGCTCCATCAATCAGTAAAGTGACTGTCCGGCAAGCAGGAGGACCCATGTTTAAGATCTGAGTGTGGTCCTGTGTGCTTATCATCCCAGCACCAGGGAAGGGGCCAGCAGCCTAAAGAAAGAAAGTTGATAGTATCCTGAGGGATGAAAATCAAAGCTGATCTCTGGCCTCAACATGAACACATGCGTGCACACGCATGTGTATGTGCGTGCCCCCCCATACACACACATCACATCACAAAGAACTCACACTAGGATTTTTTTTTAATCAAAGTAAACATAGGAACAAGTCCAGCCCTTACCTAAACGAATGTCAGTCCCCTAAGTAGTTACAGGCAGCCATCTGGATGAATAGAAGCAGGAGGACCTTGCTGAATCTGGCTCGCATTTTTCATCACCAGGATCCATTTCCTCAGTCCTTTCTTTGCATTCCTTGTCCCACTTGCCCACACTATGGATTAGTCTGTGACCTCCTCCCAGATCTGGCTCTACTTGTGTATGCAGTTCTGGCTACAAGGCTTTTGGACGGATTTGAATGTTAGAGGCTGCCCTGGGAAAGCATTTTCTTAGTTCCCTCACCACTCAAAACTCCATGTAACTGTCTCGTTTCTATACTCCTCACTGAGCCAGCAATTGAACGTGTGCCTTCAACTCAACCCTTATTAAAGAACGTGTTGCCAAGTGGTTCTATAATTGTTCTCAGACACATGCCTCATTTCAGACGAACGGTTAGATTCTAAAAGGAATGCTTCTAGTCCTTTCTCCCATTCAATAAAGTCCAGCTTCCTTCTCTAACCCCCGACTACACACTTGTTAATCCACCAGTGTACTTATAACCCAGACCAGAGAGCTTTTAAAACCTAAACACGAGCCTGTCCATTTTACCAGTCTCATTTTTAATGTCCTTTAAAGATGATTCTATTGGCCAAGCGTGATGGTGCATACCTGTAATCCCAGGACTCGGGAGGTTGAGGCAGGAGGATTGCCATGAGTTCAATCAAGACGACCCCAGCTCACAGAGATTCGTAAACATTAGGGGAAATCTCAAACATGTGCAAGCCTGAAGACCTGAATTCGGGTCCTCAGGATTCAGTTTAAAATTCGGGTGTGTTCAGTGCTTCTAGAAGCCCAGGGATAGCAAGATGGGAGGGCCAGACAGGTGCATCAGTGGCAGCTCACTCCACAGCCAACCAATGTGGTCAGCTTGGTAAAGAAAGTTTCTGGCTATGAGTAGCCCTGAGGACTAGTACTGTCCTATGGCCTGTACATATATGCACATACACATATTTGTGCCCATTTGTGCACATACAGGCACACCTGGGCACACACACAATAAAAAAAAGTGACCTTATTAAAAGTCACCTTTATGTTGTCAAAAACACTTTCTGGTTAAGCAGCAGACAGAATGTTTAAAAGTAACCTCTACTGCAAAGCCGAGCAATATTCTATAAAGACTCAGTTCTTGAAAACTCAGCAACATCTAGGGCCAGGCCACGTGAATCAGTTAGCAGTTGCTCCGATTCCCAGGGACAGTGTAGCTATGTAAACACCTCTGCAGAAATTGGTCCTTGTACTACCTTTAGCTACAGAGAAAACCAGAAAACATGAGGCAGAGAGTTGACAGCTGATAAAAGATTCAGAAGATTGGGTACCACAGCCCTGCACCCTCCAGGACAACAAAATGCTTCTCAACTTTGATGGGGCAGCATCCTAATAATCTATTTAAAGTCACAACTCTGGTTTCATCTCACTTAGCAGCAGGGAGTCTTTGTTTTCTGTGACTACATGGCTGACCTGGGGCTGGGTTTTGCTGTTGACAGGCCAGCATCCTGAAAGCATCATGCTGCCTGGTGATGGCTCCAGAAGATATTCACTCACAGACCACCAGGTTTGCCAGATGCCTATCACTGTCATTTAAGTTGGGCTATTCTTGGTCTGAAACTATGGTGTTACCTTTCTCAGGAAGACTAACAAATGTCTATTTACTCCCAATACTGCACTGAGCATAGACCAAAGAAAAAAATTCCACTGGAGTCTAGCTTGTGAACTAATGAAATAATGGGTGTTGTTTACATGAGCACAGGCAAGGGGCTACCTGTAAGGCTGTGTGCAATATGCGATTCGCTATACTACTACACTACAGAAGAAAATGACTCTGTCAGCTATCATTAACTGCCTATAAATACTCAGAGAGGGACAGGACCTGATGGAGCCTTAATAAAGCCAATCTTGTGCAGGCCTCTTCGAGTCATCACAAGTCCCGAGAGTCCAAGAGAGCAGCAGCCATGTCATGCCAAGGACAGAGTTTCATTACAACCCTCTGAATTACCAGTTAACCAATCAACTCACCAAGAACCGTATTGTATTTTGAAGATCCTCCCTCGGGTAAAATATCAGTTGAGAGTCGCAGAGGATATAATGGTTGCTGGCCTTCGAGCTTTCTGCTTTATGCGTCAAATGGCCTTTTGTAAGCTCACATTTAAGCTTAATAAAATGCACAAATCCTTGGATTTGGATTTGCCAAAAGGACTTAAAAATGCTAAATGTAACAAAGCATACTTTCTCACTATAACACACCTATGCCCAGCCTCTTGGTAGTGTTAATTCGGGAGCCATGGCTGGTCCCTCAAAGACTCCATCCTTTCGTTGGCTAGCCCCTTGACAACAGCCTTTCCCCAGAGCCTGAGCCCCATGTTACAGCACATGGCTCACCTTTCCCAAAAGTGTCGTGAGACTCCAAGATTTAGGGGAACGTACCACGGCGTATTCACAAAAGCCTTCCAGTGCCCATCATAAAACGCAGCCTACGCTTAGTCCTGAAAGGCCGTTGGCTGAGTGAACTGTGTGGCAGAACCAGCCACCATGGTTTCTATCTCATTTAACTCTGCGGAAATTCTTAGTGAAGCTGTTTTTGATACCCTGGAGACCTGCCCACAATTGGCGCCAATAACGCTTCGTCATTGAGAAGGGGAGGGAGGGAAGGACTCCTAAAGTCCTGTCCTTCCTGAATAGTTACAGGCAGTTAACAGTTGCTAATTCGAAGGCTCATGGGGCCCCGCCCCTCCCTGAGGGCATCTAAGCTGGCAGACAGTGTCCTCAGCAGTGTAGCTATTCATAAATTGCTCATGGTTTTAGGGATAATCCCAATTAAACTCATTGGTTCACAAGCTAAATGGAGGTGGAATCATTTCCTTTTGCTCCATCCTTGCAGCTCTAACCTTCTTCTGGGTGTCAGGGAGGACTATGAGTCACATTGCAGACGTCTGAGATGAGCCAGATCCCTCAAGCTGAGCACTATAACCCTTTAACTACAGGTGGGCATGCTCCACCATTCAGTCATCCAGTTCTGGGTCAGAGTCAATTTACATATTTCTTGTGTGTGTGTGTGTGTGTGTGTGTGTTTGCATGTTCATGTGTCCTTGTTTCTGTCTGTATATGTGTACATGTCTGTGAAGACCAGAGTCTTCACTCTCTGTCCCAGGTTTTGAGACACTGGAGCTTACAGACTTGGCTAGACAGCGTGGCCCATGCTCTGGGAATGCATCTGCTTCTGCCTCCCCAGCACTGGATTCAGGCATGTACCATCATGCTTTGGTTTTGTGTGGAGGTTTGGGAGATATACACTCAGGTCTCCATGCTCTCATGACAAGAACTTTACCGTCTGAGTCCTCTCTTCCCATCCCCAACTCTTGTATTTCTAGTCTAGAAAGTGTTTACTCTCACATCTAATGAGCTTGTGAGACTCTTAGGCATCAGGGTGTTCTCCGACTTCAGAACCTTCCTCAACATCTAATATGATAGATATTACTCCATTGTACGTTTCCTTTTCCTCCTCTGCTAAGCTCCCTTCTAAGCACCTAGTAATGTATGTATACATACGTAGATAGGTATATGTAATACTGGGTTACATATGGCGACTCTCATACAAATATATAAGCAGATTGTGCACACTGGGAAGAAGCATGAGGACTTGCATTATGATCCCCAGCACCCATGTAAAGACTGCATGGTGACATGAGCCTGCAATGCTCGCACAAGAGACAGCCGGATCCCAGGGGTTCCATGAACAGCTAGTGTTGATGAGTCCATGGGCTCTTGGCTCAGTGAGAAACCCTATCTCAGGTAAAGAACAACAAAGGAAGATAATCCAACCCAAATTTACCTCTGTTCTCCACAGGTGCACGTGCACACACATGTGCACACAAACACACACACATACACACAAATCCACAGACTCACTCACACACACAAACTCACGGACACATAAACACACACATGTATACACATATACATACATGCACAGGTATATACACACACACATATACATACAAATGCACAGTTATTACACATACACATGCACAGGTATATACACATACACACACTCACACAGATGCACACACATGCACAGGTATACACAAATAAACATAACATACACACACACAAACTCACACACACATACTCATACACACATGCACAGGCGTACATACACATACACACAAACACACTTACACACTAAATGACTATTCTTTGAAACTAATTCCCACTTATTATCTTCACCTTTCTCATTCCTCCTCTCATTAGGCCCCTTCTACTTTCTTGTTATCATGCATATATGATTCTCGATAGCTATATAAAATCCAGGGCTGGCCAGTGACTAAAAATAGACCAACCATATGACCCACAGATAGCACGCCTGGGTATTTCCCTAAAGCATTCCAAGGCAACATAGCACATAGATCCTTGCATGACCATGCTTCCTGCAGCACTAGCTACACTTACTAATCTATGGAACCTCTACCTCAGCTCAATGTGGCCGTGGTAAGCCCGTGGCAGTTTTATCTGGAAGTGAAATTCTATAAAGTCACTATCAGATATTGGGCTTCTATGGAGAATTCACTCATGGTTGAACTTCTGTTGAATAAAGAAATTCACAGGAACCGTGGGGCCCTGTGGGCTGTCAGTCTAGAGCAGCACAGAGAGTAAAGCGAGGCTGGAGGTTTCTTTTCCCACCACTCTCCCTCTCGGCATCTCAGACACTCACTGTGATGCGGAGCCAGGCCCTTGTGTGTTCACGGGCTGCTGTTATCAGGGTGTCCCACCATCCGGGTATTCAGAGTTTGAACCCTTACCTTGTGCTCTCTTCTGAAACCCAAGAGAAATCTTCCCCTTAGAGGTATGACCAGGGCTCTTAAGCATCTTCCTAAAGTAATGAATAATGTGATTGGTAGCCAGTGGTCCTAAGGGGGAAATCACAGCTACTAAAATTAGGAGCAGCTGTTTAATTGTAGTGCAGTAGTTGTCGACAGCAGAAATGCCATGGATGAGGCTGCCTGGCTCTAATGCACTTTTCTTTTTCCAGTCAGAGGACTGATAGATACAAGAAGGAATAAAAGCTCTCTCGGAGTGTCTCCATCCCTATACTCAAAACCACTGAGATTATAACATTCCCGGGTACATTAGGCCACCTGCTGTTAACATAATGTTATATTCAAGGATGGGTAGTATCTTAGCAAGGAGAAATATAAAATGTACAATTTGAGGTGTATGCTCAATTTTATTAACCAGTATATATTTTTTATTTTTTATTTTTCCTTTATTAATTTATTCTTGTTACATCTCAATGGTTATCCCCTCCCTTGTATCCTCCCATTCTTCCCTCCTTCCCATTTTCCCCTTACTCCCCTCCCCTATGACTGTTCCTGAGGGGGATTACCTCCCCCTCTATATGATCATAGGGTATCAAGTCTCTTCTTGGTAACCTGCTGTCCTTCCTCTGAATGCCATCAGGTCTCCCTCTCCAGGGGACATGGTCAAAGGTGAGGCACGAGAGTATGTGAGAAAGTAATATCCCACTCTCCACTCTACTGTGGAGAGTGTTCTGTCCATTGTCTAGATCTGGGTAGGGGTTTAAGGTTTACCGCCTGTATTGTCCTTGGCTGGTGCCTTAGTTTGAGCGGGACCTCTGTGCCCAAATCTGCCTATCATAATGTTCTACTTGTAGGCTTCTAGGACCCTCTGGGTCCTTCTACTTTGCCTTTCTCCCATGATTCTCTCATCTAGAATCCCACTAGAATGTCCTCTCCTCTGTCTCAGTTTCCTGGTAAGTGAAGGCTTTCTTGGGACATGCCCCTTGGGCTAATATGCAGATATAAGTGAGTATATACCATTTGAGTCTTTCTGCTTCTGGGTTAACTCACTCATTATGATCATTTCTAGCTCAATCCATTTATCCACAAATTTCGGGAATTCCTTGTTTTTAATAGCTGAATAGTATTCCATAGTGTATATGTACCACAGTTTCTTTATCCATTCTTCTATTGAGGGACACTTAGGCTGTTTCCATGTTCTGGCTATTATGAATAAGGCTGCTATGAACATGGTTGAGCAAATTTTCTTGTTGTGTGCTGGAGCATCTTCTGGATATATTCCAAGGAGTGGAATAGCTGGGTCTTGAGGAAGCCCTATTCCCATTTTTCTGAGATAGCACCAGATAGATTTCCAAAGTGGTTGTACTAGTTTGCATTCCCACCAGCAATGAAGGAGTGTTCCTCTCTCTCCACATCCTCGCCAGCATGTGGTGTCGCTTGAATTTTTGATCTTAGCCATTCTGATGGGTGTAAGATGGAATCTCAGAGTTGTTTTGATTTGCATTTCCCTGATGATTAAGGAGGTTGAGCATTTCTTTAAGTGTTTCTCAGCCATTTGATATTCCTCTGTTGAGAATTCTCTGTTTAGTTCCATGCCCCATTTCTTGATTGGGTTATTTGGTTTGGTGGTATTTAATTTCTTGAGTTCTTTATATATTTTGGATATTAGACCTTTGTCAGATGTGGGGTTGGTGAAGATCTTTTCCCAGTCTGTAGACTGTCGCTTTGTTCTCTTTACAGTATCTCCTGCCTTATAGAAGCTTCTCAGCCTCATGAGGTCCCATTTATTAATTGTTGACATTAATGCCTGGGCTGTTGGTGTTCTGTTCAGGAAGTTGTCTCCTGTGCCAATATGTTCCAAGCTCTTTCCCATTTTTTCTTCTAAGTGACTTAGTGTCTCTGGTTTTATGTCGAGGTCTTTAATCCACTTGGATTTGAGTTTTGTACAAGGTGACAAATATGGGTCCAGTTGCATTTTTTTACACATAGACATCCAGTTAGACCAGCACCACTTGTTGAAGATGCTATCCCTTTTCCATCGAATGGATTTAGCTTCTTTGTCAAAAATCAAATGACCATATGTGTGTGGATTCATATCTTTAACCAGTATATTTTATTAACAACTTAGTGACCGAGCATACGTCACTTAAAACCTGACTAACCAAAACAATAGGAAATGAGGATTAATGGACACAATAACAAAACCATAAGGATATCAGTTCTGAGGAACGATGCTCCTGGCACAATCAGCAGGATTTCTTCTGCTGGAACCTAGAGTAACCAGAACCCAGAACCTCAGCAGGAGCCCGGAGTTCCAAAGCCCTCCCTCGAGTGGTTCTCTATAGGAGTGTCTCGAAGTGCAGCAATGAACAGCCAAAACTATCCCAAGTCTCCAAAAAGCCCCGCCTCCAGTTCTGGGCTCATTTATATATCTCCTCCCAGAGTCTGTTCATGGGATCTTTTCAGCTGGCAACAATTAAGATCCTGCACGAGGTGATTGCTCTTCTAGTGGATTAACCTCACCTGTTCTCTCACGAGACCGTTCCAATCCCACTTGGGATCCTAAAAAACAGGTTTATCTCTCCTTCATTGAGGAGAAAGGGGCACCAGGAAATGCAATACAGCTAATTCCTCTATTCAAAGAAATAAATAGATTAAAGATAAGTCTGATATTAAATGGAATAAAGGAGGTGGTGACCTCGGGGCAAGATCCCACCCAGCCAAGCTTCCAATTTGTGAAAAGGAATTAAAGAACAGTTTAGGTCCACACATGGTGGTATATGCCTTTAATTCCAGCACTTAGGAGACAGAGGCAAATGGATCTCTGAGTTCAAGGCCAGCCTGGTCTACAGATATAGTTCCAGGACAGTCAAGCTTAGGCAGTGAAGGAAACCATTGAAAATAGAAAGCCGGTGAAGGTGTAATTGAGCAAGGGGCCCATGTTCCAGCTCCAGTAAACAGAAGGCCTTGGCAGTTTTGGCCACATAGTTTTGGCTTTAGAGTCAAGGATAGAAAAAAAGGCTTGTGGAATGTCTTTCCATGACTAAGAAAGCTGCTGAGGCCAGGTAGGTGTCCCTGCATGGTGGCACAAAGAGGTCATTTCCTGAATCTGTGAAGGAAATGCCTGGATTGCCTTGGAGGTCCCAAGATGTTGGAGATGCCAGAGCCGTGGGAGACCTTCAAAGAATTCTGGTAAGAGGGAGTGGAACCATCCCAAGAGAAAGAAGTGTGTTTCAGTCAACAAAGCTGAAAGGAACCAGATATCTGAAGATCATTTTGACATCAGACATGGAGATGTAGAGTTTGGAATTTGCCCAGCTGGTTTTCGGTCTTGCTTTGGTCCAGTGTTTCCTCAGTATGTTTGCTTTCCTCCATTTTGAAATGGCTATGTATATCCTGTGCCATTAATGTGATCTTTGTTTTTTTTTTAATAGAGATTACAGTTAAAAAATTGCATGAATCTCAAAAGGGACTTTGAACTTTGGAATTTTAAACACTGTTGAGACTGTTGTAGACAATGAGGACTTTTGAAGTTGGACTAAATGCATTTTGCAGAGTGTTATGGCTACAAGACTACAGTGACCAGGCAGTGGTCTATGGTAGTTTAAATAGGTATGGCACCCATAGATTCGTGTGTTTGAATGGTTGGCCCATAGGGAATGGCACTATTAGATTGTGTGGCCTTGTTGAAGTAGGTGTGGCCTTGCCAGAGTAGGGGGTGGCCTTTTTGAAGGAAGTGTGTCACTGTAGGGCAGGCTTTGAGGTCTCATATGTCCAAGCTCTGCCCAGTATGGCACACAGTCACCTACTGTTGCCTTTAGATCAAAATATAGAACTCTCAGCTCCTTCTCTAGCACCATGTCTGCCTACATGCTGCCATGCTTTTCACTATGAGAATAATGGACTAAACCTCTGAAGCTATAAGCCAGCCCAATTACGTGTTTTCCTTTATAAGAGTTGCCATGGTCATGGTGTCTCTTCACATTAGTAGAAGCCCTGAGAGAGAAGTTGCTACCAGGAGTGCGGTATTGCCGTGATAGGCCTGAGTATGCTTTTGTTTGGAACATGGAAACTTTGGAACTGTGAATTAGGACAGCAGTTGAAGGCTTTAAGTCAAGCTTAATGAGCCATCCTCGTAGGAACACGGAAGACAGTGGTGCTGAGTGTAGCTAGAATTGTAGTGGCCTAGCCCAAGTGGTTTCACAAGGGAAGAATGCTAGCATGTTGCCTAGAGATTGTTCTTGTGATATTATGGTGAAGAATATGGCTGCTTTTTGCCCTTGCCTGAAAAAAAAAATCTTCCTGGGGCTTAAATGAATTTAAGAGAAAACTTAAAACAGCCTAGTATCCACTCTGTCATGTGGTTGTTAGTGTTGACCTTTAAGCAGATTTATAATAAAAAAGGAATAAGACCATAAACAGCTCCATTCCATGGCTTCTCTATTAGTTTCGGGGATCCTGTCCTGCCTGAGTTCCTGTCCTGACTTCTTTGGTTATAAACAGCAATGTGGAATTTCCTCTCCAATTTGCTCTTTGGACATGGCATTTTGTTGCAGCAACAGAAACCCTAACTAATAGGTAGTTTATTTAAAAGAGAGTTAGTTATCTGGAAGCTAAACATTAAAAATGCAGGCCACCAACTCTTTCAAAGCATCCCCTTTGCTATATGGGAAATGTTATCATGATGGCATCAAAGAGAGAGAAAGAGAGAGACAGAGAGAGACAGAGAGAGAGAGCAACCACATGGCATGATGTTTAATCTTGACTGTTTGACTGTCAACTGGACTGGATGTGAAATAAGCTAAAAGACAGAGCTCTGGACAGGTCCATGCAGACATTCCCAGAAAGGGATAACTAAGGGAAGTCCCTCTCCCAGAGTCAACAGCACCTTCCAGTAGGCAACTCCAATATAAAAAGACCCAAAGAAAAATCAGGGCTGCTTGCCCGCCTGCACTGCTTGCCTGGGAATGTGTCTATCCACCACTGCTGCTGACAGCCTTCGTTAACACCAGACTCAGATTCGTGAGCCTTTCAACACAGACGGAAGACCAGTGGCTCCCCAGGAGCCCTCCGGGCACTCTTCACCAGACTGAGATGCCAAGGCGTCCAGCCTCACAGATTGAGCAGCTTCCAGGTTCTCAGCCTCTACAGCATACCAATTGCCTCAGTCAGACTGCCTGGCCCATTTTGTGTAAGCCAATCTAATAAATCATCATATATATATGTACATAAGCCTATGCATTCTATTCATCTAGAGGACCCTACCTAAAACACCTGATATTAAAGGACAGGCATCAGGGACAGGCTTGACTCCAACCCTTTAAAGTTTCACAACCAGCAGTGGCAGAATGGATACAAAACTGCCAACGCATAAACTGTCCAAAGACACGCCTAAACCATGTCAAATGCATGGCACCAGAGGGATGCCCTCCATTCCCAGATTTCTCTCCAGGCAACTAGACTTGAGGTTGGATCTTAATGTTCATGAATTTTCAAAGGCTTTGATACACACACACACACACACACACACACACACACACACACACACACACACACACACACGGCCTTCTCCC
Source organism: Acomys minous (assembly GCF_964271855.1). Classification (NCBI taxonomy): domain Eukaryota; kingdom Metazoa; phylum Chordata; class Mammalia; order Rodentia; family Muridae; genus Acomys; species Acomys minous. The sequence continues at coordinate 62,571,904 of NC_140483.1, read as the reverse complement.
TGTTCAAACACAACATACATCTTAACAGGCTGGAAAACACTTGAAAGGTAGTCTCGCAGAGTCACTGCTGTGCACGCAGCCATTTCAAAGTTCTGAGCTTCAGCTGCCTCTTCTGCAAATAGACATTGTACAGGGAACCAAGGAGGAGTGGTCAAAGCATCCATCAAGCAGGAAACAGAAGATCAGCGGCTAATGCTTGCTTGCTGTTAGAATGGAGCCTGGCACTCTGAAGGTGCACTAAAGGAATCCCACTGTCAGGACACACGCAGCAGGAACGGGAGGGTAGCCCGACTGGTGGAGTGCCTGCCTGGCATACATTCAGCCTGGGGTCCCATTGCCAGCACTGCAGAAAGCAAGCGTGGCGGGCTTTCATCCTAGTACTTGAGAGGCAGTGGCAGAAGGGTCAGAAGGTCAAGATCAACCTCAGCTCTTCAGTGAATCTGAGACCAGCCTAGGTGTGTGAGACCCTGTTTCAAACAAAACAAAAGTCTACAGAACGGAGAAGAGGATACTTTCCTAGTGTGTCCAAGGCCTAAAATATCATTTAAAAAACACACATACACAGAGTTGCACAGACTTGTCCTTCCACACACTGTTTTGTCAGAGTTTCCTCTCTCAGGCAGAGATAGCATGTAAGGACCCTTGTCTTAGTGAAGCAAAGGCTTATTATTAACCAACAATGCACCAAGTATAAGAGTCCCATCATCAGCCTGGACCCTAAAACAAGAGAATTTTATTGAAAACGCTGCAATTAGAGATGTCTTTTATTGTTCTTTGGATTAGGATCCTAAGACAGATGTCTTCTCCATGCCCACTTCTCCCACCACCACCATCTTCACCTTCACAAAGCAACTGTTTGACTAGACATGACACAATACAAGGCATCATGGCCCGCTCCATCTCCCTGCTCCACTCTCTCCAAGTCCTATAGTAAGTAGGAACAAGGCTGCGGCCGTGGTGTGTGTGTGTGTGTGTGTGTGTGTGTGTGTGTGTGTATTGGGGAAGATGATGTGACTGGCTACAAGCATTGGCCAGCCACCAGCTACATTAGTCACTTTTGCCATTGCTGTGACAATAATATCTGAGAAAAAACAACATGAGGAAGGGCTTTTGTGGCTCACAATTTGAGGCATGCGGTATGAGGCAGTTAGTCATTGGCATTTGGCTATCAGGAAAGCAGAGAAAAGATGAATGTTGTGCTCAGCTCTTTTTGTTCGTTTTATTTAGTTCAGGCTCCCAGCCCACGGGATGGTGCCGCCCCTATTGAGTGGGTCTTTTCAACCGAATTCACCAATCTGGAAACTTCCGTCATATAGAAAAGGCCAGAGATTAGTCTACTAGGTGATTTTGGATCCTGTCAAGCTGATAATCAAGATGAACTTTTGTACTGGCTATGTTGGGAATCTGTGGCTGGAGCAATGGCTCGGTAGTTATGAGCCTACTGTTCTTGCAGAGAACCTTTTTTTTTTTTTTCAGTTCCCAACACCCACATCGGTTGCTCTCCGCCACCTGGAACTCCAGTTCCAGGAGATTTGGATCTCTTGCGGACCCTATTGGCACCTACAAACACATGGTGCACTCAAACACACATGAACAAAACAAAAATTAATAAGAAGAAATGGAAACAAAACATTTTTCAGCCAACCAGAGACGATGACAGTAGCCCCCTAGAACCCACCATTGCCAAGTTTACAACACAGTAAGTGTGCATCTTACTTTTCACTAAATATAGCCAGTTCTCCTCTAACCCTTTAGGAAAATAACATGGACTCTGCAAATACAAATGGTAGAAACTTACATAGTCAGAAAACTCCAGAGATATTCCAGCCAGTGGAGCCCCAGATAGGAGCTGCAGGCGGTCCTCAATAAGTTAATGCTGTCTTTGTCTCTCTGCATTTTTAATTATACATACCAACACACTGTACACGCACTGTGCTGAAGAAAGACATTTTTATACACGCAGCACATTTTCCATGTCCTCCCCCCTTTCACCGTTCCCTCCTCCCGTCAGTCCCTTTCGTTCCTCTAAACAGTTTTGCTTCCATTTGTCTGTTTGTATGATATCCAAAAGAACCTCTTCTTCTGCTCTCAAATGGTCACGGCAGGAACCCGGGATTAACAAGTCTTGCTCTGCGCAGCAACCTGGGCGCCTTGGAAGGCAGGAAAGTGCGGAGGGAGCTAAGGCTGGAGGAAGGAGCTCCACGCTCTGACTCAGAGCTCAACTATTTGGGAGATTCCATCCATCTCTCTGGAGGCTAGTAACTCCGAAAAGACAACCAGTTCTGGCCTCTGGTGATAAACAGGGGAAAGAACCCAAAACTCCATAGGATCCTGTTGGATAAGACAAGCCCTAAGAAAACTAATTTAAACAGCTGGGAAGCTCCAGACAGGGGCAGTGTTGACAGATGTGGGGCAAGGCTAATGACGAGCCTAGGCTAGGCTGTGCCTGGCGTTACTGAGCCCACCCCTCTCTACCTATCCCACCCTTCGTCTGAGTCAGCTTAATGCCAAAGAGAGCAAAAGCTCCCCCCTTCCCACCCTACCACCCCCCCCCCCGCGCCGCCCATCTGGGGCATTCCCAACCCACAAGAAGGGAAACCACACATTGAAGGTTTGAAGTCGGCAGCGCAGAAGCCACATGTGGGAAGTGGAAGAGAACTGATAGCCATCTCTGGGGCACCGCAGGCAATCGTGTGCAATTTAAAAACACGTGCTGTAAACCTGTATTTAAGGTCCATCAGGAGCTGCAAAGTGGCTGCATATAACCCATGGTTTCTGAACACTGGAGACTATAATCTCAGGAGGCAGGTCATGTTGCGTATTAAGTGCACAAAAAGATCAGATGAAGCCAATTTGGCTCTGACTCATAAAGACAAAGCAAGCAATTGGAATAACAGAGTAAGTGGCGGGTGTGCTGGAAGCGGGCCCCAGTGTCATCCACACACCCTGGTCTTCCCAGGGATTCCTCAATGGTTATGTCAGGGCACAGGATGCATAGCTCAGTCTTGGCCATGCACTTCTGTCTGTGGCTCTGGGCTTACCCACCTATAGACCTGGGGACAGTGAGGGTCACACCTACAGCAGAACTCTGCAGTGGCTACCATGCCCCAGCCTCAGGCTATCCACACTGCTTCTGAGACTGGACTTGGTTCTCCCAGACGCTGCTCGCTGTCCAGCCCCTGGCTGGTGGTGGGAGCTGCTTTGCAGTAAATACTGACCTTCCTAGGCCGCTGTCAGTTTCTGGGGTAATACAGCAGCCTTCACAACAAGACCTGTGCTGTGCTCTCAGCATAGACTGGTCCTCATAAAAGGCATATTTAAATGAAAAGGTGTGAAGTCCTCCCACCTAGCAGAAGTGCCCTATGAGTGTCTATGTTTTACTATAACCTGACTATGGCAAGCAGCTCCTGGCCTCTGTGATGATGTCTTGGGATGAGAAGATGGGAAGGAGTCCCTTGCCCTCTCGGCCCTCTTACCTACCAGCTTACTTGCCTGTATTTAGTGTGTGTGTGTGTGTGTGTGTGTGTGTGTGTGTGTGTGTGTGTGTTTGTGCACATGCACACCACATGTGTCTGTATACCACGGTGCATGTGAGGAAGCTGGAGGACAATTTGCAGAAGCCATTACCTTCCTTCTACCTCTGTGGCCCCAGGGCATCAACCTCAGGCAAGTGCCTTCACCTGCTGAGCAGTCTCACTGGCCCTATTGTGTATTTCTGACTAATGCTTATTCGTGAATAAATAATAGATGAGTGAATTAATGAATTTTCTGCACAAACCTAATTGGTGTCATTAAGATTCTTCTTATAACATTTGTTTGCTTTATGGTTTTTCTTTGTTGTTGTTATCTCTTCTCCATGAAAGCAGAGCAAGAAGACTCTGGATATCTGAGTGAAGGGATTCTGTACATTTATTTCTTTTTTTACTCCTCTTTATAAAGCTTGTGGTGTTTTCCAGTGTTTCTAGAAATAGTACTACTAATGCTATCTACACAAAAAAAACATTATATGCTTAAGTGCTATAAATCAAACATAGTTTATTAAAAAGAAGTCAAGGTCCCTGAAGAACATACCAGAACTTACAGCATACTAGATGATGTGTACATGTGTGCATCTATAGTCTTTGCATATGCAAGTATGTGCATATGAGTGTATATGTATGTGCATGTGTGTACATGTATGAGTGTGTGCATATGTGTATGCATGTATGTTTGCATTACATGTCAGAACATATGTGCATGTGTATCTCTGTGCATGTAAGCATGTATAGGTGAGCACGTGCATGTAGGTAATTCACCTTTTCCCATTGCCATGACCTTCCCTATGCAAAGAGGGGAGAGTGAGCCCATCTTTGTCAGTTTCAAACCGGTAATTGAATGTTTTGCGCACACTGCTTTGCATCATGGAGATCCTGGTATACAGATCTTTGACACCTATGTGCGGAACACTCCTAGATGAAGAAAAGCTGAGCGACCATCTCACTAAGCCACTACCCATGTAGCTACAGGCTTGCAAACATCCTCGTCTAGACAATAATTAAAGTCAGAAATGTAACTTAATTAGAGCATGTCTCTTTGGAGCCCTGGGGGCCATTCCTCACGCTCACTACAAGTAGTGTTTACACAGGCTGTTCTGGGGTGTGCTTGGGGATATCCTGTTAGGGAGGTCTCTTAAATTCAGTGTGAGAAACGGCCATGATGGGGGTGTGGCAGCTCTAGGTGGGTGCAATGAAACAGAAGAGAATGTTTGTGTGACTGCACAAACACAGGTGTCACCGGGCACCACTACGAGGTTAGGTGACAGCTCAGTGGGCAGTGTCTGCTGTGCAAGCATGAAAGACTGGCTTTGTATCCAACGTTATGGAGAGTGCTGGGTGACTATTCAGGCAGTGAACTGTCTCAGTTGCTTTTTCATTTTGGAAGCTGCTCACCTGCACCTCCAATTCCCTCAGGTATTTCAGTTTTATTCCTGCTCAAGTCTCTGCTAGGGTTGAAGACCAGGTAGTTTAGTCTGTCAATTAAGCTTAGCTGGTTAGGGGTTAAGATGTTTTTAGAGCAAGGTAGATGTTTTAAGTTAATAGAGATGAGATATGATAGATATTGATCTTCATTCAGAATTTTAGACCCGACAAGATAGGAAAGAGGTTTAGCTCAAGTTTGCCAAATACAAATAGCCAAAACACTATGAATGTAACATTAATAGAATTCCTGATTGTCTCGTGGTTCTTCCCGCTGTACATAGTTTAGTTTATTCATGTGTAATAATATAAATGTATATGTTAAAAAGAGACATAATTTCTTTTAAAAAAAAAGCTGGGCACAGTAGTTGGCAGAGGCAAGAGGTTCCCTGGGGTTTGCTGGCCAGCCAGCATGGCATTCTTAAGGATTCCAGGGCCAGGGAGAGACTCTGTCTCAAAGCACGAGATGGCCAAAGCCAGAATGACACTCAGAGATTAACCTGTCACACATCATACATATGCACACAAAAGCACCTATGTGCATACATACATGAGTGTGCACATGTACACACATATACACATGTAACCAGGATATCAAGGAAACAGAAGCTCAGTCAGTTCTGTTAAGATCACAGTAAGCCCTTAGCCCAAACCCACATCAAAAAGCACAAACCAGAAGTTTGGATGGCATTTCCACATATTTTTGTCTGTTTACAAAATATCTTATCACTTTTCTTTTTACTAGTGCCAGCATTTCACATGTGCAGATTTTATCTATAACTATAATTTTTAGCTTTTTCTGAATAATTTTTAAAAACTAAAAAAAAAATGCAGACCTGATTTATTTTCAACATTTATGATGCTGACGTCACATCAGAATGATGTCCCAGGACTGCCTCCTACTGACCCTCTCTCCAACTCACCCCATCGAGATCAATTCCTGCCACCCTGCCACTGAGGGACCAGCAGCAGTTCTAATGGCTATCACACAGATTTTTTTTTCTGTATTCTGGCAGCTGACTGGTTATATCACCTGCATGGCCTTTGCAGCTATGCTTGAGTTTCAAATCTTTTCTCCTTTCTCTCTCTGTCTCTGTCTCTGTCTCTGTCTCTCTCTGTCTCTGTCTCTGTCTCTCTCTCTCTCTCTCTCTCTCTCTCTCTCTCTCTCTCTCTGTCTGTCTATCTCTCTCTCCCTGTCTGTCTCTGTCTCTCTGTCTCTCTTTCTCTCTGTCTCTCTGTCTCTCTGCCCCCCTCCTCTTCCCCAAGCCCCACCTCCTGGCAGTGTCTTAACTGGAATCTTTGCTTTTGTGTGTGTGAGTGTATACATGTATATATTAGTGCACTTGTGTGAATAGGTGTGCATACATGTGTACGAGCATATATGCATAGGCCATAGGAGGTCCTTTGGTGTCCTTCTTCAGGAGCTGTCTACCTTGTCTGTTGGGACAGACTTTCCAATTAGCCTGGGCCTCCTGGAATAGGCTAGGCTGACTGGCCAGGAAGTTCCAGGAATCCTCCTGCCTCCACCTCCCCAGCACTAGGATTACATGTATATACCACATCTAGCTGTGTGTGTGTATTCTGGGTATCAAGTTCAGGCCTTGTGCTTCCATGGCAAGCCCTTTGTCAACTGAGCCATCTCCCCAACCCTCACGCCTACTTCATGTGCCCACCGGCCTAGTTAGACATGGGTCAGGGCTGGATCACAGAATGACCTTATAGGCAGGACAGATGACGCGGCAGAGTAAGACAATAAGCCAATAGTCAGAACTCACTGGGATCGTCAGGAAGCTGAGGGTACAGACCCTCACTCCTCACCCTTCTATGAGGTCTTGATCAATACAGAAGATCTTGGTAAATACATCAATATAGCAGATCTGGAATCATATGTAAGCACAAAGCAAAGACTTATAAAGTTCCTCCTTTCTCCTGTATAAAACCCTTCCCTAGAAGGTGTAAGTCATAGTTGATAAAACTAAATCAATTGAACTTTTTTTAATTAAACATTTTTACCTTTTACATATACATTTATGTTATTACATGTACATACAATAAACTACCTATAGCAAGAAGAACCATGACACAATCAGGAATTATATAAATGTTACATTCTTAGTATTTTGGCTATTTGTATTTGGCAGCCTTGAAGAAAACATCTTTCCTATCTTGGTGCATCTACAATTCTGAATGTAAATCAATCTCCATCACATCTTGTCATTATGAACTTAAAACATCTATCTAGACCTAAAAACACCTTAAACCCTAAACAACTAAGCTTCATCGTAAAACTAAGAAACCTGGTCTTCAACTTCATCAGAGACCTGAGAAGGAATCAACTTGATCACTTGAGTATGCTGGGAGTGCAGATTAGTAGCTTTCCAAATGAGAAGATGACAAAGACAGTTTTCTACCTGAATAGTCACCCTCAACTGAATTTTTAAAATTTTACTAAATTACTAGATTGCATGAATTTATAAAAGGAAACTATCTAGCACTCCAAATTTTCTTAACTCGCCTTGAAAAATAGCATACAAGTATATATGTAATATAGGAGGCTTTCACCATCTATCCAACAAAGATAGAGTAGGAAAAAGTTAGTCACAATAAAAGCCTATCTTAGCAGTATTATCAACATCACTGAGTTTAATGGAAGCCATGCAATGTAGAATTTCAACCAAACAGAACCCAGAGACTTGAAGATTTTTATCTGTCGTCAGGCACGAGGGTGGAGGTGATCCAGTTATGGGAGGGGTGTTCTAGAATGTAGGATGCCTGCCAGAGCTTTAATCGTTTAAACTCAGATTCTCCCCCACCCTTCTAGAACCTGGACTACAGCCTCACACATTCTTTGCCAGTTATCAGCAGGGTCATCAGGGGTCACCAGGGCTCTTGTTCGGCTACTTCAGCCCATAGGATGGGGCTGCACCTTGCTAAGGTATGAAGTAGATTATGGTGCTAGATTAACCTCACTAGGCTGGAAACTAAACAGGAAGTCTTAGGTGACTGGCCAACATCCGGAACATTAAATGACAAGTGGGGTTAAATTAGAGGTTAAGAGCTTAGATTCTGGGGTTTGGAAGGTCAAGGGATTAAATCTGACTCCACCACACACTTAAGCAAGCTATTTGGCTAGGCAGAGTCTCTACTTCCTTCTTATAATTACTAATGCTTACTCCACCTGATCTTGTGTAGATTAAATAGGATAGCATATGTGGATAGCGTGTGGTGTAGTGCAGGGCTTACGATAAACCCCCAGAAAATGATGACGTCACCTAGCTCCCTGAGTACCCTATCCACGAGCAGGGTGACTTAGCTGTAGCTAGGTGGATATACTTCAACTTTGAAGGCCAAAACACATGAAACTACTGGCTATAGAACCATCTGCTACCAGAGACCTTTCTCCGACTAAATGAACCGCGCACGGATGGGGGTGGGGGTGGGGTGGGGGGGCTCCTGAGGCCCTCCCTCTCCCTGTGGAGGTGTGAGCAGTTAGCAGTTGCTGCAGGAGGGCACTCACACTCCTCAGTGGTGTAGCCACAGGCAGCTACTCTTGTTCAAGTAAATAGCCCCTGAGTAACACAGGCACCTCTAATTAACTGCAGTGAGTCACACTCAAAAGACGTAAAAGTGGGAGGGCAATGTGAGAAGAGGAGACAGAGTGGGAGCGGCAGGGAGGAGAAGAGGAGATAACGGGAAGACTCAGGACACTCTATACGTGTGGAAAGTTGTGGAAGAATAAATAAATACGACAGAGTCAATCCACTGTGCTTGTCTTCACATGTCACACGCTGACATTTGCTCTGCTCTAGGGTGGTGAAAGACTGGCGAGGGTCCTTTCTTAAGAGACTGCCTCTATGTGGGGAGGAGCCAGGGAAGGTTCCAGATACTCTATCCTAATACACAGACTAAAGGAAACTAAGATGGGAGGGTTGGGTTTAACTTGTTTATTTTTGATAATTAGGATTTTTCAAAGGGGAGGTGGTTTTTTGTTCCTGTTTTTTGTTTTTGTTTTTGTTTGTTTGTTTTGTTTTGTTTTGTTTTCTTGAGACAAGGTCTTGCTATGTAGCCCAAGCTATTAGATTTCTGGTCAATGTCCCTGCCTTTATTGAATTCTGTCACTCCAGGGTGCTGCTGCCTTTGCCCAGTCAGGTGTTGCCTGACTCCTTGTAGACTAAGTGCTATAGTGATACATTTTTTTTTTAAACCCAGGAGACCCCACAGCAGCTTGAGAGAGTAAAGAGGCAGATTCTACACAGCCATGCAGCTGTCTGCTCTAACAAAACAGAGGGGGACAGCAACTTAGGAAGAGAAGTTTGTTTACCTGACAGCTTTGGAGAAAGAAGGAAGGAAGGAGAAGAGGAAGAAAAAAGAGGAAAAGAAAGAAGCAGGAAGGGGGAGGGAGAAGGAAGAAGGAAAAGGAGGAGAGAAGAAAGGAGAGAAAGAGAAAGACAAAAGAGGAAAAGGAAGGGGAGACGAGGAGAGAGATAGAGAGAGAGAAAGAGAGAGGGAGAGAGAGAGAGAAAGAGAGAAGGCAAAAGAGTGAAGGAGAGAGAAGCAGACTGAATAAGAGCAAAAGAAACAGGAATAGGGAGGAGGAGGACAGAGAGGAGAGCAAGGAGGTACAAAGAAAAAGAGGAGAGGAGAGGAGAGGAGGGGAGAGAGAGAGCAAGAGGAGAATTGGAGAAAACAGAAAAGAAATGGGCGGGGGGGGGTGGGGAGAAAAGAGAGAGAAGAAGAAGAGAGAGGGAAAGGGGACAAGGATGGAAAGAGGGAGAGAGGAACTTTGGAACTATGTCGCCAGTCCTTTCAGGATGTCCCAGGCCCAGTCCTCTCCTGCTGGCATCACTTTGCAGGTGTGGCCGTCAATCAAATGAGCCTCTTTAAACAGTGCCAAGATCGCAGACTGGTAATTTGGCTGTTCATCCTCCCAGCAAGAAGCCCTGGACAGAAGCACTTATCGTAATGAAAAAGATAGCAGAGGCACTGTCGCCCTGGCGCTAGCCATGGTGCCATCCGTGGTACCAACACAGACACATTGGGCGATTCTATCACCCTGTTCCCAGGCTTTTCCTTGGACCTCTGCCCAGTGCCTGGCTCTTTCTGTGAGGTTTCATGTGCCACCTAAAACCAATAAGAAAAAAATCTTTCCTTCTACTTAATCCAGCCCAAAGTATTGTGGTATCTGTTACTGAATCAGACTGAAACAGAGAAACGTGGGCTAAAGAGATAAGGAAGCAGCAAAAGGGAGTAATAACAAGGGAAGCTTTGACAGTAACAAGTACAGTGAAGAGATCTAATGGGAGGGCCAACGCGCTGGCTCACTGGGCACAGGTGATTGCCATCAAGCCTGACAACCCGAGTTCAATCCCTAGAACCCATGTGGCGGAAGGAAAGACTCAACGCCACATATTATCCTCTGATCTCCATATACCTGCCATGGTGCAATTGAGTCCCTTATAAGACACACATACAAAATAAATAAATGTTAAAAGAACAACTGTGAGATAAGGGAAAATTTTTGACACGAAGTAGTCAAAAGGCCTAATTGATGCTATGTATGTGTGTGTACATGTCTGTGTACTTCTATGTATAAGTGTGTGTGTGCTTGTGTGCACATTTTTATATGTGTGCTTGTGTGTGCCTGTGTGTGTATGTGCGTGTGTGCGTGTGTGCGTGTGTGTGTGTGTGTGTGTGTGTGTGTGTGTGTGTGTGTGTGTGTAGCTGCATATGCTTAGGCATGTAGAGACCAGAGAATAGCCTTGGCTATTGATAAGATGCCATCCACCTTGTATTTTTGAAACAGGGTCTTTTACTGGCCTGGAACTAACCAAATAAGCTATGCTGGCAGGTCAGTGAGCCGCAGGGAAGCCCCTGTGTCTAGCTCCCTGACCCTGGAATTCTAAGTAGTGTCACTACTTGAAGTTGTTGCTGTTTTCTATGTTGGTTCAGGAATCTGAGCTCAGGTCCTCATGATTGTGAGGAACACGCCTAAGGGACCGAAGCATCGCCCCAGCCCTGATGAAGTCAATCTGGACAGAGAAGAGGGGAAGAACTAAGAAAAGAATCCCACGGAGATGCCTCCAGGCACCATGAACATCAACAGCATAGCCTTTCGCTAACTCTCCAAAGTAGAGAAGAACGTGCTGGCTATACTCTTTGGTGCACAGAGGAGCATGATTTGGAACAGTGACTGCAGAACCTTGATCAGGGGACCAGAGTTGCTCTAAGTTGGCACAAGACTCATGCCACCTGTACACAACTTGCTGTTGACAACTAGATCAGTTAAAAAAAAAAAGACCCGAGAGATGGCTCACTGGGTAAAGAGCTCACCTCTCAAATGTGGGGACATGAGTTGTGATCCTCAGAACTTTTCTGTTGCTGGGATAAAATACCCCAACAGAAAACAAGTTAGGAAGAAAGGCAAATAGTTCAGAGGGCATTCAGCCCATCAGAGCTTGCAAGGCATGGCAGCAGGAGCTACCGTTTGGCTGACAGGAGGCAGGAAGTGGGGCTAGGGTCCAAGACTCCACCCCTCCACCCTGCCCAAAGGATTGTATCTCCACCAGCAGCCTCTGCCTACTAAGGCCTCCATAACCTTTGCAAACATCTTCCCCAGCTGAAACCAAGTGTTCAAACTTGTGAATCTTAGGGGGGTCATTTCCTTTTCAAATCACAGCACTGTGTAAAAGACCAGGTGCAATGACACAACATCTATAACCCTAGTGACAGTAAGACAGGAGCTGAGATAGGCAGAGAGGAAGCTCACTGTAGTGACAAAGTACCAGGCCAGTGAGAAACTCTGTCTCAAATTTTAAAAAGTAGATGGTGCCTGAGGAAAAATATCCAAGATTCAGTGCCTGGTACTCTTCACATGTGCAGTGTGCACGCATACACATATGTACACATCACATGCGAGCAGAGAGAGAGAGAGAGAGAGAGAGAGAGAGAGAGAGAGAGAGAGAGAGAGAGAGAGAGGAGAGAGAGGAGAGAGAGGGAGGGAGGGAGGGGGGGAGAGAGAGGGACAGAGGCAGAGAGAGAGAGAGAGAGAGAGAGAGAGAGAGAGAGAGAGAGAGAGAAGGCACTCAGAGGTTTCACAGCAGTTCCACAGAACCACAATGTTGAAGCGACATTTGAATCACATCTTTAAAAAATGACCCACCCCGACACATGACAGAGTGGAAATTCAAAACAAGACTTGTCCTTGTCCACAGGTGACTTGAGAAGCATCATTCTCCATGTCTGGCCTCTCTGGCTCTTTTCCTGCAGTCAGTTTTCTCAGCGTCGTGTGGCCACCGTGACTCAACTCCGCTGGAACAGCTCAGAGGCAGCCACAGACAGCAAGTCAACAAACAGGTGTGGCTGGCTTCCAATAAAACTTTATCTACACAAACACACAGTGGGCAGGTTTTGGCCTGGTTTGTAGCTTGTCAACCCCTGTACCTAGCCACAGAAAAGAGACTGGACTTGACTTTGAGACAATAAAACCACCTGCTCTATCTTTCTCTTGAGCCTCCTCATCACGGTCTAAATGTACTAGTCAAATCTTTGTGTCTTAATCCCTACTTCAGAAAGGCGGCTGCAGCTCCTCCTTGCTCCCAGCCAGGGCTTTCTCATAACAATCCTGGCAGAAGTTCCTGCTTATAGAGAATATGTATCTGTAGGGTGATCAGCCATAAATGGGTCATCTATACATCACACTCCACCCAAAGGCTCAGGGGCCATTGAGGAAGAAGAATTAAAAAGACTGTCGGAGCCAGAGGTTGGGGAGGACCAGGCTGGAGTTGTCTTCTGGGTATGGCAGACTGTTAGAGTCATCAATTTGCAATGGATCAAGCCAACCAATACTCCAGCACAGAGGGATGAGGAACTTGGGAACCCCCTATCCTAATTGAGGAGGTACTGTCAGATCATGGTTGTGTGTGTGTGTGTGTGTGTGTGTGTGTGTGTGTGTGTGTGTGTGAGTGTGTGTGTGTTACTTTTTAAGAGAGAGAGAAAGAGTTGGGGGCTGGAACAGTGGCCCAGCGGCTAAGAACATTGGTGGCTCTTGCAGAAGACCCAGGTTCTATTCCCAGTACTCACATCGTGGCTCAAAATTACCCATAACTCCCATCCCAGGGGACCTGGTGCCTTCTTCTGATCTCTGTGGGCACCAAGTTTATATATGGTATACATACCACATACAGGCAAAACAGCTACATACATAAAAATAAATAAAATCTCTTTTTAAAATGTGGATATGTGAGATCTTGGTAACGGTGGTGCACACCACTAATCCAAGAACTTGGGAGGCAGAGGCAGACAGATCTCTGAGCTCAAGGCCAGCCTTGTCTACAGAGTGAATTCCAGGACAACCAAGGCTATGCAGAGTAACCCTGCCTCAAACAACAACAGCAAAAAGTAGATACATGTTTGGGAGGAAAGACAGAAACTAAGGGTGGATCTGAGAGGAATACAAGAGAGGGAATATTTTATACACTATTTTTATACACTGTGTAAAACACCCATGAATTAATAAATATTATTTTTAAAGGAAGTGCCTTCCTATGGAACATATGTCTAGAAAGAGAATCAGCCAGGAATATATGACTTTAAACCCACGTTCCGGGTACCCTTCACTCTGTTCTGCCTTGGTGAGTAACTCAGAGCCATTCACTCTCTGGGACCCGCCAATCAAGGCCAGGCTCAGCACCTTGCCACTCCATTGGCCAAGGTTTTCATCCCATTACTCACCACAAAGTTGCATTTGGGGGTCCAAATGGACTGCTGAAACCATTGCCTGTCTCATCTAGGGGTTGGGGGGTGGTGGCAAATAATTGCATGGGACAGGCACAGGTCATACATGTAGCCTTGTTTTCCCTCCAGGCTCTGACAGTGCCACAGGCAGGGAAGCTAACTATGTTCACACATGTCTCCATGCATACAGTACCTATTTCATAAGCATAGCCCCATGTGCACATGAAGCAAAGCGGGTCTTGCCCTGTCCGCTGGGAGCACAGCGTGCACGAGAGGACAGACTCTTTGCAGTGGTCCGTTCAGTGGGCAGAGAGCTGAGTCAGACTTCTTTCCTGAAACTCTTCTAGTCAATATTTCTTTCACTGACTCACGCCGCTCTTAATGGGTGAAACTTTGCTGTTGTAAGATCCCTTAAAATACCCTCCCGGGCCAACCACCGTTTATCTTGGCAACACGTAGCACAAAAAAAATTTTTTTGGAAAGTCTCTGCTTGGCATGGCCTCTGAGCTACTGGCACGTTAGAGCTTAATAACGCACACTGAACAGAGCTCGGGCGCCTGCAACACAATCCCTCACCGCGAAATGTGCGAGATTCTTTGTTCACCGTGAACGAAGCTGAAGCCAGAATGGGCCAACTGTGACAAGCAGTGATACGAAACAGTGGAGAACCTGGAACATCTTTCCTCTGGCAACTGGCCGGTAGGAATCGATGCCCAGTGCTCAACTACACAACTGCTCAGTGTTCTCTGCTATATAAGCTGGGCGGGGGCAGGAGACCCCCTGAGCCGGGGACTGATTGAGCAAACAGCGGCACTAAGATATTTCCTCGAAGTTCAAGAAAAGAGTGGATTGAAAGACAGTGCTAACATTAAGGAGTATCTCCAGAAGAAAATAAGTAAATAAAAGTCAGGATTTACCAAGACATTTCCAAACATTTTCACTTTTCTTTAGGAGAGCGAAATGCTTAGGTTCGGTTGTATGTTAGCCTTGGCGGGAAAACAGTAAGGTTGCAAACCTGGCTTGAATGTACAGGTGTGTGCGGCTGGTAACACAGCAAGGAGGGGCAACAGCAGCAAGAAATGAGAACTAAAGCTCAAACAGGCATTAGACGCTCAATTACAGGTTCCAAGAAGGAAGCAGTCCACTGTCAAACCCCACACATCTGGATTCTTACAAAGCAAGCACCGGAAGCAAGAAGCAGGGAGCCCTGGCGCAAAGGCGCCACGGTGAGTGCCAGAGCAGCCTCCACACGCTGGGTGATGCCTGCATGTATTTACACTGAATGGCTCCTAAAGAGTCCTCCAGAAACATCACACAAACCTGCAAACCCAAACTCCAGCGACGGCTCTGCTCCTCCTGAGCACAGCGACCTTAGGTCTCTCTACATCAGCGTCCACATGCAGGGCGACAAAAAGGCAAAGCAAAGCAAACTTCTATCCTTACCTAAAAGGCATAGCAGCCAGGCCAGCTGAACGCTCCGCCACTGTTAGCCTGCTCCTGTGTTCTGTCTCATTCCATCCAAAGTCCTAGTGCTATCCAGGAGGGCTCCTGGGGGTCCTCGGGTCTTCCTGTAAGAGTTTTTGATCACCGGCTTGCTTAACAAACACGCCTGTGTTCTGTGGGTGTTTGAATGCAGTACCACTCTGGGCACCCGGCCAACACTCAGCTTCCACAGGCAACGAGAGGGAAAAAACTCACACCCTCCAAAACAGGCTCCCCTCGCTGGTGTCTTTTAAGGTAGGGGAATCCAGGTGTCATCCACTGGTGGGAGGCTAGCGTGAAAGGTAGCTCCCGTTTCTGACTTCCCTACTGCCTTTGTGGGAGCCCCAAAGTTTGTTTTTCTTTCTCACTGCCCTCGAGTTCTGCTCGCGATTGGGGATCGCCCGGCTTGCCTTTCCACCAGCTGCACTTTAAATGTATTTTAATTGGCTGGAATGTCGAAAGAATCTATTTGGCAGTCGTTAACATGGGAAGCACGCCCAGGGCAGCTGAACAGAGGCCCCCAGAAGCGGACGATTACTTCATCAAAAGCGGCAGTTTGAATAGCACTGACTCCTACATGACTGCAAGGAACGGAGTTCTATAGCCAAGATGGAATAATTAATAATTTGTGGAGAAAATTCTTCATTCATCTAAAAAGCCAGAGCAGGGGGGTGGGGGTGGAAATCCCCGCAGGTAGGAGAGTTCTTTCTGAAAGGGGTGATTTATTAGGACCCCTGTTCCGCTCTCTACAAACATTGATTTTGTATAGCCTTACAAGAGGGACATATGCATAATTTGGTCTGGCTGAAAAGTTAAATCAAGTAATTTTCACTATAAAAAAGAGCCCCTGAGATACATAGTACTCTTTCACCCTTATACATTACAGTAAAGACTGTCCATGAGTAATATGCATTTGCTCCTTGTCTTTCTCTTGGTTCGTTGGTTGCTTGGTTTGTGGCCTCTCAGCTCGATCCAGCTGCAAATAAATTCACTGTGAGTCAAAATAGATAATCATCACCAACCACATAGAATTTACAGGCCTGATTAGAATTTGAAACATTACAAGAGGGGAAGGGCTGGGAGATGGCTCTGTGGGTAAGAGCACTCGCTGGGCGATCATTAAGAACTGAGTTCAAATCCTTAGACCACACATTAAAAAGCCAGGTGTGATTGTTATACTTGTCTAATCTCAGTAGGGGGATAGCTGGGGCTTGCTGGCTGCAAGCCTAGCTCTGCGGTCAGTGAGAGACCCTGTCACATGAGATTAAAGCAGAGGAGGTATCTAGGAGGATGCATAAACATGGGCGTGCATGTACTTGAACAAATATGAGTATACACTCTCTCACACACAAGCACATACACACACACACACACACACACACACACACACACACAAAGCCACTCAAAAGTGCCAATTTGGACAGATTCTGACATTAAACAATAGATAAGTGCACACAGATCTATGCATAAACATCTCAAAAAATAGAATAGACAAAGAGAGCCAGCCTTAAGTCAGATAAAAAGATGGATAAACGGAAGCGCCTTCACATTTTTTTCTTGGCTACAGATTTTCCAGGGAGCTGCTTTATGTATCTCCATGAGGCTTACAGATTACAAAACCCCAGGCCTTCTGGCTTGCCCTTGTGATCTCCTTCCTCCAGAGCACCTGCCTTTACTGGGGTACCCAGAGCGAGGCAAGCACCCCGAGTTTGCCTCTCTGTGGAAAACGTGAGCCAGGAAACACTGGCACATTCATTACCTTGCCTTTTCTTCATGTTAATAAAACTGTCTGTGGTTCTCAACAAGACGGGACATGAGGACCGGTGATGTATGTGTGTGTGTGTCATTCAGGAAGATTCGTTGAACTGCACAGAGGCAAAATTCAGCACACTGGGATGTAGAAGAAAGGACTGGGCCAGCCCTGTGATCTTCACAGTCCTGCAGGACACTGTTCCCTTCAAAAATGTGTATGTGTATTAGTGTACTGCCTTGTGATATTGTTTTTGATTATATTTATTTGTTTATTTTGTGTGTATAGGTACCCGTGTAGCGATCAGAGGACAGTTGGCAGGAGTCAGTTCTCTCCTTCCGCCCTGTGGGTCCCCAGGGTCATCAGGCGTGGCAAGCACTTCTACCTGCTAACCTATCTCACAGGCCTTCCTCGTGCCATTTTTGACTTTTTTCCCTGTTAATTAATTTATTTATTCACTTCACACCCTGGTCCCAGCCCCCTCCCTCCTCTCCTCCCACTCCCACCCTCACACTCTCCTCCCCTGATTCTCTCCTCCCCTTCTCCTCAGAGACAGAGAGGCCCCTAAGGCGGACCAACCCACTCCGGAACATCAAGTCTCGGCAGGACTAAGTGCATCCTCTCCCACTGAGGCCTGACAAGGCAGCCCAGTTAGGGGAAAGGGATCCAAAGTTAGGCAACAGAGTCAGAGACAGTCCCCGCTCCAACTGTTCGGGGATCCACATGATGACCAAGCTGCACATCTGGTACGTATGTGTGTGTGGGGGGGGTTTAGTTCCAGCCCATGCATGCTTTTCAGTTGGTGCCTCAGTACTGAGCACCCATGGGTCTGGGTTAGTTTACTCTGTAGGTCTTCTTGTGGTGTCCTTGACCCCTCCAGCTCTGTAATTTCTTCCATGAGACTCCTAAGCTCTGTCTAATGTTTGGCTGTGGGTCTCTGCATCTGTTTCCATCAGCTGCTGGGTGAAGCCTCTCAGAAGACAGTTATGCTAGGCTCCTGTCTGCAAGCACAACAGAGTATCATTAGTAGTGTCAGGGGTTGGCTCTCTCCCATGGGGTGGGTCTTAAGTTGAGCCAGTCATTGGTTCACCATTCTCTCAATCTCAACCTCCGCTCCATCTTTATCTCCCCCCTTCTCGTAGGCTAGACAAACTTAGAACGTTTTGTGGGTGGGTTGGCATCCCCTCCTCCACTGGAGGTCTCTCCTGGCTACAGGAGGTGGTGACTTCAGGTTCTATATCCCTGCTGCTGGGAATCTCAGCTAGGGGCGCCCCCATAGACTCCTGGAGCCTCCCCCATCCTAGAGATCTGTCCCACACACACTAATTTCCATTCTCTTTCCCATTCTTGACTTCTTAGCTGAACAAAAGTCCCTGTGGTTTTGTTTTTCTTTGGGTCTGGAAAACAGGCAGCTGCCCTTGGAAGAAACAGTATCTGTCTATGAGGTTTAACACACCGTTGACATTTTAAAACATAGGGACAAGCCTATTACAGTGTGTATCACAAGTGCTTTCCACACTGTTGTCTTATTTGGTGGTCTGCTCCTGGGTGGATCATAGGTCTAAGATGGAGAATGTCCACGGCAAACAGAGATGATCTGAGTTGTAAGCATTTTACTCTGGTTGACTACATCACCACACTGCATCCAGTGTGTTCAGAGAGTCTTTATCCCCACACTGGCAATCTCTCACTGAGTTATTCTATAGGCAGAGAAAGCCATGCATAACCAGATGTCTTCTTCTTCAAATTAACTTAGACTAAGGTAACTTTGGTTAATTTTGCCCAAATCAGAAGGCACTGCTAACCCGTCGCTATGAATTTCAATAGCTCCCAAGTTCTTAGGGAGGCAGGTGTCTCTGAAGAGCTCTCCATGACTTTCCCTGATGCCTGGATGGGAGCCTCCCTTGGCTTACCAGAAGGCATACAGAAAAGTCTTCCTGTCTAAGAGAGGAACTTGGTCTCAGAAGTCAAGCACTTCCTGTCTCCAGTATCTTGGGCATTACCTGGGCTTCTAAATGCTTGGTATGAGTGTTTAAGCAAACAGACTGGCATTCCAGAAAGAGAATTTCAGAGATTAACTAATTCTATTCTTTTTAAAAGGACATGTGAAGCAAGAAAATAATCACACCACACACAGAGACACACAGTCTCACAGTCTTTCTCTCTCTCTCTCTCTCTCTCTCTCTCTCTCTCTCTCTCTCTCTCTCTCACACACACACACACACACACACACACACACACACACACACACACAGAAGGGGTGGGGCAGGGAGTTTGTATCCTTTCCTTTTTTACACATGTTCCTACTTTGTGTTTGTGTGTGCACATGTTCAGATGTGCATTCATGTAGAAGCCAAAGATCAACATGAATCATTTACTCACTCTCTCTCTCAGCCTTATTATTTGAGACCAGATCTTGTCACTGAACCCAGGGCTTGCAGACTTGGTGAGGCTGATTGATCAGTGTGCTGGTCTGGATATGAAATGCTCTCCTTTGGTTTGGGCATTTCAACATTTGGTCTTCGGTTGGTGGAGGTTTAGGAGGTGCAGCCTTGCAGGAGGAAGTATGTTGAAGGGGATAACAAGGGGAAATAAAAATGGGGAGGAGGGCAGAAATGATATAAATAAAGTATTTATGTATAAAATTCTCCAAAAAAACTTAATAAAAAATTATCCAGTACATGGTTGATTATTCTCAATGGTGCATGTGTTGCCTCTTTTTAATCCTCACAAAATGCTGTGGAGTAAACAGGATTTATCCTCATTTTGCTAACTTATAAAGTGGGATAAAGACCTGCCAGACCTCTGTGCACATTGTCACCTCCAGGGGCATGGTAGAGATTTAAACTCTATTCTCTGTGGGGTTTTTTCCTTCAACTACCAGCCTTTCAAAAGCAAACCAAGGAACACAATACAATTCACTCTTTGGGAGCCTGTAACCCTAACACTGGGTGCTGATGTAAGTCAAAGGTCCAGGGCAAAGACAAGATATGGGTCTGGGAAACTATGAAAGTGAGAGGGGAAGAGGAGGGAGAATGGAGGAGAAAGAAGGGGGAAGAAAGAGGGGAGAAGAGAGGCAGGGGAGAAATAAAGAGAAAAAGAAGGAGCAGAGAGGGGAGGAAAAAGTAGGAGGGGAGAGAAAAGAGAGAGTCACAAGGAGGGAGCTACTTTGATTGTTCCTTGCATTCCATGATGGTGTTATAAAGCCACTGTGTCTACAAGAAGACTAGGGGTGAAGGAACAGCCCACCAACGTGTTGGAAAGCCAAAGGAAATTCAACACACACGAGTGCAGCTGCTGTGATGAAATCATAGTCTTACAATGTCCATTGTATCTTGACCATTGAAGACTTCAGCAGAGTCACCAGTGACAAAATGATTAGTGAAGGGCTTTGGAAGTTGTTCTTGCTAAGCAAACTTCCTAGCTATTGTCACAGGCAGTCTTGAGAAGACCTAGTATCCTCCAAAAATCCTATCACTGTGCTGTTGAGAAGCAGGTCAAGAGAGTGTTTTCGAGACCAGCCACAAACAGTGGTTTTTGTATGATGGGCCTTGGTCCAAGTTCTGATATGGATTAGATTTTTGGAAGTAGGTACCATGATTACCCAGATTTTAAAGTTGGAGGAACCAGGGACATAGAGAGTGGATTTGTCATTTGCAATGACAATGACATAACGGGGCCTTCTAGCTTCCAAACACCACCCTCCTGCCACTCACAGCAGCCCACTGAAGAAAAACCCAGGTCTGGCTCCCTTTACTGCATCTCTGATTTTCTGATATTTTCTCCAACCAGTGGGAGTGTTTCCCTGCCTCTTAACGCAGGTCTGCAAGAGGTCCAGTTTGACAGAGGTGTTTTACAAGTTTTTCATGGCTTGTTTTGGGAGATTCTGTCTTACAACTCAGGAAGATGGTTTGCTAAAACATAGAGTGTGTCAGTTTCATTCTGTTACTGTGATTCAACACCCTGATCAAAATCTACTTGGGGAGTTGTTTATGCTGCCAGGTCACAGTCCATCAAAGGAGGTCAAGTCAGGAACATGAAGGCAGGTCTGCTTGCTATTACACACAGCAGTGTCTCTGACCAAGGTACTTGCTCACAGCCAACGAAGTGCAGCAGAAATCATGAAGGAATTCTGTTTAAACCTGGATTTCATACAGTAGAGCTGGCCCTGGTGGCATGGACGCAGGTAAGCTAGACCCAAAGGTATGAGACTACAAGAACTGGGCCCACCCCTGCAGCATTGGGTGAGCTAGCCTGGGCAGTGCTATAGAGCTGGCCCAGGTATTGTGGGTTCGGGAGAGCTGGCAGGCTGACCAATTCAGCTACAACCCAGGTCCAGATCCAGCACTTTGAGTTGCCTCAACCCAACATCTACCCCATCTATGAAGTGCTGAAATGAGTGAAGGGGTTGGTCCTACAGATACAAAGCTGCAGGATCTCCATGACATAGGGCCACAATAGAGTATCCAAGAGGAGTTCTAATGAGGATCCTGTATTGATAGTATAGCAGAAGCCAGAGCCAGAACCAATGACTCATTGCAATGAACATTCTCAAGTCAAGATGTCTGGAAGAAAGGATATACTGTGAGATGCACTGTGACACACTACAATGAGAAATGGGTTTTTTGTTTGTTTGTTTGGTTAGTTGGTTGGTTGGTTGGTTTACTTTATTTTAATTTTAATGTTTTATTTTCTTTTGGGGGTAGGTTACAAGGGTGGAGAGTGGATATGAAGTGACGGGGAAATTGGTGAGATTGGGCTGCATGCTATGAAATTTACAAAGAATCAATAAAAATTAAAAAATAAAAATTTAAAAACCTGGCTTTCAGATTCAGCTGCCTTTCTTAGAAGGTTCAGGACCACCTGCCCAGGTAATGGTGCTATCACTGTAATCTGGGTGCGTCCACAATATTTAACCATCAAGGAAATCCTTCACAAAAAACATACCCATAGACAACTCTGATCTGGACAATTCTTCAATGGAGGCTCTCCTCTATGAAGACCTGAGGCTGTGGCAAGTTGATAATTAGAGAAAAGTGGGACACTGGGTAAACTTATTTGTTTAGGCTGAGCACCATTAAGGAACAATCTAGTGGGGCTTGGGAGATGTCTCACTCCATAAAGGACTTGTGCAAGCATGAGGATCTAAATTCAACTCCAAGAACCCACGTAAAAAGCCATGCTTAGAATCCCAACCCCAAAGAGACAGAAACAGACAGAAACAACACTCTCGGTTGGTCCAGGCACTAGTTGGACATTCCCTCAATCTCTGCTCTATCTTTATGCCTACATATCTTGTAGGCAGGGTAAAATTTGGGCCAAAGGTTTTGTGGGTGGTTTGGTGTTCCCCTTCCTCCACTAAGAGTCCTATCTAGTTAGAGAGTGTCTTCTTCAATTTCCATGATCCCTGCTACTAGGAGTCCCAGCTGGAGTCATCTCCATGTCCTCCCAGAAGCCTACTTCCTGACATAAGTCTACAGCTTACCAGATAGATGCCGCCACCCGTGGTTTCTCTTCTCTCTGCAGGCCCTCTGTCCTCTAGCCCACACTCTCCCCAGGTCAGATCTCTACCCTCATTTCTCTCTGTGCTCCTTCTCCAACCTGTTTCCTCTCTTGAACCTCTGTCTATCCATCTTAAACATGTCAGAGTGGCTAAGATCAAAAACTCAAGTGACAGTACATGCTGGTGAGGATGTGAAAAGGGGGAATACTCTTCCATTGCTGGTGGAAGTACAAACTTGTACAACCTCTTTAAAATCAATCAGGTGCTTTCTCAGAAAATTGAGAATAGCTCTACCTCAAGACCCAGCTATACTACTCCTAGGCATATACGTGAAAGATGCTCTACCATACAAGGACACTTGTTCAACTAAGTTCGTAGCAGCTTTATTCATATAGCCAGAATCAGGATACAACCTAGATGTCCTTTAACCGACAAATGGGTAAGGAAATTGTGGTACGTCTACACAATGGAATACTACTCAGCCATTAAAAAGAGGGAAATCATGAATTTTGCAGGAAAATGGATAGGACTAGAAAAGATCATCCTGAGTGAGGTAACACAGACCCAGACACACGGTATGTACTCACTTATAAGTAGATTTTAGCCTTTAGTACAGGATAAATATACTACAATTCACAGACCCAAAGAAGATAAGTAACAAGGAAGACACAAGGAAGAATGCTTGAGTCTCACAAGTTCTTCTTAAATTCTCTAGACTAAAAGATTATATCCACACTCTAAGATTTCTCTTGCTGCTACTCTATGTAGCTGCACAACTCAAGTCAGTTTCTCAAGAAAAGGCCAGGGACAGGGAGATGGCACAGTGAGTAAGCTCTGCCTCAATCATGAAGACCCATAGTATATATATTTTGATAATGTTTTCCCCACCCCTCCCAGATCATCCCTTCCCTACTTCCTAAGATTCTTTATCTCAAAAAAACAAACAAAATCCCCCACACGTACACACACACACACACACACACACACACACACACACACACACGAAAATCTAAACAAATAAACAAAACCAAAGACAAAAACTATTAAAATGAAGCAAAAAGCCCATAGCTGGGTGGCTGGGAGGAGGACAAGATGGGTTGATGTACTCAGTGAGACTCCTTTGGGGAAAGCTGATTTTCCCTCTGCCAGCTGGTACCCATTACAAATAGCTTCTTAGTTAGGAGTGGGACCCCATGTCCATTCTCCCATCTCAGTGCTGACACACCATCTTCTTGAAACTGTGCAGTCCCTGTGCATGCTGCCAGTCTCTCTGAGTTGAAATGGGACTCGGTCCTGTTCTGTCTGGGAGGCACTCTTAGTGCTCTTTCCTTGGAGTCATCCAGCCCTCTGGCTTTTACAGTCTTTCTACCTCCTCTCCACATAGATCCATGAGCATTGGTGTGTGTGTGTGTGTGTGTGTGTGTGTGTGTGTGTGTGTGAGAGAGAGAGAGAGAGAGAGAGAGAGAGAGAGAGAGAGAGAGAGAGAGAGAGAGAAGGGAATAGGAGAGGTGATTAAGACTGCATGTTCTAAAGTCTCTCACTCTCTACACATTGGAAGACCTGGATTTGATCTCCAGAACCCATGTCCTGGGCATGGCAGCACGTACTTGTAATCTCAGCACTGGGGAGGTAGAGACAGGAGGATCCATGAGTTTTGTTGGTGAATCCAAGGACCCAGATAGGAAAGATGACAGCTGCTGAGGAATGACACTTGAGATTGACCTCTGTCCTCTGTGCATATACACACACACACACAAGCATACACCCCAAAAGGCCTATACACATACATGATATGTGGCCTCATTTTATTGTTCCATGGGGCATTTGAACAAGGGGAGGGGTGTGGATTCCAAGTCTGCCTGAAAGAAATAAGGAAACATAACCAGCCATTAACAAGCCAGTGTGAGAATCCTTTAACTCAATGCAGTAATGAATACATACAGTCAAAGGATGATGAATCATTTTTTCAAAGAAAAATCTTATTAATGTTTCCAAAAAGCAGAAGAAACAAGCATAGTTTTATATTAATATCTGTGGTTATATTTAAAACCCTTAATCTTCCACAGCCAGCACGGGTAAAGGGCCTTCCCATCACTTTCCACATTATTCATTTTTCAATATCTGTTTTCCCTCATAGCTACTTTTGTTCCTTTTCATAACATTTCAGGGAAAGGTGTTTATGAAAAACAAACCATGAACTTTCACAGAAGAAAGAAGGAAGAAAGGAAAACTGAAATGGAAGCCCAGGCCAACAGCTTTTTTTTTTTAATGTGTTCACGGAAGATATATGTACATATATGGAGGTGTATGTACCATGTATGTGGTCATCCTCCAAGGCTAGAAGAGGACGTTGGAGTCCGTGTGATTCTTTCAGTTTGCATGTTGGAAATGCTGGGTGCTCTGGAAGAGCAGCAAGTGCTCTTAGCCACAGAGAATTTCTCCAGGCCTAGAGTGAATTTTTAACTATACAAATATGGTAACTTATTTCAGAGGCAGTAAATTGATCTAGAAAAGATAAACAGTGAAATTATTCATCGTTTATTTATCATTTTTGTACTGGAAAACTGGCCTGAATAATGATTGAGAGGGAAAAAACAATATATAATCATAGCAGTAAGCAACGACTTGACAAGATGGATGGGAAATGCGGTGTAGGAACAACAGACATGAAAGCTTGTAAAGAAGAAATCAATAGATGGCTGAAGGCAAGTGCTCTTCCTTAGAAGCCTAGGGTCCCTATGGTAAGAGGTCATCATAGGGCTTTACTTGAGGGTTGGGCCCTTTTCTTTTAAAAACTCTTTCTTTGGATGGAAACGACCAAGGCAATGACCAACAAGAAAATTACAAAGGACTTTAATGGCCAGTGTTGTGGTGTGCCATTAAATTTGTGGGGAAACTATACTGGATCAAGAAAACAAAAGAAAGAAAGAAAGAAAGAAAGAAAGAAAGAAAGAAAGAAAGAAAGAAAGAAAGAAAGAAGCCATCTGTTTAGAAAATAGGAAAGAAAGATTTGTGCTCTGAAATATACCAGATGGAGTGACCAGTTCTGTTTAAACCATGGAAGCTGGCCCCAGCTCTGTATCATTTCCAGGTGAGCACACTTGTCTTTGAGCTTGTTGTGTTTTCCTCTCCTTGATACTGTAGGCACATTTCACAAACAAGAACACACACTACACCCCACAACATGATAGGCATCATTCTCTCTCTCTCTCTGTCTCTCTCTGTCTGTCTCTCTGTCTCTCTGTCTCTCTGTCTCTCTCTGTCTCTCTCTGTCTCTCTCTGTCTCTCTGTCTCTCTCTCTCTCTCTCTCTCTCTCTCTCTCTCTCTCTCTCTCTCTCTCTCTCTCTCTCTCCCTCTCCCTCTCCCTCTCCCTCTCCCTCTCCCTCTCTCAACAAACAGCTTTGTGTATGTGTGTGTCAGTCTGTTTGTGCACATTTGTGCATGTGAGTGTGGGCACGCGTGTGCCAGAGCCCATGTGTGGAGGTCAAGTGTCAATCTTCACTATTCATACTGTTTGCAACCACATCTCACTTTTGCATTTTCATCACCTATTACAGGCTAGCTGGCCCACAAGCTTCTGGGGAATTTCCTTCCTGTCTCTAGATCCCAACACCCTGAAGGAACACTGCCTGAGGTTGCAGGTGAACACTGGGATTACAGACAAAAGGTACAGAATTCTGCTTTACCTAGGACGCCAACTCAGGTCCTCAAGATAACACAGGAAGCACTTTCCCTAGTGAGCTGTCTCCCCAGCCCATGTTGAGATGTTTTTAAAAATATTTTAGTAGCTCAACTATGGAATTCTGGATGACAATGTCCATCACAGTGTCAAAGACTGGCTAGTCTGACAGGGCCTTGGGCCCCACTAACACCTCTGCTGGTTCTTCTTAAGTTTCCTTGGCCTTGCTCTGCCTAATTTATGGTTGACATCAGAAGACAATATGTATGTACTGTTATTTCTCCCTCAAGGATGGGGAGAAACAGAGCAATGAGGTACCCACCCCATCGCTGTGCTGGAAGCCCAGGGATGCAGGCATGTCCTCCACACACCAGTCAGTGTCTAAATATTCTGTCCTTCTCAGTTCTACATCTCAACTCAGTCTACGCCTTCCACCCAGTAGCTTTCTCTCCACAGGTCAGCAGTACCTGTCCATTCTTTTAGGACTCTTGCCTTAGTTTCCTTTCTGTTGCTGTGATAAAATACCTTGACAACAAGCATCTTACGGAAGAAATGGTTTATTTTAGCTCAGAATTCCCGGTTTCAGCCCATCAGGACAGGGAAGTCTCAGGAGGCCTCGGAGCCTGAAGCAACTAGGACATGCAGCCAAGAGCAGAGAGAAGCAAATGTATGCATGCTTAGGGTCCAGCTAGCTTCCTCTGCTCTACACTACCCAGGGCTCCAAACCAGGGACCAGTGTCACCCACTTTTCAGGCTGTGTCTTCCCACAGCAACGGCGACGATCACAGCAGTCTCCCACAGATATTATCACAGGCTGGCCTGATCTAGACAGTCTCTCACCGGCACTTGCTTACCCAGTGGTCCTAGGCTGTGTCAAGTAGGCAGTTCAACGTGACCATCACAGCCTTTCAAACTTGACAAACTCCTTGCTGCTCTTCTTGCCCCCCCCCCCGACCTCCCCTCCCTGCTAAGGGAATTGGTGTGCTCATCCATCTAGTCGCCCTGCAAACATTCATTGACATCTATCCTGTAGGGTGACAGGCACTTTGGGAAGCTCACAGAGCTTTGGTCTTTGCCTTCAAAGAGATGAGGAAATCAATGCCAAGCGTTCTGTAACAAGTGCTGTAAATGCAATCAGAACTTACTGCTTTTCCCTGCTTTTGAAGTTCCTATTTCTCTCTTTGCCTTTTTATGAGGCTTAGAATATTCTTTTTTTTTTCTCCCTTACAGTAGGCATATTTCTCTTTTACACTCTGATTGGCATATAGGTTGATTGAAGCTGGTGAATACTTCGTTTATTCCAAGGATCATCAGGGCAACTTCAAGCTCAGAGTCTCCCTAGAAAAATGAGTGATTTTTCAGGTCAATGAGAAGGCTTGTCTCAACAAAGCGGGGTGGGGAAGGATGGCAGCTGAGGAACAGCCACTGATATTGCACACAGGAACACACACACAAAATTTTAACAGGCAATTTTGCATTCTAGGTCTAATGATGTAAGAGATATGAAAACATGGGCTTGACCCCTTAGTTTGGACAAGGTTGCAAAAATGGCTGCTACTCCCTAGGATTGAAATACTGCTGTTGTTTTTCTAAAGGAACACCCGTACCAAATGTCCTTCTAAATACATATCTCTCTACCCAGAGATTAGCACTGCCCTCAGTCCTCATTGTGGAAGCATGTTTGTGTGCAATGGACAGCGTTTAATACAGAGACTCAGCACTGCTAAAAAGGACAGAGGACTAGTGTCTGCGCAGTGCTCAATAATAAATGGGAGATCTATGTCACATATCTTCTTCCCGGGGCTCAGAAAACATTGCGGAAGAGGGGGCAGAAGGATTGTAAGAGAGGACAATTGTTGGGAGGAACTGAGTGAAATAGTGTCTTCTAGTCTTGGCAGGACTGCTGTATTCACGGAGTCGCAGCAGCTGCGGTGACCTGTACAAGACCTGTACAACATCAAGCCAGTCAATAGTCTAGCATGGATGGAGAAGGGGCCATGAACTCTCACCTCTACCTGAGGAGTGACTGACAGATGGCAGCTACTATGGGAGAGAGAGCCAGCTTTCTTTAGGTGTGTGGTCCCTGATGGGCTGGTCATGTCCTAATGATAGCCCCACACCCATAGGTATATATATGGCAGCACTAACTGGATTCAGTGGTTATTTAAAAAAAAAAAGAGGGAACATGAATTTCTGGAGAAATTCTTAGGGCGATCTGGAAAGTGTTAGATGGGGGAGTATGGGGGTAAATATGATCAAAATCCACTTTATGTATGTGAAATTCCCAAAGAATAAATTTAAAATATTTTATTAAAATGGGTATTTTTTTTTACCTTTGCCTTATATTAGCCCAAATTACTTACAAATTAGCATTAAAATAATATCAAACATATGAAGTGAATCCAGGACAGCCAAGGCTACACAGAGAAACCCTGTCTTGAAAAAAAAAATACAAAAAAATACTATCAAACAGATTTAAGGAACAAAGGTTAAAAATGTCTACAACCACACCCGCACCTAAATATGCCTCTTTGCAATGAAATAAATCCAACGGCCAGGCATTTATCACAATCCAACCACCTGCCTATGTCAGCTAAGCATTCTGAGACTCAAACATATGTCCACTTACCCACGGGATCAAGGGAAATAATGAGCGTCCATTACATAGAACCCCGGGTTTTGGTGGCAATGTCTACCACGTGAGATAAAAAGGCAGGTTTTCCCATTGCTTGTGCTGCATGTGGCTCCCCCCTGAAGCTCTGTTTCTTGGGAAACAGAACATCATTAAGTTAAACCCAGAGCTAATTGTGCTGTAAAGATCTCCCTCTTCAGTATTTCTTGGGAGTGACAGTAATCAAAGGGATAATGTACAAGACTGTGCCTCTGGCAAAAAAAAAAAAAAAAAAAAAAAAAGCAAAGCAGTCCTGTACTGCTGGAGCAGTAGCCAAGGTGGCCCTGATGAGCATCTGGGGGTTGTAAGGTGAACAGGGCCGGGATAAGTCAGCATAACCAGCATCTCCTAGAAGTGCCAAGGACTCTGGGCATCTCAGCTCACAGTCCACCCTTCCCAAGCCCAGCCATTCATGTCCACTCAGCATCTACAAGCACCATCCACACCCCAAAGAGAGTCAGTATGTCTTACATAGAGGTACCACACAGTTGCTGGGATTACAGAGCCATCCATATCCCTAGCGCTCAATTACATCCCACCTCAGCTCTTCTCGCCTACTATGTTTCGCTTATATCCATTTTCCTGCACGTACACACTACTGACCACCAAGTAAAGGGTGTTTGTCCTACAAGTGGACAAATCCCAACCACAACAACCACAACAAAGCCTTCTTTCTTTTCTTTCTTTTTTAATTGTGAAGGGTACTGTTTTCTTTCTCTTTTCTTTTTTCTTTTTTTAGTGAGTATTTTTTAGTGATTTTTATTGAAAAATAAAATCATTCATATTACATCTCAATTAAAGCCTTCTTTCTTAATCTCTTGTGATTATGACCATATGGCAAAATAAGGTTTTGCTGATCCTGGTTTCGGGAATCCCTTCTGTCATCTTTCTATCTCTAAGGAGCTACCTACCAATCATCAGAATTAAAATATAGGCTGGTTTCTAGTGGTCCTCACTGTCCCATGTCATCTTCAGTCATATCAAACCCCATCTCACCCACAGTCATCATGAGTGTTGTTACCATTAGCCTTATATATCTGTGCTTTTCCACAGTTACACACATACACACACACACACACACACATATGTACATCCCTATGAACACACACACACACACACACACACACACACACACACACACACATATATGTACCTCCCTATGACAGTACATCCCTATAACAGTAAAACCCTGGTATACATAGATACCTTTGAACTGCTTTTTACTTTGTCTCATTTTTATTTCCTTCATCATTTAAATTATTTTCAAATTACGTTGATTTATTTTCTCATTTGTGTGTGTTCACCTATATGTGTGAACGGGTGCTTGTGTATGGGTACATGCATCTCATGTCCTGTGTATAAATGCTGGAGGACAATTCGAGAGGGTCAGATGATTTGCTCCACAACATGGGTCCTGGGGCTCAAACTCAGGTTCTCAAGCTCAGCAGCCAGCACCTTTACCTGGCTAGCCACTCACTAGCCACGTGTCATATTAGACCAAGTCATAGTTAACGTAAATATGTAGCACATTTATGTAATGTCTTTTCTCTTTTTGATTTGAAAGTATGCACTCTGTTTGCCTTTATTTATTTATTCTTATGGTTTCCCCAATCTTTCAAATTAGAATATATTCTAATATCTATGTATATACATGTATTCCAATATATAGTGAGCAGATACATATTCATTCTTGTTCTGCCCTTGACTATGAATATGATGGGATTGGCCATCTCTAGCTTCTGCTACTGTGCTTTTCATCTGAAATAGACCTGGAATTGTGAGAGCAAGAAAGAAAGAAAGAAAGAAAGAAAGTTATTCTCTGATAAGCAATACAAGTAAAAGTAGGAAAAAAGCATATGTCTTCCACATCTTTGGCTGAGTATATAATACATTAAAAAACCAGCCAAATAGAAAAAAACATCATCATGTTATTATCTGTCTTCATGCAAACAACCCCAACCCTTATTCATTGTCTGTGACTCTCCCCAGCACTATAAGAGCAGGCACATCTGTTCATGGTGATTTTTCAAGAATCTTTAAAACATCAGAAAGAATGAAGAAGGAATCTGTCTTAGTTATTTTTCTGTTGCTGTAATAAAATACCCTGGCCAAAACAACAGCAATCAAACAAAGAAAGCTCCAGAGAGAATGGCTTTATTTAGACTCACAGACCCAGAGGGATTAAGTCCTTCCGGTTAGGCAAAGCCATGGTGGCAGGAGGAGGAGGCTGGATAATCACATTGCACTTGCACACAGGAAGCAGCGAAGGGAACACAGCAAGTAGGACCAAGTTTTGCAGAGCGACAGCCCATCCACCCACAGTGCCACACTTCCTCCACCAAAAGAGCGCCACCAGCTGGGGGCCAACTGTTTCAATAATGAGGCTGCGGGGTAATTTCACATTCAAACCACAACAGGAACATTTCACGCGTGAGAAAATAAAGCAAGAAAAGGAAATGGAGAAATATAAACTATTTCTGAAACAGGGAGTCTGTGTAAATATTCATTCCAGCTTCACTTGAGTCCTACATTTGAAACTGCTCAAAAGGTGTATTTGTCTATCGTCATTACTAAAATTAATTATTCTTTCATCCATGTGTCCATAGGATTTGATGTATGAGCTCAATTTAGTACTGGTATTCATTGGTATGGTTCACTATAGTATTTCCTGTCTAGCCCTTCCGGGTGTATGCTAAGATTTCACTTCCTTGTCCCACTCTGAAGTTTGGTATAGCCATTTGAATTGGCTTAGCCAAAGAAAGTTGAGGAAATGGGTTCTATCATTCTGGCTGGAAGCCTCCCAAAGCTGATTTTCTTCAGCCGTGAGGTATAAGATGTAGATAGTCAAATACAGCCTTGACTGGCTTCACTCCTTTTGCATATTATTAGTAGGAAAGTTTTGATGAACTACTTTGAGTGTGCATGTGAATGAGAAGACAGTGGTGCTGGTTTTGTCAGCAACATGATCCAATATATTCAAAGGAATGTGCAGTGTTTGCATATGTGTATGAGATGGAAAGTGTGTGTTTCTATGGGGAGGAGATGAATTAAGTAATAGAGACACAATAATGAATAAAATCCAAAAAGTCACCCCAATGTACACTGGGTTACAGAAAACCAATGACTCTTGACCTTTTTGTGTACTATGAATCAGAAATGTCAGCATTTACCTGCCAGTCAAGGTGTGCCCATTGGTGCAATAGTGGCACAGCTGCTCTGGGAGCAACCAATAGCTTTCTGATTGGATCTGAGTATGAGACTGGGTCACATTGTAAATATATTTTAAAAGCCCATAGTATGAAAGCGGAATGAAACCTTATTGCAAAGAAGGGATTCAATAGATTTGGATGAGAGAGAGTAATGGCAATTTTATATATCAAAATACATTATATACATGTATGAAATTATCAAAGAATAAATACAAATAAACACTTGACTAATTTATGATTGTAAGTGGAATTTGTTTGAGAAAGCTGGGTGCTGGATTCTTTTCTCTCAGTTAAAGAAAGGATGCTGCCTTATTCATGGGTGTATTCTAAGACATGACCCCAAATAGAGGAGCCAATCCATTCCTCTTTTAGTAAATACCTGGGGATTCTATCCTTGGCTCCACCTCAAATCTCTCTGATCACCTCCTAGCTGGTGCTGCTATTACTACAACTCATGTGAAAATTAAGAATTCTTTGAGGAGAAAAACATAGTTTTCCTAGGATTTTACCTGGATAGTCCCAACACCCTTTCCCCAAGTTTCTCCTGTCAGCTGGTTTCAGGGTGACATGGGTAGGAAGATGAGCCCTTATGATCAGCTGAGAGTCCTCACCTCTGATTTCTTCTTTCCTTTTGGTGTCATGAAATGATCCCATGGCCATCCTTGTGATAACACTGCTGATTTCTAACTTCAGAGGATCTAGAATGACTTAGGATGCAAACTTTTGATCACATCTCTGAGGAATTTTCTCAACTGGGCTAATGAGAAGGAAAGACTCACCTTAAATAGTAATGTGGGCAGCAGCATCCTACAGGAATGCAGTTAGTGAAAAGGAGAAAGGTCATCATCATCATCATCATCCTTCTCTCTCTCTCTCTCTCTCTCTCTCTCTCTCTCTCTCTCTCTCTCTCTCTCTCTGTCTCTCTCCTTCCTTATTATGGATACCATGTGCCCAGCTTCCTCACACAGCAGCTGCCCAGACTTCACCATGGCCATGGCCAATGCTATTTCTTCTTAAGCTGTGAGCTAGAACCCCTTCCTTCATTTGAATGCTTTTGTTGGGTTTTAGCAGTGCAGCAACAAGATAAGGAAGCAACCCAGAAGCTGAGCATTTTGTTCCCTTTTATTCAAAAGCTGCACTCCTTCTTCGGGCTCATTGTAGCCTGCCTTCTTTAAGTGTTCATATGGAATCCCTCTCAACACTAACTGCAAGTTCTCTCCCCAGACCACGGCTGACCCCTCCCAGATGGGGCTTTTTGGAGTGTGTGAGGGGACTGGCCTTGTTTTGTGGTTGGGACAGGGTGACACTCATTTTCCCATGAATTTATTCGATTGCATTCTCAGACTTCATTTTTGTCCGCCTGGGGGAAGAGTTGCCAGTTATCTCCTCCTAGGCCATGTACCTATTTTATGTGACATCGAAACGTATATGTTCTTTAAACTCATATGCTTGACTGAACAGAAAGTAGCTGCGCTTGAATGGAAGCTTCAGACCTGACCTGATTATCTTTTTGACTCTTTCCTCGTAGTGACACAGCCCTCTGTTTGCAGCTGAGCTGGTTTGTGAGTTTACTCTTCTTGACACTTAAGCCCTGAGCTTCCCGGGTTTCAATCTTCCCTTTATTTACATCTCCGAGCATTTAACTGGGTCAGGAGAAGTCATGATCCCTTTAACAAACAATACGCTAGCCAGTGCTTGAGATGAGAGATGGATGTGAATAAGAAGTTTATTTAAAAAAAAAAAAACTAAGAACGTGAGAGTAGCTCACCAAAAGACTTTGCTGTGTATATGTAAGGCCCCAGGCTCAACTCACAACACTGAAAAAAAATTTTAGCAAGAATTTGAGCACAGAAATGGGTAGAACTGATCATTAACACAGATCACAAGTTGCCACCTCTTAGTTACTCATGGGAACAAGGAAGTTATTCTGAGGCCAGCAATGCCAAAGAGCATGGAGGAGAAAATGCCAGCATCGGGGTGCCTGAGACCGCTCAGGGAGTAAGGGATCTTGCTGCCAAACACAAAAGCCTGATCTTTATCCCCAGAACCCACATGGTGGAAAGAGAGAATTGACTCCTGCCAGTTGTGCTCTGAACACACAGACACACACATGCACACGCACACACACAAAGAAAGAAAGAAAGAAAGAAAGAAAGAAAGAAAGAAAAAATAACATTTGTGAGACATAGAAAATTAGAGAAAGAGCCTTTTGTGGAGCTGTTTCAGGCAAGTCTGTAACAGTGTTTACAAGTTTGCCTGTGAGGCCGAGGATGGGCAGTGATAGAAACTGTGTACCACACATAATGAAAAATAGCATGTGTGATGGAGACACTGGAAATTACTCATCTTGGGCCGGGGAGGTGGTTCAGTGTGTAGAATGTCTACAGTGCAAGCGGGAGGACCTGAGTTCAAGCCCCAGCAACCACAGGAGTAAGTCAGGCATGGTAGTGTATGCTTTTAATCCCAGTGCCAGGGAGCTTCCTGGGAGTGTTGGCTAGCCAGCCTAACCTATATAGTGAGCTCCAGACCAGGGATAAACTGTCTCAACAAACAAAGTCGATGGGGGCGCCTATGGAATCATAACTAATGTCGTTCTTGAGCTTCCATGTCAGTGTAGACACACAGGAACAGGAACACACACACACACACACACACACACACACACACACACACACACACACACACACCATTATTCATCTAACAGGTCTCAGGTAATGTCATGTACCCTGAAAGACATCCAAGTGCTAATCTCCCTCTTACTGATATCCAGACATGCCACCCTCTGCACATAAAACCAATATTAGTCCAAATGGCACAGAAAAAGACAAGAAGGCTAAATCTGCGACAGGCTTTAGAGTTTTGCCCATCCACTGCCATGGCTGGTGTAAATGCTCTTCTCTGTGACTAAAGACTGTATCAGTGTAACCAAAGACAAGCCCTCGATTTCACTAACTGCAGATGGAGAAGCAGAAGTCTCTGTGCGGGGGCAGGGGAACTCCACTTACACTAGAAACAAAGATTTTGAAGGGAAACCAGCTAGTTTCAAATGCTAGCCTTCTGCTCACCACCCAAAATACTAGTGTTAATACTTAGTCTAGCAGAGGGGTCCGGCGCCTCTCACTGTTGCTGCTCAGTGCTCGTCATCTCCCTACTCTCACCCCCACCCCACCCAACCCCGGAGCGCTTGTCAAATAAAAGTCAAAAGTTGGAAGGAACAAAGCCAAAGTCAAGAGGGAGAAATGGTAAGCCTTGAGAGAGAATGAAGGGAACGAGCAAATGCACACAGATTGGGAGTCCCAAGGGAACAAGAGAACACAATTTGTGGGAGAAAGAGACCCCAAGGGGGAGGACAAAACAGGTCTAGACCAGCTTCAAAGGATTCTTTCTGGCTGAGCATAGTAGGAAAGGTTAACATAACACAGGCTTCCCTCAGTAAAATGCAAGAAGAAAACAACAGCAGCAGAGAGCAGGACCAGGGGTTTGCATTCCTCTGGCACCTGCTCCGTTCCGAGGACCTCGCTGACCCTGGGAATTGAATTAATCGGACAAATTAGTAGTTAATGTAAGTAGTATGTTTACGTTAAAGACTGTGACAGCTCAACGTGCATTTATAATGTGCAAATTTATATGAAAGGCCAAAGGCTTTGTCAAAAGGAACTTAAGGAGAAAGGGCGTACTCTGCCTCACAGGGTACCATCCTCCTTAGTGGACAGGTCATGATGGCCGGAGTGTGAGGCGGCTGGCCATACCGCATCTGCAGTCAGTCAGGAAGCAGAGAGAGATTGAGTGTGGTGCTCCGCTTGCGTTGTCCTATTACAATAGGACGCCAGCCCATGGGATGCTGCCCTCCACATTTAGGGTGGGTCTTCCCTACTTATTTAAACCTTTCAGGTGCGTTTCCGTGCTGACTCTACCTCAAGTTAGCATCAAGTTGACGGTGAAGAGTAGTTATCCCAGAGGGTACTTACTACACGTACAGCTCCATCATTTCTAGGTTCTAGGATTAGAAATGAACTTCCCTCGATATTCACCAAGACAGACTGTGGTACAACTTCAAGTCAAAGGCACATTTTACTCAAGCTTTCTATTTTTAACAGGCTCTAAAAATTAACTGAAACTCATCCCTTAAACTGAAACCCCACCTAATTTTTAAGAGCTCAGACAAGCACTTAAAATTTCCCCACCTTTCACTATGTGTATGTGTGCGCAGTGTGCATCTGTGTGCATTTGTGTGCATGTGTGAACACCTGTGTGTGTGTGTGCACATGTGTGTGCATATGTGGTGGGCACACAAGTCCCAACACATCTGTTTAGACCCAAGGTAAACTTTATAGAGTCAGTTGTCTCCTTCACATGGGTTCTGGGAATCAAACACAAATCACCAGGTTTTCACAGCAAACGCCTTTGTCCTCTGCATCAACTCATCTGCCCTCAGAGAAGTCTTTTAAGGGTAAAAAGATAACGATCAAAAGTAAACATATGACCAAGGCATTTATTAAATAGCCTTTAAAACATCATTAAATGATCTAAGCCTTGCCTTTCACAAAATAAACCACAGCCCAAAACTCTCAATCCCACCTGATGCTTCTTCCAGGCAATTGGCTTGTCAACTATCAAGCTGTTCATTTTTCCCGCTCTTGACCTCTGTCTGTTTCACGCTACCAGGCGCCCAGTTCCCCCAAGCTCAGCAAACATTTACTGAGCACATAATTCAGCCTGCCATCTCTTTATAGGGTCACGTCCCTGTGTCTTTTTCTAACCTTGTATCTCACGGGATGGAGGGGGATCTTGGAGAAGGGCCCTGGGAAGATATGGAGGGGACTGAGGAGTGGGTTTGACCAAAATAAAATGTGTTCATGTAAAAAATGTTTTGTGTGAAAAGGCTTGATGAGTTACACCTTCTTTTACATCTGTCTGCACACAGAGGACCCAGGCTGCCCATCAAGAGGGTGATGGTGTAGGAACAGGGACACTACACTTCCTGCCTCTCCTGTGGAAGAAACTGGTAGCCTTGCCACTCCATGAGCTAATAATCTCCCTCCACAGACTGGCTCCTTCTCTCATCAGGGCTACAGACACTGTGAAAAAATTTAAAGGAACATTTTTAGAGTGCTTAGGATACCCTCAAATAGAGCCATCATATGAGAATTTGTGAACTAATTATCTTCTAATAGGAAAGTCTTTTTGATCCAACTGCAGTGTTTAGAACTTTGTTTGTTGTGGCAAAGTCCTCTCCCTCACGGAGTGTAAGGATCTGCATGGTTTTCTAAAATGTGTTGGCCAAGAAAAGACATGGTTTGGTCCTACTGTATACGTCAAGTACCTTATCACTTATCAGACCAAGTCAATGCTCTCCCTCTCGTGCATATGAGTCAGAAAAGAGAAAGGTATCTGAGAAATGTTTACCTTATTCCATGGATAGGAAATTCCATAGCAGGAATTTGTATTAGAGAGGCACTAATCTTAGGCAAGTTTTAATTATCCTCTTTATTTTGCATATAACATTTAGCTGAGAGACAAGCTCTCATCCAGAGGAACAACACATGCTACTCACATTGAGAAAGAGATGCAGCCTTACACATGTATATTTGTGTGTATTACTATTGATATATATTAATATATATTCATATATATATTCATATATATATCAATAAATGATGTGCTGTTTGTAGTGGATGTCAACCCAGGGCAGAATTTTAAACATTTAATAGCACTGCATATACTACAATTAGGATGCTGATTAGGTGCTGGCTCAGTGGATAAAACACTTGACTTACAAACTTGGGGACTTGCTTTTGGATCTCCAGCACCCATGTAAATCCTGGGTGTTTAGGTCAGCCCACCTCTCCAGAGGCAGAGACAGGATGTCTGGAGCAAGCTGGTCATCTAGACTAGGCAAGTTGGTGAGCTCTGGGTGCAGGCAAAGACCTTGCCTCAGTAAGTAAAGTGGAAAGCAATCAAGGAAGGCAACCCATTTCAACCACTGGCTTCTATGTGCACATGTGCCTGCACACATGTGTGGCCACGCTCATGCTAATAGTCCATCACATACACGAAGGAAAGAAAGGTCAAAGGGATGTAATGGGACAAGTGGCTCAAAGAAGAGACCACAGGAAAAACACTGTTTTACTAGTTGTTGGGATTCTGTTTCAGTTTGCCTACCTGTGATGTCATTCATTGCCTATCTGCATTGCGGCGTGGCTCTGCTCAGTATATAAAAGGGCAGACTGTCTCTCTCTCCCCTTTCTCTCTGCCTGCCTGTCTGTCTGTCTGTCTGTCTGCCTCTCTCTCTCTCTCTCTCTCTCTCTCTCTCTCTCTCTCTCTCGGGTACCCCTTCCATCTTTCCTTCTTCCCCCCCCCCCATGCTCATCTAATAAACCTCATATATTCTAATATCTGGCATCTGGGACCTTATTATTTTCTTGCCTTATATCTTATTTTTTATATTAAACATAAAACTAGTTACTAAAACTTGCAAAATCTTTAAATACATTAGGGTCAAAACAATTTAATTTCTATTCATTTTGACATTTAAACATGGAGAATCCTATTTCAATTTATACAAACACAATAAGAAACATAAAGCCAGTAACACAATCTATTGTGTTGGAGAAATTTTCCTGTTCTTAAGGGGATTTTTGAACAATCAATCTAAACTCCAATAAAGAAAGAGCTGACCAAATTAAGCTAAGAAAACAATCGTGGACAACACATTTTACATTTAGGTCTGCTGAAAAATTTGTGTTCAACTCTCAGCAAACTCCTGACCTTAATTATCTGTGGGACACATTATTTTTAAAAATTCATTGCTGATTTCAATGCACTGACTACATTTAATACCCAGTGATGTTACAGAGCAGAATGGGGGCAGCTCCTTAACCAACAGGAAGGAGACACTCTATTAATAAAATAGTCAAGGGTCAGCGAGATGGCTCAGGGAGGCGTGCAGGTCAAGGTGCTGCCTTGTATAAGGGCCTGAGTTTGATCCCTGGGATTCACTGGATATGTAAAGAGAGCAGACTCCCCTGAAATTTGTCCTCTGACCTCTGCATATGTACCATGGTGCATAAACATGCGTGCGCGTGCACACACACACACACACACACACACACACACACACACACAGACACAGACACACACAAATTAACTAAAATGAGATAGTAGTACATTTTTCTTAAAAAGAGAGAGAAATTTCTAAAGAATTAACAAAATCTACAGTAAAAAAAATAAAATAAAAAGAAAGAAAGAAAGAAAGAAAGAAAAAAAGAAAAAAAGAAAGAAAGAAGTGTAACTAGGGGAACTGACTGACTAATTGGCAGCTATAATTTTTAAATGACACACAGCCATGAAGGCTCTCCAGAAGATTTGGGGAGCTCACAATACTACTAAATAATAATTGCTAAGTCTTCAGTACACTAAACAATAAACGATAATGTCTAAGTAGTGAAAGAAAGCTGGTGTACACGGTACTACCTCTTCCTCAGTAGAAAGCGTCTCTCAGGTTGAAGCACACCTGTTTCCCTTGGATTCGAGTATGTGGGAAGAATTCTGTGCTGTACCTCTCACTGGGACCTTGGTGGGTATAAAAGCATCTGCACAGGGTCACCTGCTTTTGGTCATTCTGAAAGACACTATCCCCAAATGATATCTCTAACCAGCACTGAACATCTACTGAGCACCTTTTCCCTGTAGTTCCCAGGTGTATATTGAAAATGCAGATTCCACTAGTAGAAAGTTGTCAGACCACCACTGTGTGAGGACCTTAGGCTAACCACCACCCAAACAGGGACGTGCGCCTCTCTCTGAGAGGAGGAACAGCATCTCCTGCAGCCTTGGATCTGGACTTCACAGACTCACGCATTGAAGTGAACAGAACTCCTGCATCCTCTGCTGTTTTCCTCAGCTCTCAGACTTGATAACCCAAAAAAAGCCCATCACCTCAGGACTCTTGACTCCCATGCTTGTTTCAGCTATGTCTCCTTCCAGCCTTTGATCTTGGCCTTGAGCATGGGAGCTTCCTCATCTCCACCATCATGTGCTACTGACTTATTGTGTGTGCACATGTGTGCATGCCATGGCACGCGTGTGGAGGTAAGAGGACAGCCTTGGGTGTCTGTCCCATCTTCCACCTTGTCTGAAACATGGGCTCTCAGTACAGAGCTCTCACTGCTCTGTACTCCAGCTGGCAGGGAAGGTTCCAGAGATGTTCTGGTCAGCCTTCCATTTCTCCATCAGAGCATCGGGTGACAAACAGGCGCTCCTACCCTGACTTGACATTTCTTTTGCTACTATATCCTTGTCTCGAATTTGCCTTCTTCTGCCCCTAGGAAGTGGCCGACTCGGGTCTCATGTGACCACATGAAGATTGTAGAATTTACACAGACTGACTTCATCTTGTTAAAGGTACAGAAGAAGACTGGAGCATCCAAGGTACCCATCTTTGTAGCACTCAGGCCTTCAGGTGTGCTCATAATTTCTCATTTTATACGGGGTTTCATCTTAATATCAAAACTGTCAATAGACTCAAAAGGGCAGTTTCTGAGGGAAATTGAGATGTGGAGGGCTGGGCTGTGTGTTACTTTGTTCTGAAAAGCCTTTCCTCCTTCGTCTGTGAGTGGCACTCACTCCAGTCCTTCTGTGAAAACAACATCTGCAGCAATATGCAGTACTATGATTAAGAGATCCGTGTCTTAAATATAGCTTTCACCTTCTTATTTTAATTTTAATCAAGACAAAGCAATACTCACCCTCATAACTCCATATAAACTGACAAGACTTAGTGTCAGCTCTGATTGGCTCCTATGTGCACAACAAACTTCTCTGAAGACGAGAAATGTAGCCTGCTTCTGACACTAACACCTTCCCAGCAATGCCTGTGCTACAGAGTCACTGCACCAGCCGGTGGGAGGTGTCCCAGCCTTGGTATCCTCCACTTCTGCCACTGCTCACCCCAGAAGAGTGAAACCACTTTCTGAGCATGCTGACATTTGCTCCCAACTGTGTAAAAGCAGGAGCTGAAGACTCACTTACTCCGCTCTGAGGTCCTGGAGGTCAGCCGAACTCTTAATTCTGTTCCTTTAGGGAAAAAGAGCACACTTACTAGGGTAAATTTGCTTATTATTTTAGGAGAAGTATAAGGAAATGAGCCTCTGCTCTAGCAAAGGATTAAACCATAGCACAAAGGAAGGATTACTAGTTCAGAGGTTATTATGGTTGCATTTGGGCAATGGGGAACAAACCCACTGAAGAACGGGGTAGCGACTGCGGGAGGGAGAATCAAGTTCATGAAGGAATTCCTCATTAGACAATATCACCTGTTGCTTCTTAATGAGTCAGTCCACTTGTGGCTTTGGGGGCTTTTCTCTGTCCATCAGAGATGACATGATGGGACAGCTCACGTCATAGCAGAAAGGGAGTCAAGAAACGTGGGTACCAGCCCTGTTGTCTTGCTCCTTCCTTTTATTCCTTTCACACAGGATAGCAGCACCTACCTTCAGTATCCCCCACCCCCAGTTAATACCCTCTGGGAACATCATCCTTGCAGGGAGGGCAAGATAGATTCTGGCAGGCAAATAGGGACAGGAGAGACATCAGTTTGACCATTGTACACAGAGGCCTGGAGATGAGGGCATGTAAATGGCACAGTATTTCATTAGGCACAATGAAGTCTGACCTGGGGAGCTAATTAGAGCTCGATCATCCAAGGCTAGCACCTTCATGGTCCTCTTCAGGCCCTGAAAAAAATGTCGAAAAATGTCGAGAGAGTAGTGGGGTGCCATGTGCTGCCATATGCATTTGTGGTTCTTTATTTTTAATACCTGTGCACATGCATGGGCATGTTCACGTGCATGTGTGTGATATGAATGTATGTGCAGGTGTGCATACCTATGTGCACATGTGTGAAGGACAGAAGGAGATACCCAGTCTTTCCATTTTCAACTTATTCCTTTGAGACAGCGTCTTGTCTCTCATTAAGTCTGGAGCCAGGCTGGTAGGCAACAAACCCCAGAAATCCTCCTGTCTCCACTCTCCACAGCTTTGCTGTTAGAGTTGCATATCCGGCCACAGCCCCTTCCTTCTCACCACAAATACAACAAAGCCACTTAGAACAAGAATTCTTCTCCATGCCAGGTGATGGAAATTAAAACTTCTCGGCCCAAGAGCAGTGCATTGAAGAGGAAAGGTCACCTCGTCTTCTCTGAAAGCCTCTCATTTCAAAGGCATACTGCCCCAAACTCTAAAGGGAATGACACACAGAGAGCTCCCGGAGAGTCAGAGCCAGCAGGCCTGTTGTGTTCTCTTATGCTTAAGGCTTTCCTCCTGTTCTTCTGTAGGAACATTTCTCTGAGGTCACCCATTCTTTATCAGATGCACACACAGAAGGAGTCAACCTTCTCTGGCCTGTTGGTCCTCATTTGGGAGGCTCCCGTGTGATATGAAAGTTTGATTAAGTAAACTTGCTATGCTTTTCTCTTATTAACCTGACTTTGGTTCTAGAGTGTCCTCCTCGACCCCTGGGATAGGTGAGGAAGGGAACCATGTCCTTTTAGCCCAGGAGGACCTCAGTCCTACCGTGGGTAGACTCAGGTCCTCTTTTTCATGCAAAGAATGGGAGGAATCGTGGCATCTAGTTATGGTTTCATATATGTTTGTTCATGTGTGTGTGAGCATGTACCCATGGAGGAGGGATGCAAACTTCAGGCATCATTCCTCGGGCACTACCACTTTCTTTTTTTAACACAAGATCTCTCACTAGCCTAAATCCCAGTGACTCAGCTTGGCTGGTCAGTCAGGGAGCCCTGGGACCCAGTGTCTCTACCTCCCCAGCACTGAGATTGCAAGCAGATAGCACATGCCTAGATTCTTAACATAGGCTGCAGGGATCAGGTCCTCAGGCTTGCGTGACAAGGACTTAATCCACTGAGCCATCTCCCAACTCAAGTCATGGAGTCTCTATTAAGGTACAATTACCATGAAGATGGAAAAGGCATTAGCACATCACTCTTGAATGATGAATGTGCAATAGATGGTGAGGGTTACAACAGTGTTACAGAGTGGAAAGAGGGAGGAGAGAAAGAGGAGGAGGAGGAGGAGGAGGAGGAGGAAGGGACCAGGAGGAGGGGAAGGACAAGAAAGAGAAGTAGAGAGGAAGAAGAAGGCGAGGGTAGAAGCAGAAAGGGAGAGGAAAAAAGAGAGGGAGATTTACAGGGGAAGGGGGATGGGGACGGTGAAGCCAGTGTTGAATTCATTTCTATGCCCAGCACTGGCACAAAACATGGTGTAGCTAACTGGAAGCACTTGTTGAATTAAAGAAGACATTTATCTCAGAGAGGCAGATGTGTATTTGTTTCTTATCTTCACCAGCCTCAGAGAAGTGGCTGGGGATGACAAACTGAGAACAGCAGGAGTCCGTGGGATGCCCAAGGAAGAGAAATTTGCGGTGCTGACTGGAAAAAGTCTATGATGATAATAATTATTATGGACCTCAACTACACTCGTTATCTTTCCATCACAACAGGTAGAAAAATGCCAAAGTCAGTGCAAAGCACAGGGCTGACTGGAAGTCCTGGCACCTTGCATGGTAATTGGGTGTTCTTGCTGGGTTCCTTCTCATTAGAGGTCATGGAAATGTTTCTGAAATGCCAAGGCATAATGACAAGTCTGGATTTCCACACATCACTCACACAATCAAATGGGCACTTAACACCCACTGTATGATGACAGCCCCATCAGGCCCACATTAACTGCCCATTTGAATGGCTAAAACTAACCTGTCACCTTGCAACATGCACATGATGAGTGTCCATCATCACTGAAGCATGGTCAGCCCTCACTCATAAATCTGGGAGCAGCTCTGCAATCTCATCTTAACAGGGGTCAGGTGATACACACATGCTACCAGTTTCCCCATGGTGTCCCTGAGATCCAATTGGGAACAGGAAAAGGTACATCTGAGTCACACAACTGGCAGCCAGATGCAGGCTGTTGGAAGGAAGCCGATGTCAATTAGAGTTCAATTTGGTTCCCAGTGTCCATGCTCAGAAGCTCACAACCACCT
Organism: Acomys minous; assembly: GCF_964271855.1. Taxonomy (NCBI): domain Eukaryota; kingdom Metazoa; phylum Chordata; class Mammalia; order Rodentia; family Muridae; genus Acomys; species Acomys minous. The sequence goes on along the minus strand of NC_140483.1, from coordinate 62,527,864 downwards.
GGAACTCCAGGTCCAAAGGATTTGATACCCTCTTCTGGCTTCTTTGGGCATCTACACACATGGCACACACACACACACACACATACATGCATACATTAAATAAAAAAATAAATCTTGAAGAAGAAGAAGAAGAAGAAGAAGAAGAAGAAGAAGAAGAAGAAGAAGAAGAAGAAGAAGAAAGAAAGAAAGAAAGAAAGAAAGAAAGAAAGATTGCTTCTTAAGTTCAAGCTTCGCTACTTGCTGTGGGCAACTTCTGAGATCAGCCCAACTCAGCCAGCTCAGATTCCTCCACCCAACACAATGTAAAGAAGAGTCCGAAACGAGGCTGGCCTCACAGAACTCAGAACGTTTGTCCCCCTTCCCCTAGGAGGTCCAATGTGGTGGTTTTGCATCAGGAATCTCAAGAGGAAATGGCTTTGAAAGGACAGCCTTCAAATGCTGTTGAGGCAGAAGAGAAAGAAAAGATTCCGGGGAAGGCAGCTGGACTGTCCAGCTGCGGGCCAGAAGCGGGAGTGATGGACGGCTTCAACTGGGGACAATGGATGTCCATGCGGGATAGGCCTTTGTTCTCTGGTTCCTGTACCCTTTCTCTGACCTGTCCCACTGACCTGTGAGCTTTACACACGCCAGGGACGCTCTGGCCCTCTCCAAGGAAAGCCCAACACAATTGCTCAGGCAAAGAACACTGCTAGCTGCCCCACCCCCTCCTGCTTCCACTCAGTCTGGCCAGATGGTGACAGGGTTGAATGTGGACTTGTGCACCATGCAGGACAAGGCTTCCAATCAGTGAACTCATTCCAGGAATGACACAGATCAATGACACAAAGAGATAAGAGCTGGGAGATCCAAGATGGGGACTTGTTTTCTCAGCAGGGGAAGAGTTTACAATCACAGTCAAACCAAGGTGGTCGTTGAGGGCACAATTAATTCAGATTGCAAGAGATTTTTTTTCTTCAATTAGAATTGGGGGGGGGGTAGAGGTATGCATATTCAAAAGCTAGTGAGACTCAAGATGTTTTGTTTTGTTTTTCCCGCAAATACATGAACTGGTCAGGTTTGTGATGTGAAAGGAATTAAAGCTTTTGGTGTCACCTCTTGGTAGCCTTAAGATCTTCCTCTTTAAAGCAGGTTGATACCTTTGCCCTGCCTAGGATCCCAGGACAAGCAAACTTGAAAATTTTGTCTAGGCAAGCATGGTGGGGGGGTGGGACAACACACCCTCTGGTGACTTAATTTCAGATTTCACAAGCCCTTGCATTTACTTGTGAGTGTTGAAGTCTGGTGATCATGACAGCTACAATTCACTGTCCGCCGACATTGCGACATGTGGATAACATGGTTACTAAGCATCGTAACGCACCACTCATCTCGTCTCATTTTATAGAGCAGGAGACCCAAGCTCCCTCTCAGTCACCCCAGTCCCTGAACAAAGGATCCAGGCCTCCCATGGGTCATCTTCCATCTGAGCCGCTGCCCTCCCTCCCCTGTGCCATGCTGTCTCCGTGTGAAACTCCCATGCTCTGAGGTTAACCAAGTTCAAATCTGCGGAGAGCACCTGAGTGAGGTCATGTTGCTATGGACACAAGGACCTCCTTTCTCCCCAGCTCCATGTGCCCAGATCAGTGACTCTCAATCACATCCAGGGATGTTATCTTTCTAGCCGGAACTGCCATGTAAGAAAGCACAGGCATCTGTCTTCAAACTCCACCTACCGGTGATTGTGCCTGTCTCAGTCACTCAGATTTGGTGTGTGTGTGTGTGTGTGTGTGTGTGTGTGTGTGTGTGTGTGTGTGTGTGTGTGCGCCACTGATCTGGAACTCTCATTCAGTTAAGATAACTGACCAGTGATCTTGAGGATTCCTGATCCCACATCCCTGGAGCTGGGGTTACAAGTATTTGCCACAATGCCCAAGTCCTTCCCCCGCCCCCTGCAATGGATTCTGGGGACCAAACTCAAGTCTGCATGCTTTTGAAACAAGTGCTTTGCTGACTGACTGAGCCAGCCTTCCGGTCCTGATTCTTGGTCTTCTGGATCCCTCAACCTCTCCTCCTGCAGTTCCATAGTGAGTTTAGACTCTTCAATTCCATCTGTACAATCTGATCTCCTCTGGTCCTGTTTATCCTAAATGCGGGTCGAACATCTTTTCCTGAAACATAGCAGGGACTATGTCCTTCTCTTTCTCAGAACACAGTTACCTCCTAGACCTTCTTTAAAAACAACAACAACAACAACAACAACAACCCTAAACTCTTCATTAAGCATTCAGGACCCCCCCTCCACTCAGACATCTACTTGCTGCCATCTGTGAGGGCATCCTTCATCCTCCCCGTCTCATATACTGATGTGCTACTGCAAACAACTACTTGGAATCCACGTGGGCAGGATTTACGTTGGGGAGGATGCTGCACTGGTGGAACCTGGCTACCCACCAGTCTGTAAGCAGCCAGAAGCACACTGGGGAGTCTCCTCTAGCTGACACTGACCCTAAATCCTGGACCACATTTCCTACCTGCTGGAAACAAGGTGTGTTTTCAGGACGTGGACAGGCAGGAGGCAACAGGGACGGGGCAAGCGAGGCAGAAACCTGAGACAGGAATTGCCCTTCAGTGTGGGAATGGAAAGAAAAAAAATACTCAAGTGACAGAGCTCAAGCAACTGCCAGGGTGGACCGAGAGCACCACACAGTTGGCAGAATACTCAAAAACTTGTTCTTAAGTTACTGTCTTTATTTGGAATCTCGAATGAGATTTGTTGTAATAAAAGTCTGGGGAGACAATCAGTAAAGTACTTAATATAACAACATGAGGACTTGCATTCAATTTCCAAAACGCATAAAAAGAGGCAGGTGTGGCAGCACTGAGGAGGTGGAGGCACATGGATCCCTGGGCTTCTCTGGCCAGCCAGCCTAGAGGAGTTGGTGAGTTCCGGGCGAGTGAGAGACCCTGCCTCAAAAAATAAGGCTGGTGGTGCCTGAGGAATGAAAGTAGCAGGCCTACCTAGGCTCTACCCTTCTTGACAGCTTATGATACTTCCACCATCTCCTCTGTGAATAGAGCATTGGGAGTGAAATACTAAGGGTTGGGTTCCTTCAGTGGTCTGTGCTCAGCTTTTACCAGCAATTTTTATTCCTATTTTGAGAAAAAAATTAAAACCTTACAATATATGAAAGAAAGAAGGGAGAGAGGGAGGGAGGGAAGGGATAGACAGAGGGAAGGAGGGAGGGAGGGAGGGAGGGAGGGGGGGAAGGAGGGAGGGACGGAAGGAAAGTCAGTGTTAACCATTCTCACACACGGCTGTGCTCCTTGGCCTGCAAGGTTCCCAGCAATTGTCCATGTCTCTGTTACCCTATGTTGTCAACATTTTGCTCACAGGAGTGATTTCTAAACTGGAGGGTGATGCTGGCTTGTCTGTATCTTTCACCTGCCCCTACCACAGTCCACATCAGTTATTCTTGGAGGCTAGCATGGCAACCAGAGTGTAGATTCCCAGAGCACACATGAAAATCTAGCCAACCATGCTAGATGCCTGTAATCCCAGCACTGGGGAGATGAAGACCCCAGGCAGGCCAACTAACTAGCCTGAGGGGAATTAGTGAAATCCAGTTCAGCAAGAGCCCTTGCTTTGCAAAAAACTAAGTGGAAAGCGACTGAGGAAACCACCCAACAATAGCTTTGGGCCTCACATACACACACACACACACACACACACACACACACACACACACACACTCACATATGTGCACACCAGCGAACAGTTGATTTCTCTCTCTCTCTCTCTCTCTCTCTCTCTCTCTCTCTCTCTCTCTCTCTCTCTCTCTCTCTCCCCTCCCTGTTTTTATATCATAATTTACTTTCAGTTGCTCTCAACAGATTCTTTTGTCTTTTTCATAAACCTCAGACTCACAGAGCCCTGCAAACATTGTTATGTCCAAATGCCTCAGCTTGGGTGCCAAGCTGCATGCTTTGTGTAGCGGACTCCTGCCTAGCATCCGGGAAGCACAGCAATCCAACAGAAGCAAAGCCATCTCTGGCATAACTAAGGCCTTACAAAGACAGTCTTGTCTGCATGGTGGCACCAGCCAACACTCCACTACCCACAAAGAAGGGGACAGTTCGCAAAAGCCTTTTTCCAGAACCGTTGTAAATTAGAACATTTCTGAAGACAGGTCAGCCTGGAGTAATTTTCCAGTTGGCTTGTCACATAACCAGGGACGAGCTCCCACAGCATAAATGTGATGCAGATGAATCCCCAACCTCCATCCGCCCCCGCCCCCAGCCCCATGTCCCTGGGGTTTCTATAATCCCTTGTTTATGGTGTGGAAAGTCACCAGTGTGTGGCTGGACGGTTGGGCTGGCTGGTGTGAACCTCTCCATGGCACTAGCTGGCACACAGCGGGCGCTGTGTCTACAGTAGAGATGGAGAGGTCCTGGTCATTTGTCTCAAGCATGCCACGGAGGATTCTTGTATTTCAGGCACCCCAACAGCTCTGGTATCCTCCCACCCCCACCCCCACACCCATACATTAATCTTCCAGCCAAATTGGCATGGCTGTAAAACTAGGGATTGAGTTAACATTAGAGAAAATGGAAAAGCTAAGTGAAGCCTTTTATTCTGTGCCTTCCACATATACTTATCCGTTCTGGGACCTGGTCACTGGTTTAGCATGTCTTGTTTCTGCTGCCCTTTTTCATCCTTTCACGCAGCAAAACTGCCACATCAACTAAGCCTTGGTATGTCCTTAGTTCTTCCACCATGGCTGCTAATTTCTCTATAAATTAATTAATTAATTAATTAAAATAAAACCAACGTCAGGCCACAGCTTTGGCTTAGAAAGGTAGTTCTCAGTCTTCCTAATGCTGTGACCCTTTAGTACAGATCCACATGTTGTGGTGACCCCCCCGCCCCCCACAACCATAAAATTATTTTTGTTGCTACTTTATAACTGCAGTTTTGCTATTATTATTCTTCATCGTAATGTAAATATCAGTGTTTTCCGATGGTCTTAGGCGACCCTGGGAAAGAGCCACTGGCTTAGTGGGTAACGTGTGTGTAGCACAACCTTGAAGAACTAGGTTCCGATCCCAGCACCTACATAAAAGTGCAGTGGCGAGTGTCTGCAAACCTAGGACTGGGAGCGAGGGGAGTAGAGGCAGGAGGACTCCTGGAATTCACTATAAAGACTTAGATACAGCAGAAAGCCCAAAAAAAGTAAGCGGAAAAGCAAGTAACATTTAAGTACTACACACATTAAACAGAAATCTCCCAAAGCATGCCAAATAACTGAAGTTTGTAAAAACACACCACTAAGATTAAGGTCCCCGTTCAGCTCTGTCTTTACACTCAGGGCATCCATCCTGGGGCTGTCGATCAAATCCGGCATCCATCCTGGGGCTGGCCATCAAATCCAGCATCCATCCATCCTGGAGCTGGCCATCAAATCCAGCATCCATCCTGGGGCTGGCCATCAAATCCAGCATCCATCCTGGGGCTGGCCATCAAATCAAAGTCAGAGTGCTCTGTTCAATGATATTTCATTTTAAAATTCTCTTTCTTTAAAGATTTTTCCCCCATGGGCTGGAGGTATGCCTCAGAGGTTAAGAGCACTGACTGCTCTTCCAGAGGTCCTGAGTTCGATTCCCAGCAACCATGTGGTGGCTCACAACCATCAATAATGTGATCCAATGCCCTCTTCTAGCATGCATACATGCACTGTATACACAATAATAAACCTTTAAAAATATTTTTTTTAATTGTGTATGAGTGTGTGGTGGGGGGCATGGGCATGTGGGTACATGCAGGTACTCGCAGAGGCCAGAAGAAGGCACCAGATTCTCTGGAGCTGGAGTTCCAGGCAGTTGTGAATTGCCCACTGTAGACAGTGCTGGAAACTGAATGTGGGTCCTCTGGCAGAGCAGTAGTTGCTCTTAACTACTGAGCCATCTCTCCAGCCCCTCTCCCATTTTTAAAAAATTGTTTTCATTAATGATTGTTTGTCATCCCATTTCTCCATTATAGGCTCAGCTTCCTAAGCATCTCCACCCCTCGCTTTACAACTTTCAGCTGCCAACTCAGCATTGCTTGCACAGTAGGCATTCAGTAAACACACTGACGGGCATTCAACACTTAGGCTAAACCAACAGCCCCGTGCACAGCAGACATTGCAAAACTAGGTCATGCATTTGGCCCAGGCATCATCATGGAGAGAGGGAGAGACAGAGAAAGAGAGAGAGAGAGAGAGAGAGAGAGAGAGAGAGAGAGAGAGAGAGAGAGAGCTGAAAAAAATTTTTTGAGGGAGGGGTGCAAAGATGCAGAAGGCCCAAGAATGGCTAATACCTTGGGGATTTTCCATGGAGCCATCAAATCATCAAGTGGCTTAAAAAAATTAGAATGAAGATCCCTTGTGAGATCTCTCCCAGTGAAACAGGAGTAGGCTCTGGGCCAAGGTTAGCCATGCACATAAAGAAAATTGCTTTGCACTTACAGCAAAGAATTAAAGGAAGGGAGAAATCCTGCAGCCTGCAGCCGGCAGCCGGTGTAGAGGGCAGACAGAATGTTGAGTCCTCTGGGGCTGGGCCTAAAGAGAAGGCTGCCGAAAATGCAAGCACTGTGGTGAAGCTTATTAATCCAGTTTTATAAAAAGGGTTCAGTCTATATGGGAGGCATTTGGGGTATTTGTTTTAATAACATTCCAAGTGCAAACTTTCTCTCTGGTGATAGAATTTCTTTCCATTTTTATGAAGCCGAAAATGAAAACTAAGCGAAAGCAAAAGAATCTAATTTCCTATAATAAGGTTTTGCTTTTAGTCGCTTATAAATGCAAAATCATGGGGCCTTGGACACCAGAAGGCATATGTCGAAATAAGAAAAATAAAATAAAACCTTAGAAACCCACTCATAAATATTGACCTTCTCCTTCTCGCCACCTCCGGCTCCGGCTTACAGCTTCACACCTGTGTGCCCACACGCACAGCCCCCACACCCCAGAGGAGAGACAACACCACTGGCTTTCAGAGGCCGTGGAAGGAACACTGTGAGACGACCTGTTCTCCAGATAGAACACATTTGTTCGATGCATTCATCACCTCTGGGTGGAAGCCCTCAGAATTCAACTCAGGACTGCCAACACCCCAGACTCAGAAGTGGTCAGGGATCGCAGGAGGTCCCTAGCGCCCAACTGGAGGCTGAGGGTCTTCAGGGCCTCCCTGACTAAAGCCTTTAAGAATTACACACAAGATCCGTTGTGTGAGCCTTCCTTGGGGCCGGGGACATGAACGAGATGTCTATACACCCCAGTTAGGAGCCAACAACAGACCCATAACAGCTCCATCCACATCCAGCTTGCCTGCGTAACCAATGACGTTAATGAAGGTGACTTACAGGCGTGTGGGAGAGAGGCTACGTACAGGAGTGCTGTGGAGTACATCTTCCCTGGATGCGCTGTGCCTCCTTGCACGATGACAACCACAATAGGACTTTGTTTAGGACGTAGCCTCATAGGGAGGAATGGCTTTTTGGTTCCTCCTCACCTAAGGTCCCAGTTGCTCTTCCCAGCTATCTGCATGTGATTCTGCCCTAACTGCACGTGGACTCGGGGGACCGGGGAGGTGCTGGCTGGGAAAAGTTAACTGAGAAGATTGCAGCTACTCAGTAGTCATCCACGCCGGGCAAAGACTTTTCACTGTGGCTGCTTTGAGGTTGCCCAAGCTCCCAAAAGGCCCCGAGAAACAACTCTCTCATCTGTGAAATCATTAACTGTGAGGGAAGGCTGTTTGAATTACCAAATAAGTTGACTATGGAAAATAACCTAAAGCCATGTAAATACTGGATATATCTTTTTTTTTTTAATGTGAGACTGGATTGTATTCACTTACTTCGTCACTGTGAGCAAGCATCGGAGAAGAAGCAACGTCATCGTCTGAGAGCTTGCTCTGGCTTATAGGTTAAGGAGATACATGCCACCACCACGGCAAGGGAGGCTTGCAGGAAGTAGTGGGAGGCTGGCTAGTCCCATCACACCCACAATTAGGAAGGAGAGAGTGAACAGGAAGTAGGGTCGAACATTAAAATCTCAAGACAGCCCGCCCCTGATGACTACTTCCTCCAGCGAGACTCCACCTCCTAACTCTTTCACGCCCTTCTAAGAAAAAAAAAAAAAAGCTGGCAACAAAGTGTTTAAATGTGATTCTATAGGAGATAAATCACATTCAAGAGAAGAGACCAAAACTCGAATATGGAGAATGCCCCTTCCCGCCCCCCGTCCCGTACTCTCTGGTTCTGAAGTCATGAGGGGCTTTGATGTGCTGGGGGTATTTTAATAAATGTCACTGCCTCGATTTTATTCCGGAAGCTCAGTCTCCAGGGGAGGGGTGAAACATTTTTAAAAGCTCCACTAAGTTATATTTATGTGCAGGCAAGGTAGAGAAACCACTTAATAACAGGGATAATTTACTAAAAAAAATAGCTATTATTACTATTCCTCTATACATGTATAGATGTGTAGTGTAGAATCTCACAAAGGGAAACAAAGTACCCTGCCTTATAAAATGATTGCATACTCCATAAAAAATATCCTGTGATTATTCTGATTGCACCCACATTCCACCCTAATCTGAATTCATTTACAAAGCGTGAGGCATCTGCTAGAGAATGCTGACCAACACAGAGTAAACGGGCCACATACTAGACATTAAAAGCTTTGTATGCTGCCAGGGTCTCATGTTTGTTTCCTGTGCTGAACAGACTATGGTGTAAGCCAACAGGAAGAGACTGATGAGGACGTGAGCATAGGGCTTAAAAGGAACAGACATGTGACCCAACTTGAATGTCACAAGCCTGTGTACCCCACAAGACACTCACCCACGTTAAACCGATTTTAAAAAACAAATCAACAGTGAAAGGCAAAGGGGGACGGGCGGGGAAGATTTGTTTAATGTAGCCACATTAACAAGAGGGAGAAAGTAATATTCTTGAAAGTAATTACAATCTAAATTGTATTTCATATGATTTAGTTAACAAGGCAAAAAATATACATAGTATATTTTAGAAGATAAAAAATAAATACTTTACATCCTTGTCTTTTAAATGACAAGGATGGTGTTTGTAATGTGGCCAGTCTCACTCCCTAGTGATGGAGGCCCTGGGGCATAAGGCTGAGGACAGTGAATTTTGCAGCCTATCCTATTGCTGGAATATAAGGGAAAGATGTGCTTCCCAGGAACACGGTGCCAGCTAATAATCTCTGCTGTTGACTGACCTGGGCTGCAATTCCATCCCAGCCTTATGGGCAGAGGCCAGACACACCAGGCTTGCAGACCCTTCATTAGGATCTCTGCTCTAAGCCAAACAGCTAGTTTTCTCAACCCTTTTGTGAAGAAAGGATGAATGGTACCCGTCATAACGCCATATGCTCCCTAGGTTACAATGCCAGCTTTGCTGGGTTGCAGAGTATACAGTATTAAGAAACAAAACTTGGGTTTGTTTTAATTTGGTCAGGTAAAACTATTTCTTTTTTAGTAGGTAGTCCAGAGGCAGGGCAGGCAGCATTTCTAGAGATGGGGAGATAGTTCAGAGAGTGAAGCAAGGACTGGAGTCCAGAAACCCAGCTTGCATATATCAGCACTGGGCAGACATGGCTGCCAACTGGAATCCCAGAACTCAGGAGGCAGAGAAAAGGCAGCCCCAGGCCCGCTTAGATAGCTAGACTACCTGGATTGGTGAGCTCTGGGTTTATGTGAGAGACTCTGCCTCGATATAAAAGGTGGAGAGAGATCAAGGAGGACAGTCAACGTGATTTTATGAGCCTATACTCATACGCACAGAGACACACACAAACACACATACACTTACGCATGTATAGCACACATACGTACATGTGGAAAATGGTTAGATCTGGCTACTAAGGGGAGACCCCAGTCAACTAGAGGTGTACTGCAATCTGGGTCTTTTGATGGGAGGAGAGGGAAGATAGATGGGGCAGCCTCTCTGCTGTGACTGTGTATTTGTGTGTATGTGTAGGGGAGGACACAAGTGGGCATGTGGAGGCCAGAGGTTGGCATTGCTTGTCATTCTCAATTGCTTTCCACTTACTGGTTTGTTTGTTTTCAGGCAAGGTCTCTGGCCGGTCTAGATCTTGTTGAATTTGTTATACGGGCCGGCCAGGAAGACCCAGGGGTCCTCTGGTCTTTACTCCTCCAGCATAAACTAAAAGGACACAGAGCCACGCAGGCTTTGTGTGTGTGTGTGTGTGTGTGTGTGTGTGTGTGTGTGTGTGTGTGTGTGTGGTTTCTAAGAGAACAAACTAAGATCCTCATGTTTGTCCAACAAACGTTTTCTTGACTAAGCTGTCGCCCCAGCACAGTGCCTTTCTTGAGCGTTGTTATGGGCAGGTACTTTGACACTATGAGGAAACTACTACTTAATTGTTGGAATTAGAAGAGTTAAAGGACAACAAATGCCTGGGCCCATGATGGGGTCACAGAGCTCTTGAGTCCAGTCTGAACTGTTGACCCTCTGATCTCACGTGATGCGTAATGATCACATACTTTGTTGCTCAACACACCCTTACTTGAGTCTCTATTATGTGTAATCAAAAGAACCTTAGCCCGTCCATCTGCCAACTGAAGGATATCAAGTTTCTCCTAGATCTTGGCTTTCTGATCACACCCAGCACATTCAGATTTGGCTTACAGAGGGGAGCACAAGCCATGATGATAAAAAAAGAAAAAAAGAGGACTACGTTGGGAGGTACCAACCCCAGAGCTCATGTGATGGTTCTATCATCACAGGAACTCACTTTAATCTTCTTGAGACACCATCTTCCAGCTGCCAGCCTCAAGAGCACCTCATAGCCCAAGATGGCTATTAGAGCTCCTGACTTCACCTGCACATCCCAAGGCAATGGAAGAGAAGAGGATAGAAGGGCCCATTCGTTACTTTTCTTACTCTGTGGCAAAATAACACATTTACAGACAGACAGACATTTGCACCCACATCAAGTCCTTTCAAAGGTCAAGCTTGTTAGTCTCACACTCCAAAGACTAACACTTTGCTTTCCATTTTATCACAAAACGTTGAGCAGTGGAGTTGACTGCCTATTACATCCAACAAAGTAGTGGTTTCTCTACTAAAGAAACCAGAGGTTGTTAACGAAGAAGCCAATACCAGTCCCAGCTTTTAAGAGGGGGAGTGTTAGCATCTTTAGAGAACCAGAACCAATAGATTATACAGGGATTTTCTATGGAAATTGGTGTGATTGAATACAGAGAGAGGCCCAAACCCCCCAAAACCCCAGCATGCTTTCTTCAAACTGGAGGATCAGAAAATGATGTCTCTAAGCTTGTGACTGGAACCCTGAGAATGAGGGAAGCCGGGCATGTGACAGGAATCTATGGTAATTAACTTTAACTGTCAACTTGCTACAACCTAGACTCTCCTGGGAAGAGAGTCTCAATGAAAGGTTATCTACACTGGGCTGGTCTGTTGGCATGTCTCTGAGCAGCTGTCTTCACTAAAATAATTGGTGTGGGAAGACCCAGCACCATTCCCTAGACAGGGTGTCTTAAAACATAGAAGAGTGGAGAAATTCACCTGAGCACAAGCAAGCAAGCAAGCAAGGAAGCACGCGTACAGTCATTCTACTGTCCACTGCAGATGTGCTGTGGCCATCTGTCTGAAGCCTCCCGTGCCTTGATTTCCTTGCAACAGACTAAACCTTGACATTGTGATCTAAAATAGACCCTCTGTCCCCCAAGTTGCCTTTGGTCAGAATGTTTTTTTTTATCACATTTCTTATTTAAAGTTACTATTGCTGTGATGAAATAACACAAATAAAGCAATTCAGAGAGGAAAATGTTTATTTGGCTTACATTGTCTGCATCACTGTCCATCATCAAAAGAAGTCAGGACAGGAACTCCAACAGGGCTGGAACCCTGGAGGCAGGAGTTGGCTCAGAGGCCATGGAAGGGCGCTGCTTACTGGCTTGCTCTTCATTGTTTGTTCAATGTGCTTTCATACTGAACCCAGGACCACCAGCCCAGGGATGGCACCACCCACGATGGGCTGGGTCCTCCCCCATCAATCATCAATTGCCTACAGTCCAATCTTATGAAGGCTTTTTCTTAATTAAGGTTCCCTCCTCTCAGATGACATGAGTTTGAGTCAAGCTGACATAAAACTAGCCAGCACATCAGAGCAACAAGAATAAAACAAAGTCAAGGTCCAAAGGCCCAACAACTGAGAGCTGTGATTCCCAGAACAGGGAAAACTGAAGACCCCAATGCCAGAAAAGGACTCTATCTTTTCACCATTTGGCCTAATGTAGTATCCTCAACAGGGTACAGGATGTCTGCCTGCATTGCAAGGGTGGATTTTATTTATTCTGTACACTGACTCAAATGCTCATCTTGTCTAAAAACCATCCCGAGGCCATGCTGGCAGCAGTGTGTTGGCATCTGTGCAGGCATCCCGGAAGCCAGTAAGGTTGACACACAGCTAATCACCACAGCTGGTTTTGCCATGGTTTCTTTCCAGTTCTCCCAGCTCCAATGACATGTAAGTACCTTCTGTACTCTGTCCCAAAATTCATCACTTTTCCAGGGACCTGGCAGGCTCCACAGAGGGAGTCGGGGTAGTAAAAACCAAAGTAACCACCCTTGTCTGATGACCAAGGGGAGTTAGTCGATGGGCTCTGTTCATTTCTAGTCCTGTATCACCAGGCAGACTGTGTGCATCTGAATGACAGAAATAACAGATCACAGTTCTTTCTCAAATCAACAGCAGCATTTTGCTAGAAGCCCAAATTAACCACTGCATGAACTAAGCGCCTAATTAATTTAATTATAAACTACTTCTAACTCATTTCTTCTAAATGAGTTTGGATTGATTTTTCTCTTGCTGTCCCACTTTCCTTATCATCAGATCAAGTTCCTCCTCCGACCATTTTTCATTCACTAAGCATTTATTTCACCTCAGCAAGGGGCCTATGAGCTAGTTAGCCTGGAATGCACAGGGTCCACACTTCCTCCACCTGAGCAGATGCACCAGGCAGATAGACTTTGCACGTCCGGCTGGAGACACATGCAGGCTCTGCATTCATCTTACTGGAATCAAGAAAACAGAGGAACAAGAATAGTGGCAGAGTGGGGGCTGTTCTCTAATCACACAGTGGAGATGGAATTGGGACTGGCTACTCCCAGTCTCACTCTGTGTGACAAAAATTACACCCTCACCAGAGTATAGCAATCCTTGGGCAAATAGCACTCCTTGACCATCCCTGATGGGAAGGCTCCCTGCAGCCAGGAGCTCTGACTCAACGCGAAGGCTCCTTGGAGGTGTCTGCTCACCCTGCAGCAATAGCTTTGATTCAAGTGGCCAAGGCCTCAGCTTCCTTCACTGGAATCTCTGACACTGCTGCTACTGCCAAACCTTCACCAGACTATGTCCGTCCCCTTCCATCTCGCACAAGGGACAAGAAGCTAGTGGTACGTGGAACATCAGTGATTCGTATGTTTTTATGACTCTCCAAGTCAGTGGAGGGAAGACAGTAAATTGCAGTGTTTGGGATACAGGGAAGGTGAAGCTGCCGACTCTGAGGGCCCATCCTGTTACAGCAGCCTTATCAAGGCTCCTACTGTAACCACAGCATGGCAGACCTTGGACAATGGTTACCTTCACAGGATATTTCATCTGGTACCAATAGGTTGAAACCAAAACACAAATCATTCAGTCTAAAAATTGGAGAAACACTTCTTAATTAAGTGTAAGAGGTTCAAGTTCCGAAATAGCCCTTTAACCATCATGAACATTCCTTTGCCCCTTAGTGTGCTCTCTGAGCATACCTGTCCGTGTCCCCGTCTGCCCAGGACCAGGTTATAAGGATGCTAAATGCTAAGAGGAGGAAATCCCAGGGCTACGTTAGTTGCCCAACATTCCAAGCTTCTGGGACAAAACTAAGAGGCAAGCAAAAGTCCCAAGCATCACCTTTTAAAAGAGGGCTTCACGGGGCTAGAGAGGTGTCTTGGCAGGTAAGAGTTTGAAATGTTCTTGTAGAGGATGTAAATTCAGTTTCTAGCACCCATGTCAGGCAGTTTCCAATGGCCTATAACTCCAGCTGTAGGGTAGCCGATGCCTTCTTGCCTTCTGACTTCTGTGTACACCCTCCCCTCACCCCACCTCCAAGAGACAGAGGGGGGTACTAAAAATACATTTTAAGAAGGTCATTGGTTTTCTTAACTGCAACCCCCACATTAGGTTCTTGTGTCCAATGTTTCCACAGTCGTTTGATCAAGGTTTTTTTGTTTGTTTGTTTATGTTTTAGTAATTTTGGTTTTTTTGAGACAGGGTTTCTCTGTGTAGCCTTGACTGTCCTGGACCTGCTTTGTAGACCAGGCTGGCCTCAAACTGACCTCTGCCTTCCCAAGTGCTAGGATTACAACCGCACTCCCCCTGATTGGTATTTTTTATGATGCCAAAAGTGTTTCATCATTCTTGAGCTAACCATTCAGGATAGAAGCGTGAACAAGACATGAGACCCTTGCTCTCTAAACACCAATTTTAGCGAAACGATATTCCTAAGACACATATAACAATAATAATGCTAATAGTGATGATGAAGCTAAAGCCAGGAGTGATGCAAAGGATAAAGAGACGCTAGACTAGAAGGAATGTGCTGAAGAGGACCAACAGCTTAAAGTTGGGTGGAGGTGAACATGGAGGAAACAGGCTGGCTTCTGGGCTGGGTACGCGCATAGCTTATCCTAGGCTCTAGCTTTTATTTTGTTACTGTTATAAAGTACGCTGACCACAGCAGCTTAGGGAAGGAGATGGTTTGTCTTACACTTCCGAGTCATGATCCATCACTGAGGGAGGGCAGGGCAGGAACTCAAGCAGAAACCATGAGGAATGCTGCTTGCTGGCTCGCTGATAGGCTCAAGCTTAACTAGCTCTTTTATACATGACCACCTGCCCAGGGAGTGGTGCTGGCCAGAATGAGCCAGGTCCTCCTACAGAGTTAACAGTCAAGGCAATCCCTCACAGACATGTCCATTGACGAGCGAGATAAAGATGATCATTCAATTGAGGCTCTTTTCTCAGGTGATGACAATTAAGGCTAAACTAGAAGCTCCTGTGTTGCTGTGTTCTGATATAGAAAACTTCCAGATAATCTATAATCCCTAAACTCAGACGCTGCTTTCCTTCCGGGCTCAGATAAAATACCTATTATTCTATACTTTGCTAGCTTGATACACATGTACACGTTTCAGTGTGTATATACATGTGCAGGCATATTATATGTACATAAGAGATTACATATGTGTGTATACACATGCTCACATACCATAGGTACACACCACTAATGGCTGTTTCCATAGTCCTTCCCAACATACAGGGATGCCTGGAGGTTTAACCTTGATCAACATGACCTTATGGGTTGGAGAACTGGAGGGAAGTTTACATTAAACAAAAGAGGAATGTAAATCCAGCAGAGGACCAAAAGGTATCCCCAGCACCTGTTCTTCATCACTGACACTCTATGAGGCCAAGTACTGATGGGTAACGGGTGCATTGTGGGTGCCAGCCTCCAGGCACATCACTGCAAGTCCCTGAGTGGTAGGTCCAAGAAACAAACAAACAAACAAAACAACTCCAGAGAAAGGTTTCAGGCAAAGAGAAAGTAACAAAGAGCTAAGACAAGAAGGAATTTGGTATGGACAGCAATGGGAAATTGATAGGGAAATGCACATCAGTTTTGTTGTTGTCAGAAAATACCTAAGAATAAGCTTAGGGAGGAAAGACTTAATTCAGCTCACAGTGTCACAGGATTCTCACCATCATTGGAGAGAGCATGGCAGAAGAGAGCTGCTCACCTCATAGGGGACCAGAAGCAGAGAGAAGAGAAACAGGAAGAAGCTGTGGCAAGGTACATTTTCAAAGACGCACAGCCAGTGATAACTTCCTGAGTTCCTGCCTCCTCCCCTTCAGCACCTCCCAATTATTCCATCATATTACCAACCCATCAAGGGACACTACTCCATTCACTTTGGCAGAGTCCTGGGAAGCTCATCATAGACAAATCCCTGAGTGTACCTCACTAACCTTCTAGATCTTTCTCAGTATAATCAATTTGACTGTCATGGAAGGCAAAACTCAGAAGTTCTACTTTTCCTTCCATTCTCACCCTGCTTTCTGCTTCCCAGAGTACATGCACTGGAACCTTCCACGACCTCCTCTGCCCTCTGCTCCTGACTGGACTCAGTGGAGCAAAGAGGAGAGGAAGATGAGACAGGGATGCATCACCGAGCTTCCTCTCTCCTCTGTTACTGCAGGCTCTCTGATGGCTAAAGGGATGTCCCTTCCTACAGCTTTACAATCTGGGCCCTAGTATCAGTTCTCAGCATGTCTACTCGCACTCAAGTCCCCCTTTATCTAATTCTCCATGATTACTGCCCTCAAAGGCGCTGCCTGTTTCCTGTTGAGACACGAACGGAGGCTTGAATGTTACACAGCATTATGACATAGACCAACAGTGAAGGTGTCAGCGTGACACAAAAGAAGGTGTCACCACTACCACAAATGAAGCAAAGAAGTCTCTAGTGATCATTCACGAGATCTCTGTTTATAGGGAACTACTGTGAAGGGAAAGGATCCACTAACTGCTATATTTGTAGATATACAATATTTCATTCTGAGATGTCACAGACCTGCCTGGGGAGACTGCTGTACAAGCATGTTTGCCTGAGTTCAAATTCCCAGTTACGTGTTTTATATGCTCATGTATTGTTGTTTATGCTCATGTTTTAAAAAATCAGTTATGGTTGTGTGCATACTTGTAACATCAGTGTTATCGGGGGAGAGGAAGAGACAGAAGGCTCACTGGGGCTGGAAGGCTGGCCTTCAAGGGTTCAATGAAAGACCCTAACTCGAAAGAATAAAGTGAAGGGTGACTGAGCAGAATCTCCAAAGTTCTCCGCATGCACAAGTATGTGCAATGTGCACACCTGCATACATGCCCACGCACGCGCGCGCGCGCACACACACACACACCTCATATTTTCCCTCAGTGACATCTCTGGTGACTTTTTATTCATAAATTTTGTGTCCATTATTCTTACTATACTTAGCTCCATGGAGATAGCATGTGGAAGAAGATAGCCCATGAAGAAGCCTGTTTCATTGCTCACCACATCCACAAGACCTCGAACAACACCCAGACATAGAGTTCAATAAGTAAATATATTGTTGAAGCATAGAACTGGAGGATAAAAGACAAGAAGAGAAAGGAAAAAAAAGAAACCATGGGCTCTAGAGGCAGAAGACATCTAGGAATAAGATAACTTTCTCCCCATATTGCTACTGTCTGGGCTTTCTTGCATGCTTAACCAACTTCTTAGGGTTCTGTTTCCACTTAGATAAAGACAAAACTAGGTTAGGAAGTCTTCTATTATTGCCACAACTGATAAAAATGCAGAAAATAAGTTACTGTGCAGTCCCCAATCCCAAATGGGACATCTATAACACAATGCCACCTATGGCCCAAGAAACAACATGGAAGACGGGGAGGAAAGACTGCAAAAGCCAGAAAACAAGGATGTCTGCTGTGAGTTAGCATCCTCTGGATAGCACAGGATGCTGCTCCCACGAACTCTTGATGCTATGGTTACCTACACAAGACACACAAGCACACACTAATAATCAGTCTGGCAAAACAAAGTAAGGGCTCACAAGGCCCACTCTTAGCTAGGGGTTGATATCTGCTGCATAATGGAGAGTCACTTTTCTTTGGGAGGCATCTACTGGTAGACTATCTATGATCCAGTGGATGACACCAATGCATATATGGGCAGCACTAATTGAACTCATTGGGTTAAACTTTTAGATGCTTAAAATTAAAGGATTTCTCTCCTATTTGACAGTATGAGAATCAAATGAGGTAATGTTTCCAAAGGTGAATGAAGCTATCACCAAAACTATTAGAAAAACTACATTTGTGAAGATAGGTCCCAGCCTGGCTTTTATGCAGCAGAGCTCAATATCTGAAGGGCCTGTGAAGACTTTACAATTTTTACTGTTTTCATTCAAGAATAGTTCAGCTCAAGTAGCTGCCACGCCTGGAATCCGGCAGCATGCATCTTACTGTTAAGGAATGCAGACAGCCGTGGAGGAGACATGACAAGATAACACATACCTTATTCTTCCTGGTTCCTGAAGCGGTAAAGCGAAGCCAGAGGCCAACAAACGCAATCATTTCAGGCAGCTTCGGGAGCAAGGTACCAAGTCCACGTACTTTTAAATCCATCACATACAAAGCATCACCTGTGTAAAGGCTGGGGAAGAAGGGATAAGGATGAGAAATAACCAAGAAGCAATGAGTTGGCAAAAACAGAAAAGATCCAATAGTAGAGTTAAGCCTGTGTCTATGCGCACACACGCACATGTGGGAGATGAGTGTACTCAGAGGTTGTCATTGGTCATCTTCCCCAGTTGTCATTGGACTTCCTTTTTCAGGCAGTCTCACACTGAGTCTGGAGTCACTGATTCAGCTAGACTGGCCAGCCAGCAAGATCCAGGGGCCCTTCTGTCTCTGCTCCCCTGCCTCTGAGTACTGGATTAGGTATGTGCGATCATACCCGTTCCTCATGTGGGTACTAGAGATGAAACTCAAGTACTCCTCTTTGTATGGCAAGCACTTACGTAAGTGGTCCATCTCCCTCTGCCATAGTAGAGTTGTGTCTCCTTTTAGAAACTAACAGAAAATTTGTATGTTATATATAAGCTTTTTTTAAAATTTTTGTCTGTGTGGATATATGCCATGTGTGTGGGGTTTTCCGAAGAGGGCGAAGATGACATTGGATCCCCTAGAGTTCAAGTTGCAGTCAACTGTGAGCTGTCTGATATCGGTCCTGGGGACCAAGCTCCAGAACTCTGGAATAGCTCTTAAAAGTAAGTCATTTCTCCAGCTCCTTTTACCCTAATTTTAAGTGATCTATAATTCCTATCTAACTGTGAATGAGCCTTCTCAATTTTAGTTGAATTCTTGTGAATTTTCTACTGTGTTCACGAGGATCCTTCAGAGAAATGGACTTGGTAGATCGGTTTCAAATATATACAGCCATTCTGAGTGTCTGTGACACCTTCTGCAGATACCTAAGTCTACAGACGCTCAAGTTCCTTTGATAAAGTGACAAGGTTTTATATAGGATTTGCACAACCCCTCGTGCAGACTCTAAGTTATCTCTGCTTTACTTTAACACCTAATAAAATGCAAATGCTATTTTGAAACTTGTGGAATGAATTGCGTATGGAATAATGACAAGAAAAATACATATTCAGCACCCGCACTTTTTTTTCCTACTATTACTGCTTTCTATCTGTAGTTGGTTGAATATATAGACATACAAGGTTGCAATATGGAGGGCTGACTGTGTGTGCATACAGAAATTCATCTTAAAGAGTTGTCTTAGACAGTTTGAAGGCTGACAAGCCCAGCATCTGCAGAGCGAGACAGCAAGCTGTAGACAATACAGAGCTGAAGCTGTAATTCAAGCCCTCAGTTCGGCTGGTGGAGTGTCTTTTAGCTCTGTGGACCAATCTTTGTTCTGTCCAGATTTTGGGTGGGATGAGACCCACTTACTCTATGGAAGACAGTTTGTCTTATTCAGTGTGCTTGATAGCTATAATCAGAGTGTTCCAGTTTCGTTTCTGTTGAAAAAAAGTATCCTGACAAAAGGAGTTTATTTCAGCTTACAGTTCCAGGTTAGAGCCCACCATTGTGGCAAAGCAAGGCAGAAACACATAACAGGGAAATGAATGCATGAATGCTCGGTTGCTTACTTGTTTGCTTGAGCTCACCTTAGCTTCTCCATTCTTACACAGCACAAGATCCCTACTAGGTGCCACCTACTGTGAGCTGAGTAGTCCCACACCAATTAATGTTGTTAAGGCAATCCCCTACAGACATGGCCATAGGTCAGCTCAGTGTAGACAATTCCTCACTGACACCTTCCTTCTAGATGATTCTACATTGTGTGGCATTAACAATTAAAGCAGACCATCACTAAGATGTATCCAAAACACATCCTCATGGGTGGTTCCAAAATAGTGTTTGAATAATCTTAAATTCATGAACACATTTGATATTAGACTTTTAAGGTTGGTAATTAGAAATGGCTCAAAGACACATGAATTTAAGCAGCCATTCATATGGCCCTACAATTTCACATACTTACAAAAAGCAATGAGTCCTACAGTTTCGTTGGATATTGGAAAACACTAGACTTTCAAATGACATCTTCAAAAGACATCTGCATTGGCAAGTGAAAATTAATGCGCACTTATTTCTATATGCACGTTCATTTGTCTCAGAGAGCTTACATCTTCCCAACTCGCTTCATCAGAGGTATGCTTGAATTTCTCGTTTAGGTATTTTGACCAGTTTTTTTTTCTGGAATCTATCTATCTATCTATCTATCATCTATTTCTTTTTGAAACAAGAGATCAGGATTTCCTCTTTTTATGTTTCATTCATTCATTTATTCATCTGTTTTGAAAGCATTTCATTGTTATATATCCCAGGCTGCCCTCAAAAATCATGATTCCTCCTGCCTCAGCTTCCTGAATATTGCAGACATTCATGCTCATCCTGATTTTATTCTTTTTATTTCTAGTTGATATTCCAGTACCTAACAGTATCAATTAATCTATTTGACATTTATATTATACATCTATTTGCCAGTCAATGAATACATTTATTTGGCTTGCACTAAGTATATTTACTGGACACTAGTTTGATGTAAGGCTCTATACAGACCATGATTGCAACATTTCTGGTCCTTACATAAATATGAACATGTGTTTTGACACCATCTCATAAATGGCAAGGTTGAGTTCGGATAGGTTAACTGATTCCTGGGACTAGTTGAGGTTGCAGTTTAAACTTTATCCTAAACTTCAGTATGCAAGAGTCAACTAAATGCCCTGTTCTTAAGAACACAGCCCATAACCACAGCCAGAGACCCTTAGTAGGTACCACTTTACTCGTCAACCTTGAAGGGCAGTACTTGTCCCTTCCCCTTTCTAAAGGAAGCACACACACGCATGGGAATTTTCCTTAAATGTTTCACACAGAGAAATTAAACTCTTGCCTGTGCTCATTTTGTGTCACCGAATAGGAAGTGTTTTACGGATTAATGAAACTGAGAGATGAGTAGCTACCAAATCATATCAAAGAATGGACTTCGGGTCATAAAGCTTATTGTATGCATCTTGGCAGTTGCAGCTTTAAGTATTTATGGTATTACTTAGTAGTAAATACGTCCAATTCATGACAGCTGGGTCACATGAGACCTAATTTTGGAAATGTGCTCAAGTTTTTTTGTTTGTTTGGTTGGTTGGTTTTTTTTTTTGCTATAAAAGATACTTGTAAATGGATTTCGTCCAAAGAGTTATGGGTTGCATATAGAAAGCAGGGCTCCCACTTCTGCGACCATCATTACTGTCAACTCCTATGCTTGGTTTAAGAGAATAAATCAACTAACACATCCCCGCTGTTGGTCACTTGAGCTGAATGTGAGAAATGCAACAGTGAGGGGCTGGTGTTGTATGGGAAAGGATGCTACTATGGGAGTGTGAGCTTGCTTTATAAACCATCATCCTGAAGTACTGGTTTTGTAACAGAAAGTAGTGCACATTCTTGCAGAGATGAGATGGCTCAGCAAGCAGAGCCTGATGATCTTAATTCAATCTCGGGAACCCACATGGCGGTAGGAAAAACTCAGCTTTCACAAGTTGCCTCCACACAATGTGACATACCCTCCACACAACAAATATATCAGTTATCAAAAATAATAATAATTACAAGTTCTTATATCAATACTGTTCTTACTTCTAAAAGAAATCATTGGTTCTTACAGAAAAATCCTATCTACTGGTCTCTATACTTAGCTCTATATCTATAGATTTATCATTGTGCATGTATGTGTATGTGTATGTACACACATATTTGGGGCATTAAGAAAAATAAAAATGGGATTTTAGGTAATTAACATTTTATATATAACCACAGACCTGACTCTGTCCCCCCAACCATAGGGGAAAATAATCTTGGGGTCAAATATACTGGGAGCATATTTATAAAATAATCAGAGACACAATTTTAGGCTTCTCTGAAAATTCTCACATGAAGAATTTGGATGTGTTGTTTCTCATTTTGCTCTTGACACAGAAAGAGGCTGGGTGGGAGGGAAGTAGGGCAGAGCTGGGAGGAGTTGGGAGACAGTGAAAATATACAAAATATATTGTAAAAAAATTAAATAAAAAATCTTTAGAAAATTTGGTGATGGGATGAACATGTGTTTGTCTACCATGCTTAAGGTCCTGGGATCAGTCCTTAGCACGGCTGTGATTTAGAAAGACACCACACAGGAAGGTGACAGGTATCTCAGACCCCTTTTACCTTCAAGAGTAGTTCAACTCCATCCCCACGTGGAAATCTAACATGACAGAACATGTTGGTAAACAGCAAAGGGTAAGTGTGTGGGACCTCCTATCTAAACCACAGTGTGGGGTACAGGGATGGTGTGCTACATCTACACATGTTCTCACATCACAAAAAGTAAATGCAGAAAAGCAAGCAGCTGCTTCTGAAAGGAGCTGGACCAGGAAAACTATTTCTCCCATGCCTAGTTCTCAAGTGCTTTCCCCCTCTGTCTCTGTATCTCTGTCTCTTTGTCTCTCTCTCCCGTGTGTATGTGTGTGTGTGTGTGTGTGTGTGTGTGTGTGTGTGTGTGTACTATTCCTGGAAGCCAAGGGTTGATGTGGAGTATCTTCCTCAATCACTCTCCACCTTGTTTTTTGTTTTGTCTTGTTTTGTTTTTTGATGCAAAGTCTCTCACTGAACCGAGAGCTCTCCAAGCACAATTGGGCTGGGTTCCCGGAGATTCCCAGGATCCCACTTGTGCCATCACCTCCCCAGTAGGGTACCACCACATTGGAATTTTTATATGTATTCTGGGGATTAAACACAGGTCTTCAGACTTGCATGGCAAGCACTTTACTGACTGATCCATCTCCTTAGCTCTTCTAGTGGCTTCCAAATTTTGACTTTCAAGGCTATATAAAATATTATACTGGCAACACATTATAAAAATAAGTTTATAGGATCAAAATGTCAAGATGATAGACATTTTTCATTTTTTTCTGCAAGACAAACCATGAGATCATTCATTTCTGAGCAACAGAAATGCGTTGATGCGTAAAGTAAATCTTGTGGCTATCATTTGTATTTACAACTTTATATTTATGTTTAAATCTATATATGGCTAAATGTGTTTAAATATTCATTTTTCATTTTAAATTTTTAAATATGCAATGTGCAATCATTTTCAATGTACTAGAAGGTTTAAGTGTTAAAAAATAGTGGAAGAAAAAAAGTAAAAAAGGAAGAACTCATATGTCTACTCAGACATTTTTCAAGGGGGTTTAGTTTCATTTCTGTTGCTGTGATAAAATTCCGCTTTCAGCTCCAGGTCGCAGTCCATCATTGGGGGAAAGTCAAGGCAGGAGCTTGAAGCAGCTACTCACACCACATCCACAATGCAGAGCACAGGAAAATACATGCGCCCTTCTTCATTTGCTTGCTCGCTTGTGCTCAGTTCCAATTTTTCCACTCTTCTACAGCTCAGGACCCCCTACCTAGTGAACGGTGCCACTGGCTGTGGTCCAGATCTTCCCATGTCAATTAACTCAATCAAGACAATCCCCCATAGATACACCCTGGGTCCAAACCAGTATCCACAGCCCTTCTTTGATATTCTTCCCAGGGGGATTCTATCAAGTTGACAATTAAAGCTGACCATCGTATACTAGGTAGGGAGAATCCTTGCCCTGTGTCAGCCGCTAAATTAGCCTTCCTGACCTTCCCTTCCACAGCTCTGAGACACATATTTCCTCCCTTCCTCCCAAATGCCCATAGCACATGGCCCTGATGCTTAGCCACTTTGAACTGGAGTCAGGTAAAGAAACACAAATTTCTATCTCCTATGCCCTTCATTACCTAATAGTTACTTTTCTCATTGTTGTGACAAAACACCTCAAACAAGCAAGTAAAGAAGTCATGGTTTATTTTAGTTCAAGAGTGTGAGGCAGCTGGTCATTTTGTATCCAAAGTCAGGACACAGAAAGGGATGAATGAATCCTGCTGTTCAACTCATTTTTTCCTCTTTATTTAGTCTAGAACCTCAGCCTATGGGATGCTGCCACCCACGTTCAGGGTGGACCTTCCTATACCAATTAACCTAATGCAGTAACTCCCTCACATATGTGGCTAGAGGTATGTTTCCATGGTGATTCTAAATCACTTTGACAACTGCTAAAGTCCTGCTGGCACTTTAGACTAGGCATGTCATCTTCTCTGAAAATTCCCTAGATGTACCTTGTATTTTGCCCCATCTTGCTCAGCATGCCCTAGCATGTGCTTTTTGTTCAGGGTCTCCTGCCTATCTTTGCCAAAGCCTTGAGATGACTTGGTCTGTTGTCCATGCTGAGTTATAATATGCTCTGGGCCAGGGAGGCCTTAACTTTCTGTCCCAGCAGAAAGTTTGTAGCAGAGTTTGGACTTGATCAATGTTGTTTAACTCCATAAACTACTTGGAATTAGTTTTCTAATTCACTTCTTATCTCCCCTGCAGTCTCTCTGATTGACAAAGGTGGGTTGAGTATGTATGAGTCTCCTCGGGCCCTACCCACTTGGTGCATCAGAAACCTTATAAATATTTGTTGAATGAATGAATGAAAATACTGTGACCCCAACTTTCCACTCAGATTACAGCACACTATAGAAATGAGAACAGAAAACCCCCATATGTAAAGGCCATGTTTTTTTTTTAATTTACAACTTTTTTACCTTTAAATTCACTGTCAAGAGAAAACTGTAGATTTTTGTTTTGTTTTATGACAAAAGAAAGCATCTGCTGGAGCCTAAAAAGGAAAACATACCTATGGCTAAGGAAAGAGGAGAAAGCAAAAAGCTCTCCAGATGTTTCCAGAAAACCTCAGATCTCTAAAGGTCTTGGAGGAAAGCCATCAAGGAGATGCAGCCCAAGTGGAACTAACCTCCCCTTAGTGCTAATTTAGTCATTCATCATCATGACCATGCGTGCATTTGTTCAAATGGTCACTCATGTGTTTATTATTCCCATTGGTGTGGTTATGCATTCAATTGACATGGTCATTCATTCATTCCTTTACTCAGTCTCGAGGCCAATTGTCATCTATCCATGCATACATGCATTGGTTCAACCAGTCATTCATTCATTCCTCCTCATGGTCAGTACACAAGCTGTGTTGAGCATCTTCCCTAGGTTAAGTGGCTCTCCATGCTGGCTGGCAGGAATAAAAGTGAATGATAGACAAACTTGTCCTCCAAGGTTTCAGGCCCTAATGAATACTTGACAAGAGCTGGCCAACTATTTTAATGCTATGTATGAGACAAGTGCTGAGGTAGCAAAGAACATAAGCAAAGCGAAGGCCAGAGTCATTGCTACGGAAGTTCCTTAATTCACGGAGTGTAGAGGCCTGTGGTCACGTGACATGGGACTTTGACTGAA
Organism: Acomys minous; assembly: GCF_964271855.1. NCBI lineage: Eukaryota > Metazoa > Chordata > Mammalia > Rodentia > Muridae > Acomys > Acomys minous. The sequence goes on along the minus strand of NC_140483.1, from coordinate 62,502,264 downwards.
AAGAGGAAGCCACGGGGGTCTGTGTGAATATTGGAATGGTGACCCCACATCCAAGGCGGTGGGGTAGGGAAAGATCATTGGTTTTCTACATCAGTTAGAGTGTGTGTGTGTGTGTGTGTGTGTGTGTGTGTGTGTGTGTGTGAGAGAGAGAGAGAGGGGGGGGGGAATCAGTGTTTAGTATCATTCCTTAGGCACTACCAGTCTTTTTTTTCTTTTTAAAGAAAATTTCTCTCTTTTGCCTGGAACTCTCCTTGGAGGCTAGACTGGTTGGCCCTAGAGTCCCAGGAACCCCTTTTCTCTAGATCCCCAGTTAGGATTACAAGCACAGGCTGCACCGCACCCAGCCTTTTCTGTTTGCTTTATATGGCTCTGAGTACTGAACGCAGATCATCCATTTGCAAGGCAAACACTTTACTGACTGGGCCATCTCCTTTGTCCCGTTCATTGAATCCTCCATATAGCTCCAGCCTTCATATTTTCAGGTGTACGTGAGTCACATGGAAATCCTACATAAACACGGGTTTGAAGTAGACCCTTGAGCTTTGGCACTTCTAAGTTCCCAGTTTACGGCAGTGTTGAAAGACAATAGGCCCACGCAAGAGCACCAGGCTTCATAGACTGGCAAAGAGACCTGCCCAAACCCTAGCCCCAGCAGTTCCCACATGTGCGTTCTTGGTGACTTGCTTTGGCTTCCTGATCCACAGTGTGCAGTGTTTGTGATGAAGGGCAGCACAGTCATCCTCGTGCTGTAAGGAGTAATAGACATGTCTGGACTCCTCTTACAACGGAAACTACTACTCGGTGGATTTCCACTCTTTCTCCAAATGTGTTTGGAGACTTTCTGAAATATTTCTAAATATTTCTAATTCTTCTCTCTTTCACTCTCCTTTCCCAGTCCTCTCAAACACTGTGTTTGCACATGCGAGCATCTGGGCATAGGAGGAGTACATGCGCAGATGTGAGCGCACGCATGCGCACATGTGCATGCGTAGCCCAGACATCCTCAGTCTTTCACCACTTTGTTTTTGAAGCAAGGCCCTGCACTGAGCCTGGAGCTCACCGCTTTGGCTAAGCTTGCTGGCCATCAAGCCTACAGCATCTAGGCTGCTTCTGCTCCCCAGCACTGGGGTCCCAGGCACACGCCGCTCTGCCTGGCTTCTTGTGTGGGTACAGGCTATTAAACTCAGATCCTCGTGAGCCAAGCTCCTTACCCACTGAGCCATCTCCCTCGCCCAATACGTGAATTCTTTTGTAAGTATCACTCTCTCCTGTTTTCCTCCAAGTGGGCCATTGTCCGCTGGGGATTTCTTTTTATTCCCAGCACCTCTCAGTTTAATATCAGATGCTGTTCGTGAACTAGAAGGCTTGTTTATCTGCGTTATTAATGAAGTTGTTAAGTGAGGTTGGAAGGGGGAGCCAGAGGCATCGTGCTCTCTACCTCTCCATAAATCACCACCCGGAGCGGAGACAGCGCCCGCCGCTCGTCAGCTCCTATCATCCCACTTATCTCAATGAATTTGAATGAAGCTCATGATGAAAGTTTCATGAGTTGCCGTGTTGTGCGTTCTCTGAGCCTCGAGTCTCTCATGTCCACGGCTTCCTTTTTGTCTTTTCATCTTGCAATCTTATCACAAAATAGCACACGGGGACACCTTGCCTTATGAGGTTTCTCCTTAGAGGCACCCTCTTACCAATTCCTAGGGACGCTGTTATCTGGCTGGTGTTGAATGGTCTCGGACCTCCAGCTGACAGGCGGCCGGGTGGCTCTGCAGAGACAACTTCCCTTTTGCCTCCATGATGAATCTGGTGGCTGTCTGCCTGACAACTTGCGTATTCACGCTGCCAGACCAGGTCACCACATCCCCACTCTCTGTTCTTACACAGGCACCTTGCCCACAGGCAGCCATTTCCTCCCAGGGCCTTTTTTCAACTCCAGCCATTTTGGGACGCATGTTCAGGGCAGCACAACATTTTCTCTGGGAAAAGGAAATGAAAGGCTTCCCTTCTCCAGGCTTCCTGCCGTGCCAATACATGTGCATGCTAACATCATCACACGTGCGCGCCCTGGACCTCTCTCCACCATTCAGTATCCGTACCACAAACAGCTGTGACTACAAACCCTTGAACTGCTCATCTCCCTGAGCATCTGTGTCATATTTTAGCAGCCACATGGTGGTACTTCGTCATAAGTAGCACACGTATCGAACACTTTCTCCATCACAGGGCCTTCTACTGGCCAGCGGTGGCCTGAGTGGCCCATGCTATACAATAGCCTCTCAGGAAAGCTGCTTTACTATTTGACTAAGTGAAGGAACAAATTTGTTCGAATTCTCCAAATGTATTTTTCCTCTTGTCTCTCTTCAACTTCTCTAACAATGTCCTATTAACTTAAAATTAAGTAAAATTAGCCGGGCAAGGTGGCACACGCCTTTAATCCCAGCACTTGGGAGGCAGAGGCAGATAGATCTCTGAGTTTGAGGCCAGCCTGGTCTACAAAGCGAGTCCAGGACAGCCAGGGCTGTTACACAGAGAAACCCTGTTTCATAAAACCAAAATAATTAATTAATTAATTAATTAATTAAAAGTCCTGCCTCATATCCTAATCTACACAGAGCTCTCACATTTGGCATACACCTAAAACAAAGAAAAACCAAAACAAAACAACAAAAACTATATAAATTTGAGATGAGAGAATTTCCAGTATAAAAATGAAAAAATTCACAGGTTTACTGTGTAAGAATTCAAATTCCTAAAAGACAAATATTAAAATGGAAACAAAATGGAACATTTCTTAGCATACATGACTAGTAAGGAACTCACATGTGTCAATTCCTTTTCTTTTCACTGTTTTCATTTTTGTTTTTTGTTTATTTGTTTGTTTGTTTTTAAATACAAGATCTTTCTAATAGTCCTAGCTGGTCTAGACTTCCCCTGTAGGCCAGGCTTGGCAGATATACACCTGTCTCTATCTCTTGAGTGCCCAGGTTAAAGGCATGTGCCACTATACTTAGCTAGTAAACTCCTTAATATATAAACATATCAAACTCATCCTGAGGCTGAGCTGAGGACATAGCTCAGTGGTACCATGCTTCCTAGGCCTGTGGGCCGTGCCCTAGGAACAATCCCCTCTTTGCTGGTTGTATTTATCAATCAGAAACAACCTACAATCACTGGGAAGAAAGTCTCAATGAGAAACTGGATTGGGTTGGCCTGTGGGTGTGTCTGCAAGGGACTGACATAATTAAGTCAACTGATGCGGGAAGATCCAGCCTACTGTGGGGGGAACCAATCCCTACGTAGAGGGTCCTGGGCTGTGTAAGAATGGAGAGATGCTGAGAAGAAGCAAGCAGGCAGGCAAATGTGCATTCATTTCCCCTGTGCTCTTGACTGTGGAAGTGAGCGACCAGCTGTTTTAAGGTTCTACCTTGACCTCCTAATGATGGTGGACAGCAACCCAGAATTGTAAGCTGAAATAAACCCTTACTTCCGCAAGTTGCTTTTCTTCAGGGGTAATTTTGTCACAGCCACAGAAATGAAACTAGAACACCTTCTCAAAAGACAAAAGAGAAACAATTGGCTTTTAAAAAAATATCCAAGTGAAAAGATGAGCGGAAGTCTAGTGCTAATTCAGACAAGGCGAATCATCGTTTCATTTATTAACAAGCTTAAGCTCACCGTGAATAAAAAAAAACTGCTATTAAAACAACAGTAAGAGGTTTTCCACCTCACAATCTGATAAGGATTTTAAAAATGTCCTCATAATTAGTGTTGACAAGATTCTGGAGAAACAGACTCTTTCCACCTTGGCATTCTTAATTATAATTTATGTGGCCTGTGGGGAGGGCCTTTTGGCAGCTTCAACCAAAATGTTAAGCATGCATATATTTTCGTCATCTGTTCTGGTTTCGAAAATTTATCCCACAGCAACGCTCAGACAAATGCACACAGATTTATGTGCCCAGACATTTATGATAGCTTTGTTTATACATGTGAAAAACTAGACCCACATAAAAGTCTGTCAACAGGTGGCATGCAGGTGATGTAATGTTGGGCACTTTTTAAAAAGCAGCTTTGTGTTACTGGAGTATTGCCTTGTTCAGTCAAAAGTCCAAGGCACAAAAGGATTCATACAGCACCCCGCATGCGTATTAACATGTGCTTAACAGTTAATCTCCATCGTCAGCTTGACAGGAAGCGGCAAACTAAGACCTTAGTGTGCCTGCGAGGGAGCTTCCAGAGAGTGGGAACACCCGCCCTTTCACTTGCTTCCGTTCCATCATGGTGCGAGCGATTCTGTGAGCTGCTGCACGGTGATGGGCTAACCCTGCTGAAGCCTTGCGCAAATAGATCCTTCCATTCTGTCGAGGACATCGGCAAGAGAAGCAACTAATACACCGTCACTATATATTCGTACACACACAAAGATGTCGCACGTGAAGCCTTAAACCACGGACCTTTTCCATCCTCTCTGCTAGACTTGTCTTCTAAAACTCCACCTAGACCTAAGCTGTAGGGACCACGCTTATCGGTATTTCACCAGGAAGGGTCATACGCTGTACAGAATCACTACCAGAAAAGCGTGTGGCTCATAAACGGAAGAGTCACTATCGGATTCCAGATCTTTCTCCTATACACATACCGCTGCTCAGAAGTCTGCATGTATGTTCAATCATGTCACTGTGTGAATGCATGCACATTTATACATGTACATATATGGACACCATTGGTGTATCTGTGCAAATGTGCATCTGTGCATGTGTGTATGTCATGAATTTGTGCATATGTATGCATATGTATGTGTTTGCTGTGCAGTATGCATACGAGTGTAAGCGTGTGATTCTGTGCATGCATGCATATGTATACAGTGAATACATGTATGTAGATAAAGAAATAGATTCAAAACTGATGTGTGATAAAAGCTGAGAAACAGAAGTGGGCTTAGAGTTGGCTGGATAAAAATAAGTACAATAAGGAAGATTTTAAAACATAAGAGAAACTTCATTTATTATTAACTCTTTAAATTTAAATTTTTACAGTAAGCATTATGACTTAAAAAAAAAACAGGAGGCAGAAGCAGGCAGATCTCTGTGAGTTTGAGGCCAGCCTGGTCTACAAAGTTAGTTCAGGACAGCCAAGGCTACACAGAGAAACCCTATCTCAAAAAAAAAAGTCTAAACCTGAAAAACCACATTCTGTCTCATTTTCTCCAAAAGATTAAAAAATGTCACTTTATATTTAGACAACTGAAAGAGTTGTGTGATTTCCAGCCTGTTGGAAACTCTCCATCACTTCAAGTTTTTCACTCATTCGGTGAGCAGGGCAGCAAAGGAGAGTCCCCCAGCTGCCAGAAACTTGCAGCATATCTGAGTCAGCTGTGTGTACTGTGAGCTCAGCGCTGCCCACAGCCATCTCTGACCTGTGGCTGGGGGCGTGGCCCTTCTCAGCTTTGAGTTTCTTGCCTGCAGGAAGGAAGCAATCGGTGGTTCGTTCTGCCCATAGACTCTGCAGGCCAGAGTCGAGGGCTTTGTGCAGTGCCTGGAATCTTGTTAGTTTCAGTCAGTGTTGGCTGCCCTGGCTGCCACTGCCCTGATTGGCAGCTCTGATGATTGCATCGTCAGCCTGAGTTAGAGACTGGCTACCTTGCATTGGCCTATGAAGACGTCTGAAGGGGGTCGTCTTAAATTGATTAACATGGGAAGACACAGCCCACAGTGGGCAGCACCGTTCCCAAGAGAGAGACTGTCGAGGTGTATGAGTGGAGAAGACTGAGGATAAGCAAGCCAGCGAGGGAGACAGCATTGCCACCTTCATTTCTCTCTGATCTTGCTGTGGATGTGAGGTGACGAACTATTTAAAGCTCCTGCCTTGATTTCCTGCAACAGTGGTTGGTAGCCTGGAGCTGTGAGCTGAAATCAACCTTTTCTCCCCCATATTACTTTTTGTCAGAATATCTTCACAGCCTCAGAAGTGAAGCTATGACAATGCTCCTCTCTTCGGGGAATTCAGGCTTAAGCTGGCAAGTGCATCAGAGATCCCCCAGTGCTGCGGAGAGGACAACTCACAGCGTGCTAGTTTGGGGGTGGAGGTGAGTGTAGAGGTGACACCTTTGCCAAGCTGATGCCGAGACACGTAAAACTACGAATGTTTGAACACAATAAATACTCACTGAGAGGCCACATGTATCTGACCCCCTTGGAAGCCAACCTATGCCCTTCCACTCTCAGAATCAAAGCTGCTGCTCACCGATGTCCTCCCACTGCCTCTGTGTCTCAGCTCCTCTGGTTGCTGTAACAATGTTGCCACAAATGGGGAGATGCAGATGGCAGGACTGTTTCTCAGGGTTCCAAAGGCTTGGGAGTTCAACATCAAGGATCCAGCAGGTTTGGCGTCTGGAGAGGGCCAAGTTGACCATTCGCAGACAACGCTTTCTCACTGTGCCTTCACAGGGGTCTCGCATAAGGGCTGTATGATGGTTAATCTTGAATTTCAACCTGATGGGATTTATAGTCCGCATGGAAATACACCTCTGGGGGGTTCCAGAAAGGTTTAAATGAGGCAGAAAAGTCCTGATGTGACATTGGGCAGCTCCATCCCATAGGCTGGGGTCCTGGGCTATATGAAAAGGAGAGAGCGAGCTGAACACCAGCGCTCACCTCTTTCTGCTTCCTGTGGATACCACGTGACCAGCTGCCTCCGCCCCTGGGGCCAGCCTTCCCTCCCGTCCTGTACTATCCTCAGACTGTGAGACAAAATAACTTTCCTATCTTAAGCTGTGTCTGTCAGAAATTTTGTCACAGGACTGAGAAGAGTAACTAGTAGAGGAACTAGTAGCATCCGTCACCGCACCCCGTCCGAAGGCAGCGTCTTACTGCCTTAGATCAAGATTCGGTCTTTTCACCCATGATTCTGTGCTGTGGGACACCAACAGACTACAATACAGGGTGCTAAAAATCTCCCGGGACGAACCTTCCTTATTCCCAAGGCGCTTATCTTTGGTTCATAGCTCCTTATTTTTACTTGTAAGAAGAGAAGAGGAAGGGTGGTGCACACCTGTGATCCCGCTGCTTGGGAGGCATACACAGGAGGATAAGATGTTCAAGGTCACCCTCAGCTACGTAGTACATTTGAGGCCAGTGTAGGCTACGAGAAACCTAAAAGGAAAGAGTGAGGAGATAGAGAAGGATGGGAAAATGTAATATGTAAGAAAATGCTAGTCCAAGATTCATTTGCCCTATCCTTTTTTTTTTTTTAATGTAAGGGTTTTCCTCTCCTTTATTTTACTTGTTTGTTTGTTTGTTTATGTTTTTTGAGACAGGCTTTCTCGGTGTAGCTTTGGCTGTCCTGGACTGGCTTTGTAGACCAGGCCGGCCTCAAACTCACAGAGATCCGTCTGCCTCTGCCTCCCAGAGTGCTGGGACTGAAGGCGTGCACCACCATGCCTGGCTCTTAAATGTAATTTTCCGTGTATGGGTATTTTGTCTTCATGGATGTGTGTGAACCACATGGACGCCTGGTACCAGTGGAGATCAGAAGAAGATAGTTGATCCCATGCAGATTGGAGTTGCAGACAGTTGTGAGCCATCATGTGGGTGCATAGAATTGAATCTTGGCTCTCCGGAAGAGCAACCAATGCTCTCAACTAACTACTAAGCCATTCCTGCAACCCCTTGTCCTATGATTTAAACACATCACTTTGAAAATGAGCGCATCAAAACACCACAATCTTCAACATCCATTCCAGTACTTGCTGGCTCTGGATGAGACACTTACACATTTGAAAAGATGCAGAGCTTGTCTCCTCCAACGCTGTTTTGAAATACAAAGCACAACCAGGTTAATAAAACACACCCAAGGCTATGTTCTATTTGCTCATTAAAGTGTAAAGCATCCTAAACCCACAATTAATTCTTGCTAAATTAAAGTCATGACACAGCCACGGTGAGATTGCCAAAGCGTTCGTGCTAACATCTTAACATCTCTGACTCGAAATCACCCCCCACTGAAAGGTTTAACAGCCATTTATATTTATGAGTGTTCTCTTGATTTATTTTTTTGTCTGCCTCAGTTGGGGGAGCATTAGCAAAGCTAATTTGAGGGAAGAACTCCAACTCTGAGTTCTTTTTCCATGAGCTACTTCAGACGCCACACAGCAAGCCCTGAATGTGTTAGCAGTGGCTTCTCATGAGTGTTGCTTCTTGGAATATAAATAAGTGACCAGCTAAGAATGTTAATGCTTTGTTTTGACCAAGGGAAAGTTCTTGATAAATGATAGGGAATTACCCTCCTTGGACTTTTTAAGTTGTCTTCTTTTTCTATTTAAAGGGGTGAGTTAAACCAAAGCATGGATCCAAGTGGTCATACGACTTGCTGAGATCATTCTTGAAGTAAAGGGACAAAAAGAAAATCAGATCTAATTGGTTAATTTCCAAAGTCATTTCTAGGTGGCAAATTCAACTGGCAGAAGGCCCTTGAAGGGGTCACTGGTGAATCGAGGTCATGTGACAGTGGACTGTAGCTAAAGACCCTCAAAGTCAGACATAGCCACTATGCCCTTGAGACTCAGAGGGCACAGAAAGACACAGAAGCTGGAGTGAGAGAAAGGACAGAGTAGAGGCCAGGAAGGAAAGGCTACTGAGTAGAAAGCTTTGTTAGAAGGGGGTGTGCACATGCAATCTAGGCTGTCCAGGGTCGCTCCTGGGAGTGGCTTTGCTTTGTGTCAATTGTCCCAGTCAAGAGCTGTGCCTGAAACCCTGTTGAGTTGAGATATCAAGGGCTTGTTATGCCATAGTAGCCTTTTGCTTTTCTTACCTTGTCCGAATTGTGTAGAACAAAGTGTTCAGCAGCCGGCCACACCTCTCTTAGCCTTGTACACAAATTCTAGTTCCATTACAAACAAACAAACAAGTATCCAAGCATACACCCTACCTGGGTACCTCTTCTCTGCCTTCTGTACTTCTCTCTTCCAAATGGGCTGTCTTCAGGATGGGTTGACTAAAAATATGATGCATCCTAGGCACACAGGACTAACCTCAACTCTTCTTGCCCATCTTCCCAACAAGTATGAGTTTATCAAAGGTTGCACTATGGCTAAGATGACTCTTACCATTAGGGCCTGATTTTCTCCTGGTACATGGGAGGCTCATGGATGTTAAACAGTCGTGTGTGTGTGTGTGTGTGTGTGTGTGTGTGTGTGAGAGAGAGAGAGAGAGAGAGAGAGAGAGAGAGAGAGAGAGAGAGAGAGAGAGAGAGACCTTTATCTACATTGTTATTCTATGGTAAAATAGTGGCATGTACTATCTTAAGAAAATCATTTTGATATGGAGATTTGAATGAGAAATGTCCCCCATTGTTGGCTCTGTTTCTTAACAATTCAACTTTATTAGACAACCCAACGAATTTACACAAAAGGGAAAAAAGGTTAAAGGGAAACAAGAGTGAACCTTTCGGTATCCGTACTGCGGGATGGGTCCCTAGGTGTCTCTGGCCTGCGCTCTGGGCCGGCCTGTTCCCTGATCCTCTTCTTGATCCACGTGCGCTCAAGTTCGATCTGAACCTTTTCCTCCTCTCTATCCTCTCCGCCTGCCTGTCTGTCATGTGCATGGGGTGGTCTCCCTCTCCCATTGATGGTCGATTAGAAACACAATAGTCCAGATGGAGTCCCTTGGTCTCCTTCCTGAATTCCAGGCCCAGGATGGCTCCACCCAGTCTATCTCAAGGTTAATCTCAGGGAGTATCCATGCTGTGTCCAAGGGCAAAGCCCGCCAAGACTGCTTTCACCTGTGATAAAGCTTACCATCCTTCCCACACCCCATAGGCTCAGGTGTTTGAACACTTGATCACCAGCTGGTGGTGCTGTTGGGAGAGGGTATAGAACTTTAGGAGATGAAGGCTTCCTAGAGAAAGTATGCCACTGGAGTGTAGTGCTTGTATAGGTTATAGCCTGATTCCACTTCCTGTTCTCTCTTTCTTCTTCCTGTATGCAAATAAAACTGGGAGATCATCTAGCTTCCTGCTCCTGCCACTGTGCCTTCCCAGCCTACTGCTATGTCTTCCCCTATGAGGGCATGGAGCTGAGCCAAAATAAAGTGTCATTTTAATACTAATTTGCTTTTGGTCGTAGCATTTCATCACAGCAACAGAAAAATAATTAATACAATTTGACTCAAATATTTTAAGCCACCAAAAAAGCCTGGAGATTATCTATGGAACCACTGTGTCATCACTTATTGCTATAAATAGCATCACTGTAGATAAAAACATTTGTGTAATATTGGTTGACATTGATAAGTTTCATAATAACTTATTTCTGATCATAGGTTACTTTTGTCTGCCATTAAAGGAGCTAGCTGAGGGGCTAGAAAGATCCTGAGCATCTAAGAGAGTCCCATGCTCTCCAGAGTTTGGTTCTAGGGATCCAAACTCAGGCTTTTGTGCTTTTACTGCATGGAAGCTCTTTACCCACTCACCATCTCCAAACATTGAAAAACTTCACAGTCTGTTCATGGAATCAGAATACAATAAAGGTTCAGTTATTATAGCTGGGTGAACATCTTCTTGACTTGCTTTGGATCCATAAGTTCCCCCCTTTATCTTCCTTTCCGTTCTTACTGTTATCTGGAAACAAAGGGGGAAAAAACTCAATCGTTTATATTTTATTATTTTCCACTCTAGGGTTTTCCAATTGCACTTAAGTGTTCTCTTCCAACATAATCCTGTATTCTCTGAATTTCCTATAAATTGTTGGTTGCAGACCCATCTTAATCCTTTGGGAAGACTACTCCAAAGTTGTGTGGTCTTTGGTCAAGAGGATCCCAATGTCTTTTATCTGTTTCCCTGAGGTTGGTAGCCACACCTACAATGGTTCTGTGTACAAAGCAGAGATTTTATAATGGTGGCATTACAACTCTATCATCTTTGATGGACAGGCACTTCATAAATATAGATTCACCATGGTCTGCTATTTGGTTACCTGTCACACAGCTTACACAGCCATACTTAATTCTCTCCTCTCAGTATTTACAATGAGTTTGTTCCCTCAATACCCTTCATTGCTGAGGTGTTGACTGTTTTGTTTTCCAATGTCCTTTTGAATCTATTTTCTTGACCATAATTGATGAGTGCCAATCAATTCCTTTTACTGTCTCTATTTGATGCCCAAATTGCTTTGTCTTTCACCAGTGTGACCTGGATCAAATTGGCTCTGAGTCCTTCTAATTTAACCCTATTAATTGATGGCAGTCATTTTAAGACAAAGTATTCATGGGGTGAGAGAATCTTCACAAAGAGAAGTGATCCTGTCCTCTCCCTGATTCTATAGCTAACACAATGCTAGGCTATCCACTGAACCCTCTTAATTCAGAGCTCCTCTCTCCATTAACCAAGGAAACAGCATCCTCCAAACACAACAGGACTGATGCACATCTGAACTCACAGAGGATGAAACAGGACACTGACAGTAACACAACAGACCTGCATGGGTTCAAGTAAGACAAAATCCCTGCACTGAGAAGGGGCTCAGACACAGAGTCCCATCCCTAACCATGAAGTTACTCACAATTAAAGCATGCTGGGAAAGGGAGAATCAGTTTTCACCATTTAAGTGCCACTGCATACATCAGTCACACTCCAGGGAAGCCTATGTATCCAGGAGCAGTTGGCCAAAACAAAATGGACTCCAGGGTTTTTTGTGTGTGAGCTTTTGCTTTTTTGTTCTTATTTGTTTTATTTGGTTTTCTTTTTGTTTGTTTGTTTTTGTTTTGTTTCTGTATTTATTTTGGTGAGAGAGAGAAAGTGTATTAATTTGGATGGAAAGACTCTGGGAGAAGTTGGGTAAAGGAAAATATGATCACAATACATTGTATGAAATCATCTATTTTTAATTATTAATGAAATTAATGACTTTAATGATATTCAATCAGAATTTAATACACTAAAAATTACTTTCACACAACTTGAAAAAGAAAATTTTTTGGCTTAAATTCTTTTTTAAGTGTGTGAATGTGTGTGTGTGTGTGTGTGTGTGTGTGTGTGTGTGTGTGTGTACATTTGCGTGCAGCTATTCCCAGAAGCCACAAAGTGTTAGGTCACACGGTACTAGAGTGACAGATAGTTGTGAGCTGCTTGACATGTGTATTAGTAACTGAACTAAGATCCTTTGCAAACTTTAAGTGCTCTCAACCACTTAAGCCATCATCAACCCCTTACAAAAGTTTTCTTAAATGATCATTACAATATCAATTGTACATTACTGAGAAATTGTTTACATAATTAAATACACCTATATCACTATAAATAAAATAAATAAATAAATTTTAAAAAAACAAGTAAAAGAACATTTTAGCATGGGTACCAACTTCATCTCTAAAGCTCCCTCTGAGACATGCAGGTGGCTTGGCCAGTTGGGGCCTCTCTTCTCCCTAGTGATTGTTACTGCTTGTATAACCTTGGGAGGGGCCTTGTGAATTATGTAAGTTTCAAGAACTTCCTGAACTTGTGAGTTGTTTACACCCCAAGTCTTAAGTGCATTCCTCTACCAGCAAGGACGATGGTTAAATGTCAAGAAACTGTTGCATACCCTCAGCTTTACCCAAAGAAACAAAGATAGATCTCTAAAGCCTGTGAAAAGAGGCCTGTTTGAGAGGAAGGCAATGGTATTTGTTCTCTGAGTAATTCACACACAAGAGGAGTTGCGCTAAGTCAATCGTGCATATATATCACAAATAACAAATATTTTCAATGGTGAGGTAAATACATGCAAAGAATACTTAGGAATACTCAATCCTTCTGGAATCTTTTAAGAGAGTCAGCTAATCTACGTTCTTTTCGGTTCTTTGGCAATATAGAACTCAGGAGGCATGTCTTATTTGGGGGAGTATATTGGCACTTATTAAATGTTCGCATCTGTGTTTGCTGGGTTAGATATGATAATTTGTTTTGCACATCTATGATTTCAGAGAGATCAACTTTGCCATGATTTTATTAGAAGTAATAATAAGCATATTATAGGTAAAAGCTCAGGTCCCAAACAGTAAGCAGGGTAAGGAAAGAGGCATCGCTCTGCCTCCTATCACTTAATACTGGCCCACAGCCCTGTCTCTGAGGTACACCCCTAGCATCAGGTGGCACACACTAACACTCATCCTAGAATAGGCCTAGCAATGCAGTGTGTCCGTTTGTTTCTTTGTTGCTAAGGCAAAATACCTGGGGGGAAAAAAGCAAGTTGGGGGAAGAAGGATCAGTTTTTGCCATGGTGGGGAAGTCATGGCCATAGGAGCACAAGGGCGCTGGACACTACACCCTAAGTCAGGAAGCAGAGAGAGAAAAACAAAGGCAGGCGCTCAGCTAGCTTTCCCTTTTATTCAGTATCTCAACCCATAGGATGGTGCCACCTTTACAATGGAGTGTCCTCCTCCTCCATGCCAATCTGGAATTCTCTTAAAGACAGACCCAGGGATTTGTCTCCAAGGTTACTTTATATCCTGTCAAGTTGACAGTATTTGTGGGACTCTGCTGGATAAAGCTGAAATCTAACTTCTCCGAACATTTGTTTCACTGTAGGTCTATGAAGGTGGATTCTCTTTTTTCAGCAGGGGGTGCTCACTCAACCTGATCTGGTAACCCCAGATTTTGAACAGAGAGTCACATAGCCCTAAAGAAAGATTACGAGCCTGCCTCTTTCCTGGTAAGGAACTTGACCAGCAAGGACAGGGAATTCCTGGAAGTAACTCACCTTATGCTGAGATCCTAGTCTCCAGCAAATGACCTTTAATTGTACCTAGAAGTCATCCCCCTTGCACATAGGATAATTAAGTATTGTTTTCTCCTCAGATGATCTTCTGTACCACTGTATGTAGATCAAGTATCCTTAGCCCTAAAACCCCTCCCTACTGCTCAAGGTTGGTGGGGGGTGGGGTAGGGAGGTGGAGGGGTGGTGGTAGAGGGCTCGTGCTCTCTTGCTCACCCTTCCTCCACCATGACCATCTGAGACTCCATTTATTCTAGGGGGAACTGCTTCTGGAGGCAGCAATGATGGAACTGCCTCTGCAGCTGCTGGGGGCCTGTTCCACCACTGCCAGTAGCTCAGTGCTGGTGAGGCTCCACCAGGCCTGTCTCATTGGACCTGCCAGTGGGTGTCAGACGTCCTCCTATTTCTGAAGTGCTTGGCACAGCCACTCAAACAAGGAGCTGTAACACTTGGTATCATCACAGGCTTGTGGCGCTCCCGAGTCTCCACTGCCATCAGAGACCTGCAGTTTCATTCTAAAAAGAACTAAGCAGCAACACCCCATGGAAACCTCACGTCGGAAGGAAGGTTGTGGTACCCAGGCCACCTACCCACCGACACAGAACAAGTATTTATTATCACAGATGATAACAACAGGACAAAGATATAGTCTCAGAAAGAGTTCAGGCCCCTACTGATAAGTATCACATATCCGTTTGTGAACACGTTTGCTAACTATGGAAGGAAATATCTACCTAAGAAAGTCAGAAGCAGACAAGCGTGTGAGAGGCAGATTAGTTTGGATTTTTCTTCCAATAAATGTGACATTAACATTCTCTCGGCAAGTAAGCAGAAAGTGCAACCACATGACCCAGTTATCCTCAACTGTCCAGTTGCGTAGAAAAGAAATCCTCCATTCTATGAGCCTCATTCTAACCCATGAGCATGGCTGTAAGGGATCATCTTAATGGCTAATTGAAGGCAAAAGGGCCAAGCCCACTGTGGGAGGCGTGCTACCTAGGCAGGTGGCCCCGGGCTATATGCAAAAGCTAGAAAAGTATGAACCTTTGGGCAAACCAGTAAGCAGCATTCTCCATGGTTCTGTTTCCAACTTCCTGCCTTGGCTTCCTTCAGTGATGGACTATGATGACACAGAAACCTAAGATGAAATAAATCCTTTCCTCAGAATGCTTTGCCACAGCAACAGAAAAAGTATCGTGTGTGTGTGTGTGTGTGTGTGTGTGTGTGTGTGTGTGTGTGTGTAACCCAGAAGATAACCTTAGATGGCAAAACCATCATCCTCCTTGAGACTGGGCCTCTCACTGGCTTGGAGCTCAGCCATTGAGTCAGGAAGGCTCATCAACACTCTTCAGAAGTCATCCTGTCTCTACCCAGAGACAGGTCACAAGTGTATACCTCCAAGTGTACGCTCAGAGCTCCGGTCACAAGTGTATACTTCCAAGTGTATACTCAGAGTTCTGGTTACAAGTATATACCTCCAAGTGTATACTCAGAGCTCTGGTTACAAATGTATACCTCCAAGTGTATGCTCAGAGCTCCGGTCACAAGAGTATACCTCCACGCCTGGCCTTTCTACATAGGATCTGGTGCTCAAACTCAGGTCTTCGTGCTCGAGAGGCAAGTGATGTGCCATCTCCCCAGGCCAGGCTTGGCAAACTAGCAAACAACTTCCCATGCAAAGGAACAATAAATATTTTGGGCTTTCTGGGCCACATCCTCATAGCCATTCAATTCTAAGACTGCAGTGACAGGTGAGCCACAGGCAACGTGTCACCAAATGGGTATAGCTGCATTTCAATAAAATTTTATCTACAAACACTGGCAGAATTGGCCCGTGGGCCATAGACGGCTGACCATTACCTAGAAATCTATTTCCTTAGTGTGGCAGTGGTCCTGGCCAGGCACCATAGCTACCTTTTTCAAAACCGTCAGTGTATCACACTAAACCCCTTGCAGAGAGAGCCAGAGGCCTTAAGCTCCACTATGCTGCCTGGCTGTGCTTATGCTACCCAAGTGTGTAATAACTAAAGATTTAAGAGTATGCCCTTAGGAAAAGAAAGGGGATAATTACCACTTGACTCTAGCTCTTTATTGCAATGGCTGAGGGGAGCCCTTGAGGGGAGCCCAGAGGTGTCACCCAACTTGTGAGCCTGGTTAGCAACACTTCGTCAAAGGCGTTCCAGAAGTACTACTCATTTATGTCCACCGTGGCATAGCCCTCTTCTTCACTTCGCTCTCTTTCGGTTTGCTTCGCATTCATCAAACCAAATCCGCGCCGCCGTTTGAAACCACCACAGGCAGCTTCTGTCGGTTCACATTCCTCCGAGTACCTCTCACATCTGCCCTGCTTGGCTGCAGAATGGCCCTGCTCTAGCGTTCCTCATCCCCTGCCACTCCAAATGAGTCCCTGGCTGGGCAGCCGTCCCCTCGGCGAGGTCAGCCAGAGAAAGCCATATGTATCGTAAACATGCAAGGGAGTTACTCAGCAATAACATTCACTGGAGTTTGCTGTAGTTCAGAGGCCAAGGGGATTTGGCAGGGAAAAAATACACAAAAGGCTGTTCTATTGGAGTAAGTCTGACAAAAGTCAGCTGCTAAAGAAAACTCGAGCCAGACTTTTTGGCTTCTAGAAAGGCAAGAGAAGCTACTTTTTTCTCATCTCCATTCTTTGAGAGTCTCGGGGTAAGAAAAATGATGATCTGCGATGTTGTCTGTTCTCTTGTTGGGATCTCACACTTTCGACTGGTTTTTAAAATATTTCTTTTATTTTTAATTATGTGTGTTTGCATGTGTCTATGTCCATCTCTTCACCTGAGTGCAGTGCCGGTGGAGTCCAGAAGAGGGCGTTAGATCCTCTGGAGCTGAAGTTACAGATGGGTGTGAGCTGGCCGATGCGGGTGATGAAGCAAACTTAGATGCTCCACAAGAGCAGCTAAACCATCGCTCCAGCCCCTGCTCTTCTAATTATTAAACCTCAAAGCTAAAGCCAAGGTCAGCAGTGGCCTGACCCAGAGGTGGACAGATAGAGCCGCTGTTGGCTGCTCTACACCGAGTTCTCACGAATGTATCGGCTCCACCTACACAGACTGCGTAGGATCTAAGGCTGAAGGGCTAGCAAGACTCAGGGGCTGTGCCATGACTCCTTTCCGACCCACACTGCCCATGTGCTGTGTACCTGAAGCTCTGCCTCAGCATCTGCATCAGCGTCATCAGAGAAGCCTCATACTTTAGTCAAAGCACTGAGAATTAATGATGGCGCGATGTTCTACCCAACTGAGACAGCTGTAGTGTTCACTCCGAGACCCAAAGAACATCACTGGAAAGAGGCCAGGAAGATTAGAAGAAGAGGGGGAGTGAGGCGCAGCAAGTGCTTGTCTTCTGGAAAAGGCATAGCCACTGCCTCCACCCTGTGTTTGTCTGCACAAGACTTGCCTAAGAGTGAGCCCATCAACATTTCATCACTGGGTAAAGGAGGAGCCACGAGGCTCCTCCCCTCTCAAGAGAGATCCTCTGGGACCGTTAGGAGGCAACATTCCATTCTGCTGCAGTGTGGGCACAGACAAGCTACCCTTGTTCCACAGATAGCCCCATACCCATGCTAAAGACATCTTCTTATTTTTCAACTCAGAACTACAGAGTTACGCCAGTTGAGCCAGTAGCACCCAGCTTCCCCTCTAAAGACTAGAGGGACAGGAACATCAATTAACCAGATGTGCAAATACAGGCAGAGCACAGGGATTGGTGGCAGTTGTTCAGGGTCAGTGCTCAGAGCTCCTATAGTGTTAAGACATCACCAGACTTGGAGTCACAGTCTACACCCCAACAAGCCAGGTTTGGCTACCTGTCCTCAAAAAGCAGTCTTAAAAGCTGAGTGAGTAATAAAAAGCAAGGAGCTGTATTCAATATGAGCTCGTGGAGAAGAGCAACAAAAAGATCAGGCCCCACTAGGTCCCTCTTCAGCATCCCAATGTAAGGTTTAACTAGGAAGCAAGGGATATCCAGAACTAAGCAGTCTGGCAAGGTGTGGTATCAATCATCCATCCACTGTGGTCTCTGCTCTAAGTTTCTCCAGCAAGGCCAGCAGTCACTCCTGTCAGGTTAGCTGACAAGTTGTAAATCTTCCTCCAGATGACAAGTCCCTCTCTGCCTATCCCTGGCTGTCAATCTTCTCCTGCAGGAAGAAATTCCAGTTTCTTGGGGGTTTCAATATTCTGATGGCCAAGGGGCAGGGGGGTGGGTCAAGAGTGTCTCTTGAGGGTTTATTACTTACAGTCGGGCCATTACAAAGGGACTTCAGAAGAAATCCACTGGAAGTCCTCTTGAGGAGGTTAGACAGGAGTGGGTGTGAGGGTTCATCAAACACCTCTGAGGGGGTTCCAGAGCCTTGTGTCCCTGAGGGAGGAGTTGAGCAGGGAGAAAGTGGTTGGAGCTAAAGCAGGGGCAGTTCATTAGGAAAGGAGGAACCAGGCTAGAACAAAGGCCCTGCTGTAGGGAGGGAGGGGTGCTTTTTTGTTATGCAGAGAAGGCTTTAAGTCAATTTAGGACACTCTGGTACCCCCAGAGGCCAGGTTCAGTTGGCTTTAGCTAGGGTTGTCTTCCACTTTCTGCCTTTGTCAATCGCCTTTTTTCATATGCTAATTTTGTAGCCTCTCCTAAGGGGTTTGCTGACCAGCACTTCACCCTCCTCCCCACTGGCCTGGGGCAGATGGGACTTTAAGAGACTCAGGGGGTATAGGGGGAGGGGAGGGGAGGGGAGGGGAGAGGGAGAGACTGGGAGGAGAGTAGGGAGGGGAAATTCCGACTAGGATTAAAGTAAATAAATAAACCAGTTAATGGAGGGGGTCAAGAAACCAGGACTGTGGCTCACACCTGTAATCCAAGCACTCAGGGAGGCAGAGGCAGGCAGATGTCTGTGAGTTCAAGGCCAGCCTGGTCTACAAAGCAAATCCAGGACAGCCAGGGCTACACAGAGAAACTCTGTCTCAAAACACACACACACACACACACACACACACACACACACACACACACACACCCCAAAGACAAACACAAACACAAAAGAAAATCAGTAAAGTCAGAAAAGAGGCATCAATGGCTAAAATAGCTGCGGAAGCGGGTCCCCTGACACTGTTCCAATCTATAAGCAGCTGAGTCCTTGAGTGTTCAGTAGAGTAGCTAACAAATTGGAACAGGGCGTAAATGGCCTTGACCGTCCTTTTCCTTCTGTTCCAATGGAGGAAAACGGCTCACTCCAATTCTATGGAAAGGTTGCAGGTCTGTCTAACCTTCTGACATTGCAGACATTGTTGTCGACAAAGTCCAAACTCTAGGCTGTTTGCCTACGGTTGGAGAAATGGCCAAGCAAGTAAGAGTCTGTACTGCTCTTGAAGAGGAACAAAATCTAATTTCCAGACCCCACAACTGTTAACTCACAATGGCCTGAAACTCCAGCTGTAGGAGATCCAGTGTCTTCTTAAGTTCCTAGGACACGCACACACACACACACACACATGCACGCACGCGCACTTATCTCCACATAGACACATATACATACATACTTTTTTTAAAAAACATAAAACAAAAGGAGAACAATTCATTCAAGTTACAAAAGAGATTGTTTTAAGTAAGTTTATGATTTGGGGTTGGGCCGCATGATAGGCCACTCACACATGGCCCACAGGCTGTGAGTTGCTCACATCTAGTTGAAGGAGTTGGTTCATCTTGGGGCAGTGAGCTCCGGCTCCCCCCAAGACAGAACCACTGACTGGCCTGGGACTCACAGCATAGACCACACTGACCTCAAATTCAAAGAGATCTGCCTGTCTCTGCCTCTTGCCAGTGTCCTCAGAAGTAATGATTACTGCCTTCTGGAATCTGCTCAGAATCAGGCCATTAATGAGGTGGTACGGGAGGCAAGGGCAAGCGGAGAGCAGAGCAGGGGGCCATGTGGCCTGGCAGCCTTTCTACTGCATTGAATGGTTTCCTTTGCTTTCTCAGTGTTCTGTTTTAGAAAGAAAGCATTTCCTTCTCAGATGTCAATCAGTGGAGAAGGAATGTGGGGTGGAGAGTCTCCATCAGGGGAGCGTGTGAAATAACTGACATCACCCACAGGGACAAAGAGGTCCTCTGGAGCCATTTGCATTCAGTCCCTTGTACACCACCCAGTGTTTCAATTTGACTGGTTGGGTTGAAAATATAGCCCTGAAGGGTAGGGGAAGAGGGCATGGGGGAGAGGCTAAACTCAACACATGGTGGGTGCCATGTGGAGATGCTCTTATGTGGCACAGTGAACATATACAACGATGATTTTTTAAAAAAAACAAGAAAGTGAGTTTATAAAAAATGCTGGCCAAGGAGGGCTGAAACTAAGCCACAGACTGCCCATCTCAAGCCGCAACAATGGATGAAGATGCTTCTTTAACTCACTCTATTTCTCCCTATGGCCTGCAACAGAATGCACTTCTTTCTCTTCTGAGGCAAGCCATGAACCCTAGGCAAGGTAAGTTGTTTATTGGTAGCAATAGAGAGAGGGGGGCAGGGACTCCTAAGACAACGCCCAGCAGCATTACTCAAACTCACACATTTGGGGTCTGGGGAGGTGACTTGGTCAGTAAAGTGCTTTCCTTGCAAGCAGTAAGACCTGAGTTTGATACCCAGAACACACAAAGCCAAGTATAGAACTCTTGTAATCCCGTAACTGAGGCGGTGGAGAAGGACAATCCCTAAGGCTCCCTGGCCAGCCAGTCTTCTGTACTTGGCTAGGTGCAGGCCAATGAGAGATACTATCTCAGACCCAACAATACAAAACAAAGGTGAATGGTACCTGAGGGATGACACCTGAGGTATTCCTCTGGCTTCTGCACATGTGCACCAACAACCGTGAATACAGTGTTCCTGCCCATGAAAGTACACACACACACACACACACACACACACACACACACACACACACACACACTTCTAATAGTTAGGTTTTATCCTATAATAGAGTTTAGCTTACTAACACTACAAGACTGATATGTACATATATCAAGGCATGGACATGGGACCCTCCACACCTTTCCCAAGCCACTTTCCTTAAGGAGTGCCTCTCCGTGGGGACTGGAGAGATGGCTCAGTGGTTAAGAGCCCTGTCTGCTCTTCCAAAGGTCCTTAGTTCAATTCCTAGCAACCACATGGTGGCTCACAACCACCTATGCTGAGATCTGGTGCCCCCTTCTGGCCTGCAAGCTCACATGCAGGCAGAACACTGTATAAATAATAAATAAATAAATCTTAAAAAAAAAAAAAAAAAAGGAGTGCCTCTCCAGGTTCCTGGTCTGCCTTTCCTCCACTTCCTTCTTAAAATTGACCTTTTCTGGTTCATTCTGTCTCACATCTGACTGGAAGGCCAGACTAATCTAACTAAGCACTCTAGGGAGAGCTGGGAAAGGCAAGGCTCACCTCCCCTCTTTCCACACTGGCATTGCTCACACAGCCATGGGCTTCGTGTAATAATTTGGAGGAAACAAAAGACCCAGTTTGGGATAGGCCAGTTGGTTTCAAAGCATAATATAATATGGTCTTGAGGCAAAGACCTTCTTTCTCTTTTCTCCTGCCCTTCCCGTTGATTCATTCAAAGCCATGTTTTACCAGACACCTTTCTCTACATATAACTTAAGAGAGAAGTAACCGGAAGTGTGGGTACACACCTTTAATACCAGCACGGGGGGGGGGGGGGGGAGGGAGGGGGGGATGCCGATGCCGCCTCCGACCAGCAGGAAAGACACCAACACCGGGAACTCTTCTTGCCACAGTTTTATTCAGGATCCTGGAGTGACCCCGGGAAAAGCTCCCACAGAACCTTTATAGTGTGCCTGTCCTATCAGAGACTGCCACATGTCGCTCCTGGTTGGTGCATTCGGATCACACCACCTCACGCTATGCCTTGTTCAGATCACACCACCTCACGCTATGCCTTGTTCGAATCATGCCACCTCACGCCATGCCTTCAGGCATGCACATAAGGGGCTTGCTCACTGCGCATGCGCATAAGGTTTACTCACTGCGCATGCACAAAAGGGGGCGCATTGCGCCGGGGAAGCAGCAGGGGGTGCTGCTATCTGTGGCTCTCCACAGGGTGGGGGTGCAGAGGCAAAGGCAGGCATATCTCTGTGAGTTTGAGGCCAGCCTGGTTTACATAGCAAGTTCTGGGCCAGCCAGGGCTACACAGTGAGACCTTACCTCATAAATATTCAACTACCTAATAAAGGAGAATACTAAGTTCTGTAAGAACTACTGTAAGAACTGAGCAAGGGCTCCATGTGAGCACCCAGCCCCGGGCCTGGCATCCATTTTGTAGCTAAGGGAAACTCCCAAACTTCCTCAAGAATTCACAGTGCCAGCCAGGTGAACTGAGCATTCGGGAATCCAGGAAAAAACTGAATTTTCCTGTTTGACCAAGCAGCTCTCTCCTTAAATACCCTTAGCATCATTTCAGCTCTCTCAGTGCAGAAGATCTAGAAGAAGCCAACAGCACTGCCCCTCCACAGACTGACCAAAAGAACACAGTGGCATACATCTGCAATCCCAGCCCTAGGGAGGAGGCTGAGGCAGGAGGATCACTAAGTCAATGCCAACTTGGGCTTCATAGCAATGTTTCAAAAGACAGATGGATCAGACAGCAGACAGACAGACAAACTTTAAATCAATAACTTAGTCCATGCATATCTGGAAAACTTTCCCTTTGTGATAAATGATGTGAATCAGAGCTGAGATTCCAGAGTTGATGCTTTCTTAAAAAAAAACATTTATTATTATTATTTGTGTGTGTGTGTGTGTGTGTGTGTGTGTGTGTGTGTGCATGTGCACACATGCATACATGTGCATGTGCATGCCCCTGCAGCCATGTGAAGGTCAGGGGCCAACTAGTAACAGTGGGTTTTCTGCTTCCACTATGTGTTCTAGGACCCAAACTCAGGTTTTTTAGGCTGACACAGGCTGAGCATCTTGCCAGCCCCAAATATTCCTTAACAATCACCAGTGACCAGGTTCTAAGGATGATGTCCTAGAGAAAGCAGTTTGATTGGCCATATTTCCAACAGCTGAAAAAAATCATTTACAAATATTCAGGGGTAGAAAAGGTTTTAAAGACTGGGTAGATGACCGGGTGGGTAGGATGCTTGTTGTATAAGCGTGGGGACCTGATTTTGGATCCTCAGTATCTATGCAAAATCTATATATGGTGGCCCCACACTAGGCAGGAGAAGACAAGTAGACCCCTGGCATTTGCCAACCAGCCATTTAGGCAAAATAATGAGATCTAGGTTCTGTGAGAAAGCTCTGTCTCAAAATGATGATGATGATGATGATGATGATGATGATGATGATGATAGACAGTAATAGAGGAAGATAGTGTCAATCTGTGGTTTCTACACATACACATGCACTGGGAAGTACACACATATACAACATACCCACGCAAACGTGTATGAGTGTGTGCATATATACACCACCCACATATACACAATACAAAGAAAGAGCACAATCGACAAATTGCAATCCTTATCTTCCTAAGCAGGAGAAAAGGAAGTTGTCATGGCAAATGGTGCCCTGAGCGGATGGATGGAGACCAAGTGTCAGTCTGGCCACCACCGTGAGAGAATTGGTTCACACAGCATCACCCCTTTGCAAGCCTGTGACCAAGAGTCCCTTTTTCAGCCTCTGAGACTTCTGGATCTCTTCCCTGGATCCAGCTATTCCAGGCACGTGACACTTCCCCAAAAGAGCAACAGAACACCCAGGGTGCGCTTGGCTAACAGACTCACTCAGAGTTCTTTCCTCACTCATCCAAATAAAGGCAGCCGTCCTCCGGCCATCTTTTGTCAATAGCATTTTTGTGCTGTCATCCCCGGGGTCACAGGCTGTTTGTTCTTGGACTGTATTCTGGGAAGCTTTAGTCCCCTGCCGTGCATGCTGAGCCTCTGCCATGAGTGAGCCTCTGTCACCCTGGACGCTTCAGAGAGAAAAAAAAGGAAGGCAAGGAGAAAACGGATGCAGTCCTAAGTTAGCATCCCAAACTACACAGCAGTGGAGGCAGAAACTGGAATTGTGGCTTCTTTGGGTTCCAAATCCCCTGGCTATGAAATAGAACAGAGCGGGTCAAGAGCCCAGATCTTTGTCAGTCTAAGCAAGAGTCTTTGGACTTAAAAAATCTTCTCATCCTTGTAAATTCAGCTATCTAGTGTGCGTGCGGGGCTACGCTGAGCTAAACCAAGCACTGTGTCAAGGGATACCCAGGTTAGGAAAGCCTTGTCTCTGCCTCAGGGAGATTATAGCCAGGAGAGACTGAGGGGAGATACAGAGGACAGACACTGCTAATCCTGACACCAAGCAGACACATGCTACTCACGCAGTCATTCGTGCATTCTTTCATTCTGTTGACATTTACTGGCATTTTTTTTTCCGTCTATGTGTCAGGACGCTGTTCTCATTGGGAGTTTAAAGACTAAGTAAGGCAGGCTCTCACTCTTCCAGGAATTCGTGGCTCTCTTGGGCATCGGGGTATGTGTATGTCATCAGGCAAGGATGCTGGAGTTCAGAGGAAAAAGGACATACTCGTTACAAGGTGATTAGCAGGCCTCTAAAGCAGAGAGAGAACTTAAGGGAGGGCTTTGCACTTCCTGACCCAGAACTGGAATCAGCAGTCTCTCTAAGGACATCTAAAAGCAGAGGAGCAGAGGAGTAGAGGAGCAGAGGAAATGTGTTCCAGGTGGAGACAAAGGGGCAAAGGCCCCAAAGGAGGAAAATTGGAGACAGAGATGTGAAGGAGATGTCAGGATGGTGGACCCATGCCAGGTATGCAGGAGAGAAGAGGGGCTTTGCAGCTAGACCTCAGCTTGCAGGCTGGCAAGACTGTTTAGGATCAATGATCAGGGAGGCTATCTACTTGCAAACTGGACATGACTAGTTACTCGATTCAGAGGGGCAATCGGGCAACAAAAGGTGCTCATAAAGGCATCAACCAGGCTCATGATGCATTGATGATTACTTTTTAGTTGTCAACTCGGCACAATCTAAAATCACCTAAAAAGAGAATGTGGTTGAGAAATGATCTAGATCAGTTTGGCCTGGGGGCCATGTCTGTAGAGCATTGTCCTGTGAACTAACCCAGCACACTGTGGGTGGTAACATTCCCTAGGCTCTCACCGGGAGTGAAGAAAGCATAAGCTGTTGGAATCAAAGATGTGTTTATGGTCTTTCCACTCTTGACTGGGTGTGATGTAACTTGCTGCTTTGTGCTCCTGCTTTGATTTCCCCAAAATGACAATCATGACTTAAAATTGCAAGCGGGGGAAAAAAACCCCTTTCTTCATGTTGCTTTCGGCCCGGGTATTTTATTACAAGGAGAGTCCCATAAGTTGATAATCCTAGTGCTGTGGTGGCCACCTTGATTTCTGTGAGTGTATTATGATGTTTGGATAATGATATGATCTAATGCCATGTTTCTCAGAACACATTCTCACTGTTAAATAGCGCATATTAGTATTGTAGGAACTAGAAGCCAGTGGGTCAAATTACATAACAGTCAATGTTCAAAGTCGTTGAGAACTTTTATGTCCCAACTGTGGTCCTAGATGACACTTTCTGCTGAAGAAATCAAAAGTTCTAGGAGACTTGACTGGCTTCGAGATGGGGCAGAAGCCGGACCAGAAGTGGGGACAGAAGCTGGGAAGTTTTGCTATGTCCAACAATAAGCAGCTATTAGAGACCGGCTGGGCTGTAGAACAAAGCTCAGAATCATCTTGGAGATACTAGCACTAACCAAACACTGGGTAATTTTAGCATGGTGTTTCAGTAATTACGGCAGTGACTCAACATGCACCTTACATGCATGCAACTCACAAAATCACAGTGACATTAATCAGACATCCATGTGTCATCATCACTGAAAGGCGCTAGAGAACCAATTGATAAGGAAAGCAATGGGCATGCGTTGGTCTCCTCTGTGGGAATGAGCCAGTTGGAGCCCACGGGCTAGATGAAGAAGGCATTTATGCCTCACAGACTATTGCTCATGAAAAGCGAATAAGGAATGCTAAAGCTAGAAGGTCACCTTGTGAATGGATGATTACAGGCATCAAGAACAAAAACAAAGAGACGGGGAGATTATAAGTCTTTTATGCTACCATGAAATGGTCTTGCCAAAAATGTTAGCCTACAGATCAGATCTAGAGATCTCTCAACTCACTCATATGAAACACAAGGACCGGGAAACATCTCTAAGAATGTCACAGGGATGCCAATATCTGGGCAGTGGAAGGAATATCCAGGACAGAAATCCTGCCTTCATTAACAAATAAATTGCAAGGAAAATAAGAGAGAAGATCGAAAGACACAATAGAATTAGAGATGTACACAGAAACAGAAAAGATACTAAAGACAGGGTTTGTATAGATGATAGAGATAGAAATAGAGAGATGATAGAAACAAACGGAGAAATAAAAGTTATAGGAGCAGATACAGGTATGATAAATATACATGGCGTAGCTTGAGAGAAATGACATGGCAGACAAGAGAAATGATATTTTATATATATATACATACATATATATATGCAAATATATATAGGCAAATGATAAATATAGATATAAGATAGAGGTGAAAATAGATAGTAGAGACAGAAATAAAGATAGATGACAGACACAGAAACAGAGGGAAACATGATTGAGACAGATATAGATAAGGATAAATGATAAAGACACAGAAATAGAAAAGGTGGAGGTTGATATGACAAAGGGACAATAGAAGCAACGGGAGACGATGATGGCAGAGACAACTGGAGATGATAGAGACAGAGACGGAGATAGATATGATGTGACAGAGAGGCAGACAATAGAAGTTGGCTGCTGTGTAGCATTTTCCTCTAAAGACAAAACCTTCCATCTCGACTAGAACCTCCTTAAAACACTACTGAGAAATTACTATTGATTTCCCTTTAAGATATGAGAATCCATTCAGGTTATATTTCTCAAAACTTCCTGCCCCTTTAAAAACATATATGAGCAAAATGATACTCTGGGTGATACCTGACACACTACAGCCCTGCCAGGGAGATCTGGATGGCGGCGTAGAATTACCACTAAACTTCCATACACTTCTCTACATGTTTGCAAGATTGCATAATTAAAGGCCAGGAAGAAAATCAAAACAATACTAAAGCAAAAGAGGACGGGGCAGGGAGGGACCTGGCAAGGACAAACGCTGGGCTTATCTAAACAGGCTGTCAGGAAGCTGGCCCCGGCAGAGCTCCTGGCTGGGAGCTACTCGTGTTTTTCAGTTCTTGGCTCTTGCATTGGCTCTCACTTCCCTTTGTTTGAATTCACTTGTCTCTTTTTGAAAACCTTCACACCTTTAACATTCTGGTCCAGACTCATTGCTGACTGCAGCCTTTCCTGGAGCTCCCCTCCCGAGGCACAGCAGATCTGTTTTTTCTCCCCTAATCTTTAACTCAAATGTCTGTGTAAAATACGTGTCTGTTTTCTCTGTGTCTTGCACACTACTTGTCATATAATGGACACTGAAATTGCCAAATGAAGGGCACAGATAATTTTGATATTTGAGTGCCCTGGGCAAGTGAATGAGTGACAGTCACAGCCTGAGGTTTAGAATGAAAGGGAATAATATTTGATAATTTTGATATATTGAATCTTAAATCTCAAAGGATGCGAATATTGAATCTCAGAAAAGTTAGAACCAGAACTACACACTTGGAAGCTTCCTTCCTTCACCGGAAATTAGAACCGTTAGAGAACACGCCTGTAAGAGGGGATGAACGGCCCCTGACAATAAACTGGAGACAGGCACTCGGGGACTAGGAAGGCACACTAAAGCATGTCGAGAGAGACAAACGGGGAAGGTTAAAGGCAAAGATAAAGCAAAGGAAGAAAGAAAGAAAAGAGGGAAAGGGTAAAGGGGAAGAGGGAGAGAAGGAAGAAGGGGGAAAAACAGAAAAGTGCAGAAGGAGAGTGAAAAGGGGGAGGGGGAAAAGTAGAAGCAGGAAGGAAAGAAAAAGAGGGTGAAAGGAGAAAGAGGAAGAGAGGCAGCTAAGGAAGTAGAGAGTGAGAAGAAAGGAAGGAAGAGGAGGAAGAGGAGGAGGTGGAGGAAGAGAACCAAGTATTTTTTGTTTGTTTGTTTGTTTTTTGGTTTTTGGTTTTTTGAGACAAGGTTTCTCTGTGTAGCCTTTGCTGTCCTAGACTCACTTTGTAGACCAGGCTGGCCTCGAACTCACAGTGATCCACCTGCCTCTGCCTCCTGTGTGCTGGGATTAAAGGCGTGCGCCACCACGCCCGGCTGAGAACCAAGTATTTTTACAAAGGAAAGTGATCTACACGGTTCCAGATAGATACTTTGTTGCCTCTGTTTTTTAACTATTAGACTTTATTATTCAATCCAACAACCCTATACAAGAGGAGGAAAGAGTTAAAGGGAAACAAGAGTAAACTTCCCGTATCTGTTCCAAGGAGAGATCCCCAAGTGTCTCCGACCTGCACGCTGGTCTGGTCTGTAAACTGGTCTCTCCCCAAACCCACGTGGGATCCTGCTCCAAAAGATACAGCCTTCTCCTCTCTCAGCCTGCATCTCTCTCATCAATGGCCGGTCTGGGTCAGGGTCCCTGCCCCCATCGATGTTCGATTAGAAACACAATAGCCCGCCTGGAGTCCCCGGTCCACTTCCTGAATTTCAGACCCAGGATGGCTCCATTCAGTCTATCTGTGGTGTTTCCAAGGGACAAAGCCTGCCAAGACTGCTTTCACCTGGGACAAAGTTTACAATCCTTCCCACAATACTTAGGAAAATCAAATCTTGCAAATGGACCAAAAGGAGCTAGAAAGGAGGCTCTCCACAGTTAATGAAAAGTGGTTTCAGCAAGGGACGGGGTGATCACAGGCTGGAAGCCGGACTTGAGGGTCAGTGGAGTTAGACGTGCTTGAATAAGCAGAATCTTTGCTGCCTTCCTTGGAGCTGGCGGAGGAGCGGCTGGGGTGGCTGCAGCAAACATGTTCCCTGGTGTTCCAAAAGAGGGCGCTGTAACGAAAACATTCCTGGGAGGCAAAGTGAGAATTGAGGGACTTGAGAGCAAGCTCTACTTCTGAATATCTGTCTTCTGCTTTTCTTCTGTTTCTGATGGAGTTTGTAAAACATAATTGGTCCCTAGAGCTGAGAGCAAAACTATATAACAACGTAGAACATTTATGTTCTGGTGAGAAACTTCAAGCTGTTCTGTGTTCTACTTACACCAGTCCACAGAGGCCTCCCAAGCCAGCCCCATGGGTGCACTGGTCTCACTGGTAAAGAAACGGAGGCACTGAGAGTTTAGGGGACTCATGCAAAATTGGCTGGTGAAAGGCAGACCCAACACTTGAACCCAGTGTTCTGGCTTCACAGGCCATGTTCTTTGCCCCGCCCCTTGGCCTCTTAGATGAAGTGAAGTCAGCTTTATTGCGCCATTTTATAGAGGAGCAACCCAGCCCTGCAGACAAGAAGCTTGCCAACCAGTCAGAGGCAGAGCCAGACTTCCAATCCACATGTTCCGAGGCCAAGCCCAGGATGCTCCACTGCCTCTTGTTACCCTTCTTGGGAAAGAACACAAAGATGCTCTCTGTGAAAAGTGAGGGAAAGGTCCAGGGAAGACTACCTATAGAAAAAGTAACAATAATCATGGGGCCAATGACAGCCAACGATCCGAGTTCAATCCCAGAGATCCAGTAGTGGAAAGAGAGGACTGGCTCCCGCAGTTTGTCTTCACACACACACACACACACACACACACACACACACACACACACACACACCTCCTCGCACCACACACACAAAGAGGTATGTGTAAAATAGATACAAATTCAACCCAAATGCTGTCACTAACAAGCAAACTATAAGGGAAAAGAAGAATGATTAAAAATATCTGTTGAGGGCTAGGAAGATGGCTTGGTCAGTAAAATGTTGCAGCATGGTACAAGGACCTAAGTTCTGATCCCCATAACCCATGCTAAGAAAAAGAAAAAGAAAAAGAAAAAGAAAAAGAAAAAGAAATGAGCATGGAAGTGCATGCCTGTGACACAAGACTTAGGGGAGAGAGCGACAGCAATAGATTGATCCATAGAGCTCATCCCCACCTCCACCCAGCCCAGCTGAATAGAAGAGTGTTTGCCTCTGAGAAATTTTGCCTCAGAAATCAATCAATCAATAAGCAAATATTACATATACATATATATACACATGCATATACATTGATATGTATATGTGGCAGACAGATATTGAGGAAGATACCCAATATAAACCTCAGTCCTCCACATGCATGTATACATAGGTATGCATGCACTGGCATACACACTTACACACACACACACACACACACACACTAGTTGTTGGGTGAATGAATGAATAAATAAACAGATGAAACAAAATTTTGCCATGTCACCTACAGTACACAGTAGTAGCACCAGCTTTTTATGCTCCCAGCATTGTCACAAGCATGTGACAAACATAATATCACTTGATTTTATTTATTTATTTATTTATTTTGTGGCAGTGTTATCAGGGACTATACCACTGGGGCCAAAGAGATTGCTCAGATGTAAAGAGTGCTTGCTGTCTTCCAGAGGACTCAAGTTCAGTCCCAGCACCCGTGCCAGGAGATTCACAACTGCCTGTAACTGTAGCTTCAGGAGATCTGGTGCCCTCTTCTGGCTTCCATGAGCACTGCATGCAGGTGCATATGCCCTCATGCAGACACACAAACATATACACACACACACAAAAAAAAAAAATCTTAAAAAAAGAAAAACTATACACACACACAAAAAAATTAAAAATCTGATTTAAAAAGCTATACAAGCAAACATAATAAAAAAATAAATCTTATAAAAGAAAAACTGTACTGCAAACCCTCTGCCTTGTATAGACAAGGCACATGCGCTTTACCTAAAGAAACATGGTAAGTAAACTGGGGACCAAGATTCAGCCCCAGATTGGCAGGCTCTTGTCTTTAGTAATCACTAAACACATTGGCTATTGTTTTCCATGTTCTAAGGCTCTTAGGAGACTTGACCTCAACCTTACACATTCAAGTGAGCTCCACCCCAATCCACCCTCTCCAATGTTTAGTAAGAAGAAGACAATATGCATGCTATATCATTAAACCACTCACAGTAAGTTAGACTTCATGATACTTTAAAGCACACTGGGTAGGGACTCCTTAACTGACCCAGTTCCTCCTATACTGATGAACTGAAACTGAGAAACAGCCCTGGACACATCCCGCAGACTGATGGCTTCTGGCCTGAGTTTATTTCTAGACTAAAGAAGTGTCAACTGCAATCCAAATGTGGTGTTTAACGAAGAAATAGCCTAAGTCACATGGGGAAACAAAGTGATTTTTCTGATAGACTGGGAGTGACACAGTTCCTCATGTAAAAGAACTACAGTGGGGACACGGTTTGCATCGCTCTAGCACAGTGGCTGTCTTTCCCTGGGATCCGTTATCAGCTGTCCTGAATACCAGATGTTTACATTACAACTCAGAACAGCAGCAAAAGTGCAATCATGAAGTAGCAGCGAAATAATTCTATGGTTGTGGAGGGGGAGGGTCGACACACAGCACGAGGGGGTCACAGCATTAGGGAGGCTGAGAACCACTGCTCTAGAGCATTGCCCCAGCATAACGTTACAAACGGTTCCATGTGACAAGACACGGGAAATGGGCAGGGATCCGGGAAGCAAACCTGACAGCGACTTTACAGTGATGAGAGGCAACAGGAAGCCTTGGTGAGATATGAACCATCCCATTTTCACTCAGGATCCCCGGGACACCCCACCCTCTGTCCTCCAGCCTGTCGACCACACCTCACCTCTCCAACCAATGTAATTCCCCAACAGCTGTGAATGTGAAGAGCTCAGCTCAACCTTGAGCTCACTGCAGCTGTGGTGACCTCTGTAAGACCAGGCCGTCAACACGCAGCACAGCAGGGTGCTTAGGAGGCGTCACTCCTCCCTGAGGGACTATGGGAAGTTAATGATTCCTGGGAAGCATCATTTTCTTCAGTGGTGTTGCCCAGGCTCCAGGAAGTGACCCTCATCCATGCTCATACACACAACCCTAATTGAATTTGGTGAGTCACAAAAATAAATAAATAAAAAGACAGCAAAGTTGGGGTGGGGCTTGCTAGGGAGAAGAGTTTCAGTGGAAGACAAAAGGGGCCAGAAGGGGACAAAATGACCAAAAAATTCATTATATGCATGTATGAAATTGTCAAGGAATAATAATTTTTAAAAAAAGGATTGAGATCCATTGCATTCACAGATGAAATGTCCAAATAATAAATTGAAAATTATTTTTTAAAAGAAAACTATTTTTAAAGTAGAACTAAAGGCTGGAGAGATGGCTCGGCGGTTAAGAGCACTGTCTGCTCTTCCAGAGGTCCTGAGTTCAATTCCCAGCAACCACATGGTGGCTCACAACCATCTATCTATACTCGGATCTGATGCCCTCTTCTGATGTGCAGGTGTACATGCATGCAGACAGAGCACTCATATGCATAAAATCAATAAATAAATCTTTAATGGAGAACTAAAGAACTTAGTTCCAGCATGAACTTTATGTGATGAACGGATTCCAAACCAGATGCAAGCAAGGAAGGAAGGGTTCTTACAGGTAAGGGTGTGGACTGCCGTTGTCACCATGACATCATTTTCTCTGAGGCGGAGAAGGGCAAATAAGAAGTTTGTAACGAGAGACGCGGAGCCTTGGCACACAGCAAATTGGTTCCAACTATGACAGAGGGTGGCTCTGTTTGAGTGGCTCCCCCTCCCTGCCTTTGTCTAGGCTCTCTTGACAAGCCTACATCATGCTGGCTGGTCCTGTCAGACATCTGTCTGTTAAACAGAGGCTGCCTTTCAGACCTGGTCAGATGAGAGTCCCGTGATTCCTATCCATGTCTATGTGAAGCGAAAGGAGGTCACCCCATCCCTGGGAGTGTCCCCTCTGTGCTCTGAGGCAGCAGCCTGACCTAAGATTCCAGAACTCAAGCCTTTATCTGCCAGACTTCACTGAAACTCCCTGTGAATTACGCTGACTTCAATGTCTCTTTTTGTTCTTTTCTATTAAACACTATGGGCAGCGATTTCCCCTCCCTGTTGGTTAGGAGGCCCTGTGGTCTCTCTGGGCCAGCAACCACTCTTGGCTTGGAGACTTCTATTTGGCTCTCAGACAGTCCTGGCAGACACTGCCCAAGATCTGGCTCACAGCCTGCTCTACTGTGTTTTTAGAGGAGTACAAGCAACAGAAGGATTTTGAGGGCAGTGGCTAAATGCCGCGGGTTAAGTTCACCCGATTTAAGGGGTGAGAGAAATAGTATAGCTGTTAACTGTATACATCTGTGCCCCACATATGGTTACTATAAGATCGGGAGCATTCTGGAGTCTGGATGCCTATCCCTGGGCTCCACAGGGCATTTGAAGCACCTACAGAAAAGACTGCCATGGTACAATGGTCCTGGAAGTAGGAGACCAGTGACAGCTAGTGTACCTGCCAACCTCTCCATCAGGATCAGGCTCTGGAATAGGCACCTGACCATGCTGACTTGGGCCTGACTCCTCCTGATAGCCTTTCATGAATAGTCTAGGAAAAGCGGCATCATCCCACTTTGAGGGTATACACATGTATGTGGAGTACAGGAGACAGCTGTGAGTATTGTTCCTTATGTACCTTCCACTTAAAAAACAAAAAACAAGACAGGTCTCTCACTGACCTAAAACACACCAGTAGGCAAGTAGGCTAGCTTGGGTGAGCTGCAAGGACTCACCTGTCTCAGCCACTGTGGCTGTGGGATCGTGAGAGTTCTCTGCCATGTCCAGTGTTTTCAAAACAGATTCTGGGTAGTCGCTCCATGGGTAGCAAAGCAAACGATTTGCCAACAGTGCTAATTCCTCTCTTAAGGATGAGAAATGTAAGTAAAAGAAGAGCCATGGTTTACTCAGAGTCACCAAGCTCAAAGACACAGGGTTGGAACTCAAAGACACAGGGTTGGAACTCAAGGGGGACAGATGCTCATACCCTTCACTCTCCCGCCCTTAAGAGTATAGGGGTGTTTCCTACACATGGGGATGTGTGAGTAAGAAGTTGTATCCGCCCCCCCCCCCCGAACTGGCCACTGAGCCCTTAATTTTCACAGAAGGCGCTAACTAATGCACTCCCTCCTACCTACCAACAAAAGTCTGGGACAGAAATCAGGATGAGTCACAAAACAGGGATTCCAAGTAGCTAACAGACCAAAAAATTAGGGAGTCTGACCGTTTAATTTGAAACGGAAGTTACAGTCACACAGAAAATAATTTTTAATTAAGTAAAATGTCAAGATCCAGTCATCCAAAGAAGATACCAAAAGTATCCCCCGTCACAAATTTATCCTTTGGAGAAATCTGCCACTCGTGCCTCAAAATTTAATTTCCTGGAGCCCATGGTTAGTATTCATTTTATCATTTTTAATAATCTTTAATATTCTGTCAAAGATTAAAATCTGCCACACACGTATAGACTCAGGGTCCTACAGAGAGTGGAGGTCACGTGGAGTAAGAGAGGCTGGGGCATTTGGAGAAAGGAAAAGGGCCTCTGGGCTAAGGGGAGCCCAGAGCAAGAAAAGGAGCAAGCAGGGTGGTGATTATGTCAGGAGAAACTGTGTCAGCAGCAAGTGAAGGGGATGCTTTTAGAGGAAGAGTCGGCAGGAGATAGGGAGGTGTGGTACTCTGGGGCCAACAGGGCCCTATAGCCCACATGTTGAGCATAAGCGCTGTGCAAGCTGGGTATTCTCTGGTGTACCTTTGTTGTCAAATTTGTCTTTCTAATGTACGATGGGAAAAAAAGTATTGCCAGCACTGCGAGCTGACATTTTGCAAATGTCAGAGTTTACAAACAAGGATGACTGCTAGCCCCGGGTCTCACCTAGGTTGCACAATCCTTGAAACACTGAGTCACAGCTTCCCTGTCTGGCACTGACTGAATGCTGGGACGATTCCCGGAGAGCTGCTGGTCTTCAGCCCAAGTGAGAGGCCAAGGAAGCTGTCCCGTGAAGGATGGAGCAGCAGCAACCACAGCAGCGATAGCAAGGGCTATGAACTTGTGATCAGGGCAGATGAATTTACAAACAAGACGCGAAGGTAGGCAGGCAAAGAGCAAAACTTCTCCCTGGGACCTCCTTATATATGGGGTGCTGGGAGAAGGTCCAGCCCACATGCAGGAGTGAGTCTTGTTATGTCTCTTCTTCTTCTTCTTCTTCTTCTTCTTCTTCTTCTTCTTCTTCTTCTTCTTCTTCTTCTTCTTCTTCTTCTTCTTCTTCTTCCTCCTCCTCCTCCTCCTCCTCCTCCTCCTCCTCCTCTTCTTCTTCTTCATCTATTGTATTTGCATGCATTCGTGTTCCTGCTTGTGTGCATGTGCACAGCAACTTCAGAGTTCAGAAGAGGTTACTGGGTCCCAAGCAAATGGAGTTACAGATGGTTGTAAGCTGCCCTCATCTGGGTGCTGGAGACTGAACTCTGCTCCTCTGAAAAGGCAGCAAGGACCCTTAGCCACCAAGCCATTTCTCTAGCTCCTTTGCCCAGTGGTGTGAGGCCCCATGGGGTATTCTGGATGCTGGCTTCCACATGACTCTCTCCTTGGTTTCAGGAACCATCACCAAAGGTTCGGTGCTCCTAACACCCACACCTGCTTCTAGATTGCATGCACTGACCTTGGACTCCCACACACACCTGATAACACTTCCTTCTGTGGCTCAAAACACAGGAGCCAAGTCCTTCCCCAGCACTTCCTACAAACACAGGCACAGGACTCAGAGACGAAAAATGAAATCCACGCAGACATGAACAGCTGGCAATTGACTTTTCTTTCCCAAACCAGTGCCCTTTCCTTTAGAAACCCCAGAGAACCTGCATGATTAAAAACTGGAATTAATTAGAATACTTAAAATCCAGCAGCAGCCACTTTCAAAGCTGCAGCCAACTGTGCCTCCATCGCCTTCAACAATTCCAGTGGGCACCAACAGCTTCAGAGAGAGACCCCAGACAGCACCCTGGAGGCCACTAAAAAACCCATCTGCAGCCCCATGCACCCCAGGGAGCATTAATGCACACTTGTTTGGTAATGATGGAACTGGCGGCCTCTAATAAGCACCCACAGAAACCTTGTTTTAAATTTCACATCCATGCTTCTATCCACAGTGATTTTGTTAATTTTCTCAATATCTTCAAAGGGGGAGAGGGTTGGGGAGATGGCTCTGTGGGAACTGTGTCTGTTGTAGAAGTAGAAGGAACTGAGTTTGGATACCCAGAACCTATTTAAAGCAAAATGGAGCTGAGGATACCTGCAATCCTAGTGTGCCTGCATGGATGTGGAAGGCAGGGAGGGGAGAATCTCTAGAAGCCTCCAGGCCAGCTAGACTGGATTAGGTAGCACCGAACAACAAAGAGACGGTCTTAGACACATTGGAGGGCTCATTTTGTCCTGTGACCTCTACATACATGCATGCCTTACTTCACATATACCCTGCATAAGCAGACAGAGCACACACACACACACACACACACACGCACACACACTCATGCATGCACACACATGCACTCATACATGCAGAGAAATGGGAAATAAATACATAATAATAATAATAATAAAGGAAGTGATATCCGGGGATCTTCAAATAGTTATTGCTCTTTAGTAGAAGAAAATAGTCTCAAATAGCACCTGGTTCATAAATGCTCTATAAACTAGTTTTGTAAAATTATGGTTGTAAATTCCATAAAAAGAAAATTTGATCCGGTACTGAAATGTGAGTTTTCCTGGCCTATGGGGAGAAGGCATTTAAGCGGAGACTTTGCTCATATCTGCCATAAGGATGGTGTGATGGCTAATACTGGCTGTCAACCTGAAAGATCTAGAATCGCTGATGACACAAGCTCCTGGCCTGGCTGTGAAGGGATTTTAGGATCCAATGCATTGAGGTGTGAAAGCACATGGTAGATGTGGGTGTCACCACTTCATGGCCTGAGGTCCTGGGCTGAATTAAAAAAAAAAAGAAAGAAAAAAGAAAGATAGATGAGCACCCGTGCTCAACTCCCTCATTTCCTGACTGTAGAGGCAATGTGACCACCTGCCCTATGCTCCTCCTGCTTCCATGCCGTCCTTGTCCTAACAGACTGTATCCCTTATAACTGTGAGCCAAAATAACCGCATACTCTCTTTCGAGCTGCTTTTGAAAAAAGTGTCAACTACAAGCAACACTCATTTTTATGTATCTGCTTCTTGACTTCTCAACGAGTTTCTGCTTATATATATACACCACTCGGTGATCACACTGACATCTCTATTTCAAATATAACCAAACAGAGACAGTGTGGCATGATTTTGTGATGGTTTGAAAGGATCCTATTCTCTGTTGGCGCCTCTCACCTTCTATTTCCAGGGACAAGGATGCCTTGATTCCTGGTTCTTGATAGTGTGGAGACACTGAATTGAAACCATGCAAAGGAGGAGTAAATGGTAGAAGGAAATGACTCTGTTTCTTCTTCCTGAAGGAAACAAAAAAACCCTTTTTAAAGGTTTATTTTGTTTCTAATTATGTGTATATGTTGACAGACCAAAGTAACTCCATTTTGCTTAAACTTCCATTTCTATATTTGGGTGACCTAGTCCTGAACTCTGAATCCAGGAAAAACCACAGAAGATACATTTGGGGCAGAGATGTAGAATAACCAATCAGCTGGAAAACAGGAAGGTGCTGAAAGTCCAGACACTTCTTCAGACTTCCCGAAAAGTTATTCCTTAGCTCTTCCAAAAAGGTGATCATTTGTGGCTTGGCACCAGACTTGTACCAATCAGTTTAAAGGGCAATATTCCTCCATAAATGCCATCCAATCATACTCTGTGAAACCCATTTCTTTGTCTAAAACCTATTTTTTTTTAAAAACCACACACTTTCTAAGCTCAGGGCTCTCATTCCCAGTCCACTGCATTGGTGAGGGAGGGAGTCCCTGCCCAGGCTTGAATAAACAACCCTCGTGCACTTGCATCAGAAGTGGCTCCTGAGTGGTCTTTGGGGACCTTGAGATCTGGGCATAACAATGTATGCATGTGTGTGTATGCGCATGTGTAAGTGCAGGTACCCATAGAGTCCAGAAGAGGGCATCAAATCCCCCTGCAGCTGGGGTTACAGATATTTGTAAGTCACTTGACATGGGAGCTGAACTGGGGTCCTTTGCAAGACAGATACTCACTCTTTCCCACTGAGCTGTCACTGAGCCCTAGAAGTCTCCTTCCACAGTGAGTCCGTGGACAACTAACAGCTCCTTTATGTGAGCGATCCTACACTCCAGGCACTAAGCTGCTAAAATGAGAGGATAGGGTGGAGGGTGAGACAAGAAGCTGCCCTCAAGATGAGCATTGTGCCTACTTCACAGCCGAGCTGATACCCTGAAGAAAAGGTGGTTTTCTCCCTCAAGTTAGATGCTGCTGTGAGACCTACATCTTTCAGTAGGAGGTAGCATCATCTCTGCTCTCCCCTTCATCACCACTGTGCAGAGAGGCCACATCTTTCCCCACACCTAAATTCCTCCAGATGCCATCACCAAAACATGCCTTGGTTCTTTTTTTTTTTTTTTTTTAATAAAACTTGACCTTTTTTAAAAAAAAATTGAGACAGCACCCAGCCTACCCACCATAGGCATGCTGTGCTAGGCTCTAAGTTGGCACTTGCCTTGCATCTTCTACCAAACTCCTCTGGCAGATGGGACTGCTCTCTGCCTCTTTCAGCACAGCAAGCTCTCAAGTGCAGAGGGCGAGGCATTCCAAACCCATCACCCTCCTTATTTCTCTGTTCCAAAGTGTCATTCATTTGGGGATACGGTTGAGTTTCATAGTCATCTCCTTCCACTCCCAGCTCCTCTCTCTTCAAACTGTCTCGTTATAGTTTTACCCTCTCAGCACCACAACTTTATCTGCTTAGCACTAAAATCACATAACACGTAAATACAATAATAGCATAACAAAATAGCATAAATATAAAAATAGCAAGTATACCTTAACTGCATCTTCTATTTTTAGAGTTTGTCTTAGTGGATATTAATTGTATATTTCAGTATGTTCAATGTGTTCTTTCGTCTAAAAATAATTGTCCATTTCATTTAGTCATTGGAGGCAAGGCCGCACACATGCCTGCCTCTTGCATGGGCATGAGAACACAGCTTGGGAAAAACAGTTCTCTTTCCTCTATGTAGGTCCCAGGGTTGAACTTAGATCCTCTAGCTTGGTAATAAGCACCTTTACCCACTGCATCATCAATCCAGGCCCGACTTCTATGAATAAAATCATTTGAACAGATATGATCCACTGTCTCACAGGCCGTGGGTACTCTTTCTGAGTAAAAACTCTCTGGATCCAAGAAGAAAACCACGTAAAGTGTCTTGACTTGCTCACTTCCTTTCAGCTATGTGGGCATCAGTGCAATCCACATAGTCCTAGAGATGTCACTCACCAGCTTTCCTTTAAAAAAATTCCATTTGCCCAAGTGGCAAGACTGCATTTCAGGACTGAAAGGCAGGGAGAGAGAAGCAGGGTGTGAGGAGGAATTGCCGACACAGCAACTGCAGTCTTCTTGGTAAAATTTCGTCAATTTTCTACTTGAAGCCTAATCATCTTACTGGGAATTAAGAAAACACGGGAATGTTTAAATTGTGCCATCCACCCACGGCTCCTATAAGTCCCGAATTTAATCCTGGGAGGTATCTTTGCACACCAAGTAATCCTATGGAGAAACTTCCTTTATGTGTGTTTTGTGAGCTGTGCTCAAAACACTCAGGATGGAATATCTAAAACTATGGATGCAGCGCCATCTAGTTGTGGCAGGGGGTGGACCGGGAGCCCAGAACTCGGGGCTACAATCCCTTCTGCAGCTCACCCAGGGAAGCAGAGGCAGGCAGCTTTGAGAATCTCTTGCACTGAGATGCACCTGCTAAGGAGGGTAGGTTGGGAATTGACGTTGAGCCCGGGACATTACAAGACAAATGAAGAATACAGCTGGGTAGATGGTTCAGTTGATTAAAACACCTGCTTTGCAAGCCCGAGAATCCTAATTCCATACCAGGACCCGTGTTTAAGATGTCAGGCGTGGTGGCATGTGCTGTATCCTATCGCTAGGGAAATGGAAACAGGCAAATCCAGCCTAGCTTATTTGGTGAGCTCCAAACTGATAAGAGATTCTGTCCCCCCGCCCCAAAAAAGCAAGGTGAATGATGCTTGAGAAGTAGCCAGGATCACATGCACACACACACACACACACACACACACACACACAGACACACACACACACTCAATCACTCACTCGCTTTGCGGACACACTGCGAAGTCAGGTGGCAGCAAAAGGGAACCAGGACAGCCCCATCCCCCTCCCCCCATAGCATCCCCTCCCCACTAACTAGCCTTAGCTTGTCTTACTGTCCCTTTCTGAGCCACACAGAACTCCCAGTTCATCGGGGAGGCTGTGGGGATTTGGGATAATAATCACACTGTGTTCAGCACAGTCCCATGCTACCCTCACTGTCTAGTTAAACATAGCTGCACGCTTGAGGATATGGGAGAGGGGCTTGGGACCACTACGGAGATCTGTATGTAGTCTTGGGAGCCTTGGTGTGGGTCTGACCTGTGCCCATGGCATGGTCAGGGTCCAAGAAATAAAGAAAACCGATGCGCTTTTTTTTTGTAGATGAGAGGAGCAACTGCATGCATTTGTGGTCCTGATGCTTGGCTAACTCCTTCCAAGTTTCCTCCAAGAAACATCCCTGAGAAAAGTTGTAAGGATGGATGGGTACCACCTTTCCTGCCTTCCTCCTGTCCTCTTCTCTAGTGGGATCCTCCCTTGTGATGGACAATGTTGCCGTCTTGACAGGGGCTGGTATCCCTTTGCAGTGGGGGTGAGGGGTAAGGGGTGGAGGGGTGGGAGGGAACATGTCAGCACATGCATAGGGAAGATTCTAGATTTGGTTAACTGAGATAGGAAGGCCCACCCTAAGTGACGTGGGAGCACTCCCATGGAGGCCTGCGAGGTGTGGAATAAATTAAAAGAAGAAAGGGAGCTGAGCAACAGACTTGATCCCTAGCTCTGCTTCCTGACTGTGGGTGCCATGTGACCAGCTGCCTCACACTTTGTGGCCAGGTTTTCCTCACCATGATAAAGTATGTATACCTCAAACTGTGAGCCAAATCAACCCATTCACGGTGTTTTGTCACTGCAGCAGGGAGACAGGCCTTCACTGCCATCTGTTGGCTCCTTGAGGTCTTCTCGTTTAAAGGAAGTGCAGAATCACAGTTTGCGAAGTTGTGTGTACACATTACATGTGTATCTGTGCATATCACATGTGTATTTCTACAAACACGTGAGCATGTCTGCCATCAATCTGTACCAGTGAGTTATATGGAACCAACCACAACCCCACAAGTTCACAAGCAGGCATGTACATAATCACACATACATAAACATACATTCATGAACATACCTGCATAAACACATACATATGCAAAATAACATATACGTAAATATATTACATACTCACATACATATACACATGCCCACACATATACAGTCTTTTTTGAATAAAAGGGATTTATTTGGGCTTGTCCTCGGAAGTCTGACTTGAGTAGCAGCAGCCCCGGGGTGCTCTGAGCACAACACTTAAGATAAAGTGGCCTCTGAGAACCTATTTAACACTTGGCTACTCCCTATTTCTTGAGACCACTCAGTTACATCTATGGTAATTGGAGCGAGGACCAGCATGCAGCTAAGACTGATTTTCCCTGAAATGCTCTTCATGATGCTTGCCAAGGAGGCCTTGACCTGTCCTGTCCCATCCTCAGCCTGCCCATGAGATGCCTCATCTCCATCACCTGCCCATCAGAGCCCCCTGTTGCCTAGCCTGGAGGCTGGTCTCCTTAGTCTGGGCCAAACATTTCCCTTACTTCCAGCTGGATGTAGCTAGCAGGAGTGAGGAAGGGGAGCGAGGGCAGGGCAGCCATCTGCTGCTGGCTTTTCTAAACAGCAGCATGCCCCTGAGAATGCAGACTCCGACATCTCTGTCCCTGGCTCTCCTGTTCAGGGTTCCTAGCTCTGTCCTATGTGCCTGTCTACCCTGTGGCATCCCTTTGCATGCCCAGCATCCCTCGGTCCTTTGGTGGTGCTGTCTCCTTGGGTGATGCCATCTTTTGCTTAATTACTTTAAAAGCTCATCTTTTAAAGGTGGATTGGGTTTGACCCCTCCCCCTACAAAAAGCCATGCTTCCTGACGAGTGGGTTTTCTGCCCACATCGGCATATTCTATCACAATGTGACTTGTCGCTCCGTCAGCCAAGTCCCAACACTTAGGCAACCTGACTCTTAGAAACTGAGGTTGGTCCCAGGGCATTCTGAGAACCATGGTACAAAATTAGTTTCAGCTGTTTCTCTCTTGTGGCCTGCCTAGGACCCAGGCCTCCAAACCCCAATCACACTCCTGGTATTTGGTCTAGGAATGCATCTGTAATGCCTTCAGGAGCGGCTCCAATGCTGACTTTAAGATACAGCTGTGGCCCGGCACTTCATTGTAATTTACTATCCAGGACTTACAGGTACACGTTTGTTGCCAGCGATACTGGGCACACAGAGGTTTCTATGGATTGAAAGTGGCCTTAACCAAGACAGATGAGAATGGGCCCTGTATTCTGCCTGCGTCCTCAAGTTTCTGTACATTGTCCTTGTAGCAGAGTGGTGGGCTCTGGGGTGTCTGTTTCTGCTGGACCCTGGACCCTGAGTCTTTGCGCATCCATTGCTTCCGGTAGATTCCAGTGCCTTCCCGCTTGTCCTCAGGGGCTTTGGGGAAGGCACATTTTTCTTCACATAAAAAAAAAAAAAAAAAGAAACTGAGGTTGGGTAGATAGCAGTAATAACAGTGGTTCAGGCACAACAACTAAGGCAGCCATGGTGCTCCTGGGAGGGAGGGGCATCTAGTTTCCTGTGCAAATCATATTAGAGGCAGCCGCAGGGAAAGGAGGGAGAATATAGGTGCAGAGAGGCATAGAGTGCAGAGTGAGTGTGTGGTCTCGATGCTGCCCCAGGCTCAGAGCACTC
This sequence comes from Acomys minous, assembly GCF_964271855.1. Lineage (NCBI taxonomy): Eukaryota > Metazoa > Chordata > Mammalia > Rodentia > Muridae > Acomys > Acomys minous. The sequence goes on along the minus strand of NC_140483.1, from coordinate 62,459,346 downwards.
CTCTCCAGCAAGCCTAGCCAGAACCTGTCTGAGCAGATAATGTGAGATCCCAAGAGGCCGACACATGTATACAAAGCATCTCTGAACTTGAGCCAAATGCCATGGATTTTTTTTATTTATTTATTGGCAAAACAATAATATTTTGCTGTCAATCAATTTTGTAATTCGTGGGCATTCGTTTAACACCTAGTTATTGAATAGCCACTGTGTTTCAGGCACGTGGTGGGCATGGAAATCACTGTGGGCAAAATAAGATAATTTTCTTCCCTCAGAAATAGCTCATAGGTTGCCAAGCAGAAAAAGATTGGTGGCCAGATAAAAATAAAACCAGTGAGGGAACATTATAGAAAAAAGTGAAGGAATGTAAGGGAAGGGACAGGGAGGAGTGCTCTGGCCATGGCATGCGGCCTCCCGCTAATGAACTCATAGCGGCTGTGGGGATGTGCACAAGACCTGTACAAGACCTGGCCAACCAGCATTTCATCACGGATCCAGGAGGGGACTGTTGAGACCTCATCTCTAGCTGAGGATCTCCTGGCAAGGAAGAGTTGCTGGGAGATGGAGAGCCATTTCTCCCTCTGTAGCCACTGGTAAATTGCCCATGGTCTACTAAATAACCTCCATTCCATATGTGCGCATGCAACTCCAGTTAAACTCAGTGTAAAAAAAAAAAAAAAGAACATTAAGGGGGTTCATTGGGGAGAAGAATGGGTTCAGATGGAGTGGGAGGGGGGTTGAGCTAGAATAATGGGAAGTGAATACAATATACTATATGCACATATGAAGATTGTCAAAGAGTAAAGAGTAAATTGTGAAAGAAATACACTTATGTGAAATCAGGGCTAACGAGATTGCTCGTCAGGGAAAGGGGGTTCAAGTCACAGAATGCACATGGTGGAAGGACAGAGCTGACTCCTGAAAGTTGGTCTCTGATTGCCACATGTATCTTGGAGCATGTGAACACTCATACATATATATATATGAAATACAAAAAGTTCATATGCCTTATCTAGATGCTACAAATTAATGAGTAAATTTCTCATGAGTTGTGGGATATTTATCAAGTTTCTGGCTATGCCTTACTTTGTACAATACTGTTTAATTGGAAAGGGTAAAACAGTTCCATGACACCAGGGAAGCGTGGTCTCCTCATTGCTCAAGTGATGGAAGCGAGTGTCACCACCAGTGCTGGTTTGGATGACAGTGGCCCCTATAGGCTCATATATGTGAATGCTTACCCCTTAGTTGTAGATTGTTAAGGAAGAATTAGGAGATGTGGTCCTGTCAAAAAAAAGTGCTCCCCAACTCTTTCTGTTTCCCTGCAACTTACAGATCAGTTGTAAGCCCTTAGCTACTTCTAACACCATGTCTGCCTGCCTGCCACACACTCTCCACCATGATGACAATGCTAACCTTTTGAAACTATAAGAAAGCTCCCAATTAAATGCTTTATTTTATAAGTTGGTCATGCTGTTTCCTCATGCCAATAGAAACATGACTAAGACGCCATCCTAGGATACAGTTGCCTCACATACTCCCTCATGTGATCCACCAAAACCAGAAGATCCCTCTGCCACAGCCCACTGCCCACTGCCCACTGCCCCACACAAAGATGTAAAACCGGAGAAAATGTTAGGAACAAATTGAGGGGCTGTCTATGATTCAAATTCCCTAGATTTCTCTCAAGTTGCCATGGTCATGAAAGTCCAGGCAAAATATGATCAACGTCCTGTGTGAAGTGAACGAAAGAGAGGTGACCAAGCACAGGAAGTGTGATCATACCTGGGATCCATGGGGGGAAAGTAGGTCTGTATGCTCAAAGAACGCTTGTGATGTCTTACCGTTATGTCTTTTCTTTTGAATTATATGTATGTGTGTTTGTAGGGATGGTATGTGTACATGTGAATGCAGGTATCCACAGAAGCCAGAAGATGGCAACATCAGATCACTTGGAGTTACAGGTGGTTGTGAAGTGTGCACTGGGAACTAATCTCAGGTCCTCTGTAAGAGCCATGTGTGCTTTAAACCTCTGGACCATCACTCCATCCCCACCCTCTCCCTTGGGGGTATCTAGAGGTAAAGAAAATGAAACACAGAATTCTCCCCAAATCCAGATGATCCCCTGTATTGGGTGAGTTCTACATGCAGTTATTCTGTGATCGAAGATTGTTTCTGCAGATGCAGAGACTCATGGCCAAACATTAGGCGGGGCTCGGGGAGTCTTGTGGAAGAGTGGGGAGGAACGATAGAAGGGCCAGAGAGGACAAGAACTCCAGAAGAAGACCAACAGAGTCAACTCACTTAGGCCTTTGGTGGCTCACAGAGAGGGAAGCACCAACCAAAGATCATGCGAGGCGTGAACTTAGGCCCCTGGCCCAAATACAATTCATGGGCAGCTTGGTCTTCATGTGGGTCCCCTGGCAGGTGGAATGGGAGCTATCTCTGACATGGAGTCGGTTGCCTGCTTTCAGGTTACTTGTCCCTAGCTGGGCTGCCTTGTCTTGCCCCAGTGGAAGAGGTTGCACTTAGTCCCGAAGCAATTGGATGTGCTAGGGTGGGTTGGTACAAGGGGAGGGGGTCCCCTTTTCTGAGGAGAAGGAGGGAGGGGAAAGGGGAAGAGGATAGGAAGGTGGGACCAGAAGGAGGGGACTGTTATTTGGGATGTAGAACGAACAAATAAATAAATTTAATTAAGAAAAAAGGATCATTTCTGTACTGACCATGAGCAGACTTTTTCTTGTAATTATCCTCTGAACATTGCACAGCTGATTTATACAGTATTTGCAGTATGATGTGTATTACAAGAATTTAAATATGATTTCATGTACCGTCAGAGCACATTAGCTGGCTATATGCTGATGCTATGCCATTACGAGGAGAGGATTTAAATGTCTTCATAGTTCGATCCACAGGGATCTTGGAACCAACACCCTGGGCATACCTCCGGACGCTGTCTCTGAGAAGATGTAAGATTGCTTCTCTCGCTATGACCTTTCCAATCAGTCATGCTCTCTTCCAACTCTGAAGAAATAGCTAAGGGGGCATGAGAACCTGAATTCTATGTCCAGAACCCATGTGTTTTGAAAATGCCAGGCCGGGTGGTGGTGGTGGCGCACGCCTTTAATCCCAGCACTTGGGAGGCAGAGGAAGGTGGATTGCTGTGAGTTTGAAGCCAACCTGGTCTACAAAGTGACTCCAGGACAGCCAAAGCTACACAGAGAAACCCTGTCTTGAAAAAAGCCAGGCATGGTGACATATGTCCATAACCGCAGCAACAACAGTGAAGCCAAACCAGTCTAGCTGAGTCAGTGACCTCCAGTTTACTGAGAGGCTGTGCCTCAAAAACACAAACAAAGCCTGACCAACAGCAGAGGGAAACATCCAGCAATTCAGCACCTACTGCCCTCCACATGTGCATGCGTGAGCATGTGCCCCCACACACGCCTACATATACCACACATAGAGAGAATTCATCCATCGCTTTGCTATTGTTTCTGCGTTGTCTTCTGCTCACGCAGTGTGAAGGGTTACCTGCAGTAGTCAGATGTCATTAGCAATGAGTCCGTCTCTAGTCTCTGGCCTTCTGTGGTCCATGGTTAGAGACCTGGGCTGCTAAACAAACCTATTAAATGACAGCACATCCCAGAGCTGAGCCCAGCGAGTTGTTTCTGTTCAAATCCACTGTCAGTCAGGTGATGTTTCAGAAATAAATGCATAGGCAGGCTGCAGTGGGGCCATGGCAGTATCCCTTCCCGCTGAGAGGTCTATGCTTTTAATTTAAAAGTATTTCAAGGGACGGGGGATATTTTCTCACAAAAGCTAGTGAGACTTTCTAAGAAACAGATTTTTATTCGGGACTGGGTATAAACTGCTGGCAGGTGGCTCAGATGCGGTGCCCAGTAAAGATAAAGGAATAAAAGGAAAACCTTTAGCTGCTGTTAGGTTTTAGGGTAGGCCATGAAAACTTAACGGAGATGGCAGTGAACTCGGTGACGAGGCGTGCACTACCCAACAGAGGCTTAACAGAGGCGGCACCATGACTACCAGAAATACAGTGTTTGCAATTAATAGATGTACTGAATTTGACTATTTTTGGTTTCCTCCGAGATGAGAAAGTATATTTGATTCTTGATATTGATTCTTGGTTTTATTTCATTTATTATTTTTTTTTCCTATTTTGAGCTTGTGGGAGTTGGTTCTCTCCTTCCATCCTGTAGGTCCTGGGAAGCAAACTCAGGTCCTCAGGTTTGGGAGCAAGTATTTTACCCACTGGGCCATCTTGCCAGCCCTGCTTCTTGGTTTTAAACAGTTGCTCAGTTCCATTACTAAACGTGAGCATCTCTCCCTCCACTGTGGGCTCACCATTTGTCATAACATGGGAATGTGTTTGATTGCTAGGTATTTTCATGTCACCTCTTGCTCTTCAAAAACAATTTAATGACTTCCCATTTAGCCCAAGTGCTTTGCTACAAGATAAAATTCAGATACATATGGCAAAGTATAGCTCTGCTTGACAAATCCATCTTTGACCTGGAAGATGGGCGTCAAGTCTAGGACCGTAGGACATAAGGAAAAACAAATTATAGCATGAGGGTTTTTAAGACCGAAGGCAGGGTTGTTCTAGCAAAAAATGAACCATGACTGGTTTTTAAAAATCACTTTAAGATATTGTCTTCATTACTTTTCTATGGCTATGACAAAACGCATGACCAAGGCAACTTATAAGAGAAAACATTTCATTGGCAATATGGTTTCACAAGGTTAGAGTCTATGATGGCACAGCAAAGGCATGGTGGCAGGAACAGCCGAGAGAGCACTTTGTGAGCTGAAGCAGGAGACAGAGAAATGCATGCTGGGAGTGGTGCGAGGCCTTTGACCTTAAGCATGCCCCTGTGATACATCTCCTCCAACAAGGCTGGCTATACCTCCCAACCCTTGCCAAACAGTTCCACCCACTGGGCACCAAGTATTCAAACATATGAGCCTATGGGGGCTGTTCTCATTCAAACCAGTGCAGGCATAAAAGGAAACAACACTCAAAAGGTGTTTGGGAAAGATCACTTTCTCTGTCAATATAAAATGAGTATATATATAACAATAGCAAGTACTGTGAGTTATATCATGGTTTTAGGGATCAATACACTAACAAATACTTCATATAGATACACATACATGTAATCCTCACATAAAACATTTAAGGTAAATACTACTTTTATATCTATTTTATAAAGAAAGAAATTACATTTCTGAGAGGATCTACTCCTCTGACCTCCAAGGGTACCTGCACCTGCAATCATATGCACTTTCCCAGACACACATATACACATAATTAAAAATAAAACAAATCTTGTAAGTAGACTCCAACTGTCTGGCTCCACAATTCATTTTTCTAATCACACAAAGGCATCATGGTCACTGTGTTTCTTGTTGCTCCTAGACTGTATTAGTCAAGTGTTTGCTGCAGTAACAGACAATCACATCCCTCAGTGGCTTATGCAATGGATGGTGGTTTCTTGCCTGCATTGCTTAAGGGCTATGATCAGATCTTGACTCTCGTCAGCTCTCCTAAGCTCAGCAAAGCCAGAGTGCATTTGTTTGTAGATTTGGGATAAAGCTCTTCTCTAAACCTTTCGCTGGTCAGGTACCTACACATAGGAGCATGCTCATGTACATGTACACGTACACACACACACACACACACACACACACACACACACACACACACACACAAATTTTAAAATAAAAATAAATTCAAAAGCTTAAAAAGCCTTTGAAAAAGGCTTTTAAAAAGGCTCAGGCAAAAGGATGTCAAGTTTCAGGCCAGATTGATTTATGTAATAACCTTAAGGCCAGTCTGAGCTACACATAAACATACTATTCATGATAGATAAATAGATGATTGCTTGATGATAGATAGATAGATAGATAGATAGATAGAAAGATAGATAGATAGAGTTCTCAGCCCAGTCCCATTATTCTGGGGCCAGGGTTATTATTATAATCAACAACATTCATTGTATTTTGAAATCATCTTGAAGATGTGGAGGAAGGTTTTATAAAATACTCTAGTCCCAAGCACCATGAATACAGGCTATGCCATGAAAGTGTTAGTGACTCCCAGTAGTTGTTAAAATACAGCCAAAATTAAAACTTGCTGGTCCTCGTGGACCACTGTAATTATAGTGGAGATTCAAAAATTGCTTGTTGGCTCATTGAATGTGATTGAGATGAGCAAGGGTTCTGACACATAATACATCCTAAGGCTATATGTGGTTACTGGCTTCCTGTAAATTACCGAGTGGGTGGATAAATGAAAGAATAACTGGCTAGTTTAATCAGAGCATGTAGGAAACTAGAGGAGGTAGAGGTCAGTAGGACCTTGTGTATTTCTGTAAACAACTTCAGCAAGAGACAGTAGGTATGAACTGAGTGTAAGGTCAACTTTTCTTTGCCATAGAATATTCTAGAGTTTCGAGACATCGTGACTGGAAAGGCCATGGAAGCCATCCAGCACAGTGATTATGTACACAGACCCTGTAGAATTCAATGTATGTCAATGTTAGCAGTTTAAGAGAACTCTTAGACAATAATTTCCCCAGCTAAAAGCCTGAGTTCCAGCCCAACCTACCCAATGACTGTAAATAAAATTGAGGTCCAGAGAGAGAAAGTGACTATTCTGATCAGAATTCAAGTCAGGCGTGGCCGTGGAATTGGACCAAGCTTCCCTGATGCTGAAGGCGGTTGCCAGTCTTGCTTTCTATACTCACCCAGGACTTGGTTAGGAGGATGAATTTGTACCTCATTATATTGTGTTTCCTATTCCATTCCCCTGACTTCTCCAACCTCACACACCATAAAATTCCAATAGCTAATCTAACCCCACAGCTGTGCCACTTCATTAAGAAGTGGGAAATTGAAATTCTACCACGACTTCCAAATTGCCCATGCGCATGCCTGTCTGTGTGAGCAGAGTAGCAGAAAATGTCCTTACAGAAATCCATGTAATCTTGAAATGAGGACCAGCTTGTGGACAGAGCCCAGAGGGACATCCCACCCAGACCACAGGCAAGAGAAAAGAATACAGATTACATCTTTCCAGCTGTCAGGATAAGCAACCCTCAAAACAGCCATGGCAGTTAGCAGAGTCCAGGTGTCCATGACAAGATGCTGGTACAGAAAGCAATAGGGATGATGGAGATCAATGGATTCCAAAATTTGAGGAGGAGAACAAACCTGTAACTTCTTTCCTGAGCTGGAGTCAGTCTCTGGAGTTTTGTGGCAGAATGGGGCTGGCTCACCTAAATTCTAGGCAGGCCCATCTCTGCTTTGGAGAAGGCACTGCAAAGCAGGCATGTAGTACATTAGGTGGCACATCTCGGCCTGATGAGGCAGAACACGCTCATGAACAAGTGGCATCAAGCAGATATTTTACATAGAGGTGGACAACAAAGGACAAGAGAAGAGCTGCCAAGATGGCTCAGTTGGAAAAAGTGCTTGCCATAGAACCACGAAGAACTGAGTTTGATTCCCCAGAACCCACAGGCATGGTGGGAAAAGATTGCTGTCCCAGAGCTAGGAAGTAGATATAAGTGGATCCCTGGGATAATACTTCTGAGGAATGACATTCATGGTTGACATGTGTGCGTACATGTGAACATGTACCTACACACATATGTCCACCTATACATAAACACACACACACACACACACACTAAGACAGGACAACACCAAGATCTTCCTCCGAGCCTCAAAAAGACTCCAGGTCAGGCTGAGGCTCAAGTGACAGTATCCCATTTACACCACAGCTGAGCAACTCTCAAAGACAACCTACGCTTCTTTGACAATGAGACAGGTCAACTCCTGGCTACACCCAGCCTACCTCAAAGAAGATGATGAGCATCAATGAACCTCTTTTTGGAGATGGCTTTAAATGTGGCAAACAAGCCACTGGGCAAAATGTCCTCATTTCCGCTACAGACAAAAGTCTGTCTAAAAAAGGGCAAGCTTGGATTCAGGCAGAGTCGACGTCCAAACTCTGCTAAGACAGGGTAAGCAAGTCCTTAATAGTTCCTGCCTAATAAATATGTCTGTCAAATATATTGAGCCAGAAGGCTAAAGATGGCACTCCAGCATTATAGAGAATTTTGGGTGACTGATCAGGCAGCAAACTGTTTCTGTCATTTTCTCATTTTGGAAGCTGCTAACCTACACTCTCTATCTACTCAGATAATTAATTTTATTCCTTCTCAAGTCTCTGATGGGGTTGAAGAACAGATAATCTAGTTTTATAATTAAGCATAGTTGTTTAAGGGTTAAGGTCTTTTTATGTCTAGATAGATGTTTTAAGTTGATAAAGATTAGATATTGACATTCAGCATTTTAGACTCACCAAGATAGGAAAGATGTTTTCTTCAAGGTTGCCAAATACAAATAACCAAAAAACTATGAATGTAACATTTATATAATTCTTGATTGCTTCATGGTTCTTCTTGTTGTAGGTAGTTTATTGTATATATGTGTAATAATATAAGTGTATGTGTAAAAAAGAAAAAGAAATATAAATAAATAAAGACAACCCATTCTGTTTGCCATGGTTCATCTTCATTGTCAACTTGACTAGATTTAGAATCACCATGGAAACATACCTCTTCATTGTATCTATGAGGGGGTTTTGGAGTAAGTTCACTGAAGCAGAAGACCCACCCTGAGTGTGCATGTCACCACGGGTCGGAGTCCTGGCTGGAATAAAAAAAGAGAAAGGGAGCAAACACAGCCAAGCCGTCACCCCTCTGCTGTCTGACTGTGGATGGGATGTGACCATCTGCCTCCCACTTCTGTCATCATGCGAAGTATAGCCCATGACTTTAAGCTAATCTGGACCCTTCCTTCATTAAGTTGCTTCTGTCAGGCTCTGGGTCTTAGCAACTAGAAAAGGAACAAGTACACTGGTTATATAACTTGGAGGTAATCACTGGACTAAATTTTGGAACACAATCGACTTCCAAGGGAGCGGAAAATAAAGCCTTGCTCTCCTGGATATTTGCCCTTTTCTCAACATGCTGCATTCCCTAGGAGCAACAGGAACAAAGTCTGAGCTGTTCTAGGTTGTCCCCATTTTATCTCAGGAGGTTACGTCCCCAGCACATTCTCACTGCTCTGCAGGACTACATGCAAAAAAGGAGAGAACTGGGTCACATCGAGGTCACTTAGAGACAGTCCTACATGAACTTGCCCAGCATATCATCAATATTTCAAGGGAACCATAGTGACTTACCAGTGTGTTTCTTTCTTTCTTCTTTCTTCATCTTTGCTTCTGTGAGTCTCCTTAGGAATCAGGATTGTTCCAGCATCTCTACAAAAGAGATGGAAAAGGAGACCCAAACAAGCCACTGGGGTGTGCGTGAAGATGGCGACCAACTGCAAGTAACCTCATCTTCATTGGCACTTAACAGTATTGGGAGCCCATATCTTCTCCCACTTATGTGCACCTGTGTAGTTTACTGAGATGCAAGTGAGATATGACAGTGTATGGCTGTATCCTTAGCACTCTAGAGGCTGAAGTAACAGGGTCATTTGAGCTCCCAAGTTAGAGACCAGACTGGGTAACATAGTGGGGCTCTTTTTCAAAGTGGAAAAGACAGTACCCAAGGAAGAGAATGGAGAGGGAAGGAGGATAGGAAGTAGAGAAGAAAGAAAGAAAATATGAAGAGGGAAGAAAAGGAAGGAAGGGGGAAAGAAGGAAGGAAGGAATAGACTCATGGTTCTTCTTATCCAGGAAAAAAGTCCATCCTGAAGGAACATGGCAGATGGCCAATCATTTAACATGTCCTCCCCAATGCCTCTGACAACTCTGCAGGCCAATTACCCAGGATCCCTAGTCACACATCCTGCAGTAAAACATGAGAGAGGAAAGCTGTTCATGTCAGGGCAACTGGGAAAGAGAGACAGGAAGCAATGGATCACGGACAATGTACATCTTTCCAGGGCACACCCACACTGTTTCTGTCCTTCAACTGGGTACTACTTTTTACTTTCCTCCATTGTCCAATAATGCCATTATACTGTGAGTCCATCAAAGGGCCAGCCCATTGGCAATGTGACAATCCTCACATTCTAATCATCCCTCACTGCCTGTGTCAAACAGTCAGGGACCAAGCCTTCTCCACATGAGCCTTTCATGGACTTTTCATCGCCAAATCATGAAAACACCTGATACAACAACAGAAACTAATAGAGCCTTAGCCAGGTGCAGCCACTCTGCTGGATGGAGACATAAGGCTGCTAACTTCCCAGTATGCCTTACACTTAAAATGTCTCAGTTCCCAAACATGGCACTCCAGTGAAGTACACAATTTGACATGTGTTTAACAAGTAAACCTAGGTTCTAACAACTTGTTGAGGCCCTGAATACGTTGAATATCCCCCACCTCTCTGAATAGAGAGGCCAGCCGCAAGGTTCAGGAAGGAAGGCAAGTACAGGAATTATGTGGCATCATGGGAGACCAGCAAATGTGGAGAGCAGCCTGTGGTGGTTTGAATAAGAAGAGTGGTCCCCATAGGATCCATCGTCAGGGAGTGGCACTACTAGAGAAAGGTTCGGAGGTGTGGCTTTGTTGGAGTGGATGTGGCCTTGTTGGAGAAAGTGTGTTATGGGGGGGCAGAGGGAATGGGGGGAGCAGGGCTTGAGATTTGAGGTTTCAAAAGCCCAAGCCAGGCCGAGTGTTGCCCGTTCTTTCTGCTGCCTGCTGATCCAAATACGGAACTCTCAGCTTCTTCTCCAGCACCATGTCGGCCTGCATGCCACCATGCTCCCTGCCATGGTGATAATGGACTAAACCTCTGAAACTGTAAGCCAGTCCTAATTAAGTGCTTTTCTTTTGTAAGAGTTGCCATGGCCTTGATGTCTCTTCACAGGAATAGAAGACTGACTAAGACAGTTCATATTTCACCCGTCAGAAGTAAAGCCTTAGCTCACAATTCTGCAAGTGGGTGAAACTTTATCAGGAGAATTTAAGTAGTAGGGAGCGTAACTAGTGGGGCCTCCACTGCTGGTAAGGCTCCCAGAGCTCACTTACCATGACAATTTCTCTCTACTGGACTAAGGCACACAGTCCAGGCAAGCTGTTGCTTCACATACAATGGTCAAGGCTAGGAGGCCAAAAATCTACCTGGTAAGCATCCTAAGCCTTTTAGATGGGATATGGGAGCAGCCCATCTAGTTTAGAGGTGTCAGCAGCCTGCCCTATGCCTCCCTCTTGCCACCAACCCCTCCCCCAACTCTTTATCATCTCTCCAACAGCAAAGTTGTCACATCTTGAGTCAGGGTATTCCAAGCAAGCATAATTTCGTGTAGGTTCTCTTTCTTCCTCCTAAAATGTTCTCCCCTAGAGAGATGGCTTCACGGGCATCTCTGCTTTGTCATATCAAAGGCCATCAGAGGCCATCTCCAAGGCTGTTAGAAGCACCCTGCTGTTTGAGGTTGCAGCCATCCCTATCTGGATAGTCATTCTGAGCTCAGCATTAGGTGTGGGACTCCCTCTCCCCAGCAGGGCCTCTCTGCCTGACTCCATCTGCAGAGTGTCTTTAGACATAGACACCCCTGACCACATTTGATATAAGGTCCTTGACACAGCCCCATGCTAGCTCTCCCCTCCCTGCGCCTATATGATAATTGGGTTCTGTGTTCCTATTCATATGATAGGAACACGCTGCCAAATGTAAAACAAGCATCCTAAAAGTGCCTGGTTTCAACCACTTGTGAACACCTATCCTGGAAGCCCCCCACCCACCCACTCCCCAAGGGATATATACATCCTTTGTTCTCCCTCAGTAAAGTTGAACAAGCTCCCTGCAATGGTTCCTGGAATGTGTGATCTCCATCATGCTTATGGCCTTCCAAGCTCTGCCAGTTGTCTTCTGCTCCTCCTGCCTTAGTGGGCAGGTGGCCAACTGTCCCTCAGAAAGGAGGAGAACCACACAAGCCCATGCTCCTAGAATGGGTAGTGCCCAGCAATGTGTAGCTTCGAACAGTGGAAGCCAAACTTGTGGCAGTGACTTGAAAACTAATATAAGGTAGTACATACATAAGACTAGTAGGTGTGCATTTTAAAACAATGCTGAGGAAGGGTGGACCAAAGGTAAGCTTCTACACTGCTGGTCATTTCTCAAGGAAACTGAAAGGATCATCATATGACTCGGCTACACAACTCCTGGGAATTTACCAAATCTAGCTTATTGCAGCAGTAGTCACAATAGCAAAGCCAACCTAGGTGCCTATCAACAGAGAAATGGACAAAGAAAAAGATATATGTTTATTATAATTATTATATTTAACATCTAATACAACATATATTATAACATATGTGTTATGATACATTATAATGCATGTGTGTTATGGTATATACATATATGACATATAACATTTATAATATATGCCATATGTACATTCAATAAGAAACAAAACTGTCATTTTCAGGAAGATGGACATAGCTAGATAATGGTATTAAGTAAATTATCTCAGAAAGTTAAATATGGCATGTTTTGTCCCATTTGTAGTTCCTACATATTATATAGACACATAAAATCATGCATAATATGAGAATAGAACTGATGGGGCTGGAGAGATGGCTCAGTAATTAAGAGTATATACTGCTTTGACAGAACCCACATTGGACAGCTCACAACCACCTGTAACTTCTGCTCCAGGGGATCTGATGCCCTCTTCTGGCCCCCACAGGCAACTGCACTCATGTACACATGACTATCACGCAGATGCACATAATTTTTTTAATTTAAGATTGATTTTACAATCTTAAAAAGTAAATGTGAAAATATTTAGGAAACAAAGAGGACTAACAGGAGGAGAGAGAAGAGAGACAGTAGGAAGGTTTGGAAAATAATGTACTCAAGGGAATATATATACTTCTATGAATTTTTTTAATTAAAAATCTTTAAAGCAATAACCTAGAATTTTTTTTAAATTAGAAAAGACTCAATAACTTCCACAACTAAAACCACTGGAGCAAAGGGCATAAGGATTGGGAGATCCCTGAGTATGAATTCTTTTGCAGGTTCGGCTGGAGCACGATCCTTCCAGAAGGCACAGCTAAAAAGGAAAAACAAATTGACAAACTAGCGGCAATCATAGATTTCTCAAATCCCTGCAAATTGCTATCTAGCCTTAAGCTGGAGGATATTCCGCAGAAAATGCAGTTATCCTTGTAATCCTCTTTGCATAGTTTGTTCCAGCCACAAACAATCACGAGGAGGCATTGTCAGGCTCATTTCCTCATTCATCTGGATAGTTCCAGAACCTTCCTTTTACCACAGTGTTCACCCAGATCTTTATCTGATATTTATCTGATATGCATGCTAGCAATAGACTAATTGATATGGGCACCTCAAGGAGATCTCCAGGGACAAAGATATCAGAGACATCTGAGGCTCCCGCTGGCTGCCCTGCTGATAAGGATGCTGAGAGCATGTCTGTGAGGGCAAGAAGCCTCATTAGACATTCTGCACTTTGACTAATTTCCATCCCAGTGGAAAGGACCTTGCAGAAGGACAGACCACTGGCTTGCTGCAGTTTACAGGCCATAGCTACACCATGCCTCCCTGGCATTTAAATAGGGAAGACTCACATATAATAATTTTCTCTCCCTGAATAAGAATGAAGATCCATATTAGCCAAAAGCAAACAACCCTATTCTCATGAAGGAGTTTTCTTTTACATACCTTGCAGTTGCTAGGAGAGATATGAGCCAGCACCTCAGGTCCAAAGTAAGCCAGGATCAACAAGCTTCAAAGACAGATACTGAGGAATGCTGATCTTAGCAGACACTAGCATCAATTATGTGGTGTCTCTGGGTTCTCCAGAGTTACAGGCATCTGTGCCAGGACCTTGCTAAGACCCAGGGAAGCTGACATGTAAGAGAGCGAGAGCGAGAGAGCGAGAGCGAGAGAGAGAGAGAGAGAGAGAGAGAGAGAGAGAGAGAGAGAGAGAGAGAGAGTGAGAGAGAGAGGGGGGGGAGGGAGGGAGGGAGGGAGGGAGAGAGAGGGAGAGGGAGAGAGAAACTATATATATGAATATGTATGAATATGGCTATAGAGGCCAGACGTCAATGCTGAGCATTTTTCTTTTTATTTATTCTTTTCTCATATATTATATCCAGACTAGTTTCTCTCCCCTCTCCCTGTCCAGTCTCTCGCCCATACTTCACCCCGCCCACCCCCTGCCCCAATCCATACCCTATTCCTTGCTTCATCTCCTTTCAAAGAAGAGCTTCCAAGGACATCAACCAAACACAGCATAACAAGATACAATAAGACCAGGCACACACTCTCACATCAAGGCTTGACAAGGCAACCAAGTAGGAAGAAAAGGGTCCCTAAGACAGGCAAAAGCATCATAGACAGTCCCTGCTCCCATTGTTAGAAATCCCACAAGAACACTGAGCTACCCAGCCACAACATATATGCAGAGGCCCAAGGTCCATCCCATACAGGAGCCCTGATTCTGTGAGCCACTTAAGTCCCAGTCAGTTGATTCTGTGCACTCTGTTTTTGTGGTGTCCTTATCCCTCTGCCTCCTCCAATCCTTTCTTCCTCTACTCCTCAGGATTCCCCAAGCTCCTCCTAATGTTTAGTTGTGGGTCTCTGCATCTGCTTCCATCATCAGTTGCTGGATGAAGTCTCTCTAGTGTCTCTGATGATGACTATGCTAGGCTCCAAGCCCAGCACATCCTGCTTACAGAAGATGGCCAGTTCAGGCCCCATGTGCCCATTACTAGGAGTCTTCCCTAGTACCACCCCCATAGAATCCATGGAGTTTCTACTCAGGGCTGAGCATTTTGCTCAGTCGTTCTCCACCTTCTGTTTTCTAGACTGCTTGTTTTATTTTCTGGATGATTTGCTCGCATGTGTGTATATAAAGCACACGGATGTCAGAGGTGGGTATGAGATTCCCTTAAACTGTGGTTACAGGAGTCATGAGTGCTGAGAACTGAGCCCAAGGCCATCCCCTCTCTATCCTTGACACAGGATATCTCACTGAACCTGGAGCTGCAGATCCAGCCATCTCTGTGGACCTGCCTACCTCCATCTTCCCAGCACTGGATGGCTTAGGCTCCTGTTGCTGTGATAAAGCAATGTGACCACCAGCAACACAAGGAGGAAAAGGTTTATGTCAACTTGTAGTTCTACGTCACAGTCCACTATCCAGGGAAGTCAGGATAGGAGCTCAAGCAGGAATCTGGAGAAAGGAGCTAAAGTAGAAGCCACTAAGGGGTGCTGCTGATTGGCTTGCTCCTCATGGCTTGCTCAGCCCGCTTATTACATCCAGGACCACCAGCCAGGGGTTAGAAGTGCTCATAGTGACGTAAACCCTCCCACATCACTCTCCAATCAAGAGAATGACCCATAGGCCAATCAGGTGAAGGTATTTTCTCAATGGAAGTCCCCTTTTCCTGAAGGACCCTATCAAATTGGCATAAAACTACCCAGAACACTGAATGTAAAGGCATGGTTCACGGAACCTGGCTTTTTAAATGGTTTCTCAAGGATCCTTGTGCAGTAAGCAGTGTACTGACTGAGCCATGACCCCATCCCAGAACATTCTTATGTACTCTAAAGGGAACAGTCGCAAATGTGACATGTGACCCGTGTGTGTGTGTGTGTGTGTGTGTGTGTGTGTGTGTGTGTGATATAGGCATGCGTGTGTCCCATTTCAAGAAAATGAATGTGGGAGATTTAGATGTATGGGACTAAGTAACAGGGCCATTCACTTGCTTATGTGCCAGACAGAATGTCAGCCCATCCTCTCTGCTCAGGCTCATGGGTTCCTAAGAGCCGAGGACACAAGGGAGCTGGTCCACCTGGCACACTCAGCATTAGCATGGCACAGCTGTCGAGTCATCAGCGCCTCCCGTCCCATCCATCCTATTCCTCCTGTGCAGCCTCAGATAGAAAGAGAACAAGGCTGCTAGCAAAGCGACACAGGCGAGGGTGGGGCTTCATGGACTGAAGAGCTGCCGAGCCTGGGACAGAAAGGTGCGGCTCAGCTACTGATCCACTAGAAATCAATGCAGAATGAACAAAAAGCAAGGGGCCCTAGAGAGAATGAAGCTCATGGAGGGGGTGAAGGGTCGCAAACGGGGAGCTGCTACAGGAAGCTACAAGTTCAAGAGTCTTCAGGAACTCAAGAGCCAAGTGTCAAGTGTGCTCCAGAAAGTGATAAGCGAAGTGAGAGACAGAGTAGAAGGAAGAGAAAAGGAGGAGAGGAAGGAAGGAGGGAGGGAGAGAGAGCGCAAGCTCTCGTCTGCTTTCTATTGCTGTGATAAACACCCTGATCAAAAGCAACAACTTGGGTAGGAAAGAGTTTATTTCATCTTAGTTTCTAGTCCATCAAGAAAGGAAGTCAACGCAGGAAATCAAGGCAGGAACCTGGCCGCTGAGCAATCTTAGACCAGATGAGCCATATAGCAGAGACTCTTCAACCTGTTAAATTTCTGGCAAAATTGTTCAGTTGCAGCTCTCATGAGTCATTACCCATGCTGGATGGGCTGCCTGTGATGCAGAGACCTTTCAGGGGGCCCTGCTTCTTTAAGTAACCTCCCATTTCCTGTAAGCGGTTTCAATAAACTCATTGCTTTCCAAGTTGAACTTTAGTGATATCATTACCTTAATCTGCTGTTGGCTTCCTATCTGGGGCAAGAAGACATGTGTTCAAATCTCCCCAGAAACAGCATCTCATGAGACTGTGCCCCAGTTTGAGGGTCAGCCATTTCTCCAAGGAGACCTGCATTCTTTCATTGGAAAGTAGTTAAAAACAACAACAACAACAACAACAAGTTCTCAGGTTGGGAAGATAGCTCAGTCAGTAAAACACTTGCCTTACAACCAGGATATGTTAGTCCCCAGAGGCAGTGAGAGTACACACTCAGTGCTGGAGGGGACAGAGACAGGTGGAAGCTGAGGTTTACTGGGCAGCCCCTGGAGCCTACTTAAGAGATCCACGCCAGCGAAGAACCCTGTCTTTAAAACAAGGTGATTCACACCTGTGGTCATTTGAATGAGAACTACCCATCCCCTGTAGGCCCATGTAGCTGAACATTTGGTCCCAAGATGTGGCACTGTTTGAGCAGGTTATGGAATCTTTAGGAGAAAGAGCCTTGCTGGAGGAAGCAAGGCATTGTGGGTAGTCTCTGCCGCTCTGTAGCCTGGCTGCACATCCTGAGCCTTCTCTTTGCTTCCTGTGTGAGTATGAAACTATGATCAGCCAGCTTCTTGCTTCTGCTGCCATGCCTTCCCTACTTGTCACTAGTCCCTTCCCCCATCATACTGGAGTCTGGAGCAGCAATGCAAAGCACACCCAGTCTTCCCTAAGTTGCTTTTTCGGTCATCATATTTTATCACAGCACCAAAGGAGCCACAGAATTCATGAAGCACCTACAGAAGACTGGCAACTGAGGTTGTCCTCTGGCCTTCACACACACTCACACATATGTTCCTGCACATACAGGAACACACACACACACACCAGAGTTTAAAGAAGAAAAAATATATTTCATTATCACAACTACATATGTCCCTCTTGTCTCCAAACTAATGTGCTTCAAAGGTTTAAAGCAATCCAGGAAAGACAGCAACCTAAAACCTGCCGCAGGAGCCAGAGGGTGGAGATCCCTTTCCCCAGAGGAAGAGAGCATGCCTGTGAGCAATCCTTGGATGATGCGAATTCTATCATAAGAAAGGAAAACTTAGAAGTGGGACTAAAGGTTGGCTATCAGAAATCTGTCCTCTGCTTTCTGGTCTTCTGCATCGTTGGAAGCAGAACTTTAAAGTCAGACACCATGGAGGAGTCTTCATGAGCATGGGCAAGTGACCACTTGTTCAGAAGGCAGGCCAAGAAGGTCCCTGCTGTCCAGTAGAAAGGGAGGGTCTGTGTGTAGATCCTTGGGCTGATTTATGTTGAGAACCCTTCTAAAGTAGCTGCACACACACACACACACACACACACACACACACACACACACACACACACACACACACCCCTATCAAAGATAACTAATTCTTGGCTGTACAGTGGAAAAATGGAGAATCTACACAAACACCTTCCCTTGCTTGGAATGAGGAAAACAAGGACCCCCTCAGCTCAGTGGCCTCCAGGTGAATGGTGGCAGCTGAGGGTGCCAACAGAGCCCATCAGTAGCAGACCCACCCAGGTACCCAGTGAAGAGGCAAAGGAGCAGAGCCCACCTGGCCAGGGGGGAGTAGACTAAGCTTGCATTTCCCCTGTGCCAGTGCTTTCTGTCTTCTGCCCATCTTTTTTTCCTCTGGGGATCAGCAGTAAAGTTTTTAAAGCAAGCAATGGATCCTGAGTTTTTCTCTGATGCTTCAATAAAAGGGTACAAAAAATTAAGGGGAGCACAGAAAACTGTTCATTAGCTTTTGGGGGTGGTGTCCCAAGGGCAGGGGAGGTGGCAGTTTCTCCACATCAAGTAGAAACAGCAGGAAGAGGTGCTGGGTATGATCAGACCTACCGCCTCATCTGAAAAGAATGAAGAACTCTCTCATTCCCCTGTCAGAAACCTGGGCTTTCACATCTAACACTCACTTATTAGCTGTGACTTGGCAACTCATCTCAGAGTCTCGGCTTCCTTACCTTTGAGATGCAGCCACTGCCAGGCTATTATTAAAGATAATTGGGAGGAAATAGGCAAGGTATTTGAATCAGAGTGCACACTCTGCAAAGGGCCTTATCAAAGAATATACTATTTAGTACCTGCAAAAAGTCCTACCAAGTGCATTCTGGAGGCAACACTGATTTCTACCTCCCCCTGGCTCTCAGTGTGCGTGGGGACAGGGATGGGGTGCACATGTGTGTGAGTGCATAAGGGTAGAAAACAAACTTGGGTGTCGGTCTTCAGACACCATTTACTTTAGTGGGGTTTTTTCAGAGTTGTTGTTGTTGTTGTGAGTCTTGGTCTTCCATTGTTCAGGAACTTACCATTTATGCTAGACTGGCTTGCCCATAAGCCTGAGGGATTCTCCATCTATGTGTTCCCAGGACCAGAATTATAAGAAAGTGAGGTTCTGGGGATTAGAACTTAGGTCCTCAGGCTTGCACAGCAAGCACTTGACCAACTGAGACATCTCCCCAGCCCTCACTTCATCAGTACTCCTTTTCATTTTTACATTTATGTATTTATTATGTATCTATCTATGTATTTATGCATGTGTGTACACACACGCCACAGTGTGCATGGGAAGATCAAGAGGACAATCTGTGAGAGACAATTCTTTCTTTTTACCAGGTAGCTTCTGGAGTGGGATTCATGTTGTCTGACTTGGCAGCAAGCACTTTTATACGCCAAGTAGGCTTGCTGGCCCTTCGTCAATGCTGTTGGTGGCATCCTGAGATAATAAGAGAGAGACGAGACATCTGCCAGTTTTTCCAGAATACTGGATGGCCGATGATGAAAAGGAGCCTTCCAGGGGGCAAGATGCTCCTCTGCTGTAACAAAAACTCCCCTACAATACTTAACAGCTATAACTAAGATGCTTCCAAGCCCCTCCCTTCTTCTTTAGCCCCTATTTGGTCAGTGACTCCAGAACCGTACAAAATGAAACAAGTGTTTTCCTCTGCCTTATTTCTGACCCCTGCTCAGTGTGTGTTGATGGACAGTTACTCCTTCTTTCTTATGTTGCTTCAGTTGTGATGACAGGCTTTCATCCCAGACAGCAGCACAGCACACCTGTGTCCAGAAAGGGTGAGGTTACCCCCTGCCATGGTCCCACATGCTGGATTCTCAGCCTCCCCCAGCCACCCACTGTCAGCTTGTGTCTGCAAGCAAAATGGATCATCTTTGGCAGGACTCATGAGCCACCAATTTGTCGACAGTCTTGCCTTTGAAGGAAGGACGGCGAGGGTGCGGAGAAGAAACACGAGTTCCATTTTTCAATCCTCTGGGGTTTGATGTCTGTTTCACTGCTGTTAAGATTTTTTGAGAGATAGCGAGTGCCTGAGAAAAATACTGTGGGCTCAACAGAACAGTACAAGCCTGTTTCCATAGCAACTTCTCAGATAAGGATGATGGTTCTACCCAGCCTAGAGGGAAAGGCAA
This sequence comes from Acomys minous, assembly GCF_964271855.1. NCBI lineage: Eukaryota > Metazoa > Chordata > Mammalia > Rodentia > Muridae > Acomys > Acomys minous. The sequence continues at coordinate 62,439,223 of NC_140483.1, read as the reverse complement.
TAAAAGTGAAATATGCTCAAAATAAATCCTTTCATGGCCGTACTTTTTCCTTAAGTATTTAATTTTTATGTAACTTGTGCCTGCTTATTACACAGTCCAACTCTTTACATTTGTTTAATCTGTGGGCTCATTCTCGTGTGTGAGCGTGTGCCCCCAAATGCCACTGAGCGTGTGTAGAGGTCAGAGAACAACCTTGGGTGCTATCCCTTCCCACCTATCTACTTTGAAGCAGGGTCTCTTGTTGGCCATTACATACACTAGGCTCCTGCCCACAGCCATCTAGGGACTAATCCTGTGCTGAGGTTAAGTGTGCACAGCACACTACCACATGCAACTTTTATGTGAATTCTGAGGACCTGAACTTGGGTCTACGCTCTTTTGTGGCAAGGGTCTTACCCACTGAGCCATCTCCCCAGCAAGCGTAGCTTAGCTCTTACCATGGGGGTAATAACATCACACAATCCCTTATTTTTTAAAGAGCTTCATAAAATGCAAAACTACACTCTAATGCACAACACTATATTGTGGTAGTTCCCCATGGAAAGAGATATATGGAGACCACCAATCAATGCCTTTTGGGTGGACAGTGGTGAACTGTATATTCATTGCTTTTTATATACAAATAGAGGTCGCCAAACAATAGCAAATAACAAAATAGGACAACTACAACAATTTGCTGTGATAAAAAGATGAATATAGTCTCTCTAAATATTTGTGTGAGTGTGTGTGTGTGTATATATATGTGTGTGTATGTGTGTGTGTGTATGTGTGTGTATGTGTGTGTGTGTACATTTGAATGCTGATCTCACAAGCCTAGCCTAAATGGCCAATTGGAGACCTTGTCACACACAAAAAAAACCTGGACATTATCTGAGGGACATCCAAGGCAGTTCTCTAACCCTGAGATGTTTGCACAAACACATGGACATGTGCACACATAGTCACACACCTCATAAATGTATGTTTCATGAATATTATGTCTTAAACATGATAGTGACAACAGCAATCATCTAAATGTATGCATAAGCATGCTTTTTTTTAAAAAAAGAAAAGTAAAATGAAAGACAGGTGCTATCTCAAAGCAGTCCACCCAGGTGGACACATGTGAACACTTGTCCCACATACTTGGACATCTCAATTAGGGTCTTTGCATCAAAATAATTCTCTCATTTAACTGTAGAGTTCTAGTTAGCTTTATGATGCTCTCTCATACTAAAAAAAAAAAAAAAAAAAAATCTAAAACATGACCCTTTTCCAGCCTGGCCTGCCAAGATCTACTGACATGAGCTACTTACATAGAAAACTCCAGGCCACCATATTTGATCACTTCGCCTTGGTGGGGAGGCCTTGGTGGGGGGTGGCACTCAGAGGAAGGATGAGCAGGCTACCAAGATGAGACTTGATAGACTGTGACCATATGGTGGGGGGAAGAGGTCCCCTTCTGTCACAGACCTAGGGGAAGGAAATAGAATGAAAGAAGGAGGGAGGGAGGATTGGGAGGATACAAGTGAAGGGATAACAATTGATGTGTAATCTGAATAAATTAATAAAAAAATTTTTTAATTTTTTTTAAAGAAAAAAGAAAAGAAAACTCCAAGCCAGCCTGAATCCCTTATCTCTTCACTGGCCTCCCCTCACCACCACCACCACCACCCCGCCCCTGTGACCTTCATCGGTCTTCTTTGTTTTCAAAAGGCATTGTAACAAGGCTGGCAGGTCAGAGCCAGACCTGCACAAGGCATCGTTGTGTTTCTGACTAGGAGCCCTGGCATCTCCACGTGGCCACAGTTGTCCTAATGAATACAGTTGAATTTCCACCAGGAAGTGTAGAGCTCAGAGACCGAGGCAGACAATTCAAATGCGCACACGCACAGTAGTACATCAGTGAAGAAAAACTGCAAGACACTAGACCCATGTGCCCAGGACTTCAACGACTGGAAGCCCAACCTAGACCCCTTATCTTTTTGTGCGTGTACACATGTGCATGCATGTGTGTCTGCAATCCTTTGTAAGTGCATGTGTAAGACCAGAGATCCACTTCACGTGTTTTCTTCTGTCACTCCATACTTTATATTTTGAGAGCCTGTGACTACTGGCTGTGGCAGTGGGCTAGCCTCGAGCCCCAGGGATTACTCTGTAGCCGCCTTCCCTGTGCTAGGATACCACACTGGGCTTTTCTGTGGGCTCTCTGGGATCAGACGTGGGCCCCTGTGCTTGAACAAGCTCTCTCCACACACACTAAGCCACCTTCAGCGCATCACCTCTCTGTTGATTCCAACTTACAGCATGTGGTCTTTGAACAAGGCAATTTAGGGAAATGATCAAACAAGTCTGTTGTTTCCCTGAGCTATAGAACTTAGCAGGATTACTGCAGTTCTGGGGAAAGAAAATCAGTTGCTATGACCTTATTTTCCCCTTTCCTGGAGCCCGAAATCATCCCTACTTCCTACCTTTTCCTCTGTGAAATAATTTAATCCTGTATGGGCAAAAACTACCTTGTTAAAACCCCAGCACTTGTAGGGCTGATAGCTCCTGTGGGGGATTAGACACAGGCAGAGGAGCTGTTTATGCCCAGCGAGTGGATTAAATTCCTGTAGCCACAAGCAATCCTTGAATCAGCAAATTCGGGTTCAGCAGCTGTCAGCTGGTAAAATGCTTGTTAATTGGATGACCAAAACCATCTGCAAAATGAATTTGCTTCAGCTAGGCACCAAAGCCGATGCCATTTTGGAAGAAAACTGTTGATTTTATTTAGGTTGCTATCTGTATGCTAAGCCTGCTCCCAGGCTCGCATTTAAATTTTTACATGATAAATTCAGGCCTGATACATGTGTACAAGCATACACTGCCTCTCTCTCACACAGGCTCTTCATAGACACCAGAAGTTATTCAGAAACTGAGAGAATTCCTGCTCTAATTTCTTAGCTAAAAGAAAACAAGTTAGGGGGCCCGGCAAGATGGCTCAGTGGGTAAAGGTGCTTGCTGCCAAGCCCACCAAGCTATGTTCAACGCCCAGATCCCACACAATAGGAGAGGACTGACTTCAGCGATCAGTCCTCTGACTTCCAGAGGCATGTCAGGCTACATGCATTCACACACATAGCATAAAATCAAGTCCACACAGTCATGAAGCCACATAGACAACTGATCGTGACGCATCATTTAAGAGGCAGACAAAGGCGCATTGGAACAGAAACACTGCTCGTGGGTGCATGGTGCTGGAGAGGCACACGGGGGTCTCATCACGTTAACTAACTTCTTCCCCAGGAGACAGACTCACCCAGGCTCAAGGAACATCCTGGGATGCCGCTCATGGAAGAGGCACCAGAAAGGATGCAGAGGAGTGGCGAGTGCTGGGAAACCCTGCCTTTTGGACCTAACATGGAAATCACAATCATGAGCTCACACAAGTTGTGTACCTGCACAAGATCAGGCCAAAGCCTGCCAAAATTCCCAAATGGGAATGGGTAAAGAGTGGGTCAGACCCAGTCCTGCTGCCCAGAAAGAAGTCAGCTCTCTCCATCCCTTAGTCATCCAACATTTATTGACATCTTATCATGTTACTGGTGCAGTGTGGGAATTCAGCAGCAACCAAAGATTTAGAAGAAGAGGAGTGTGTGTACACACATGTAAGTTTAAACTTACATGTGAATGTGCAAGTACGTGAAAGAAAAAGATGGTACATTAACAAGCTGTCTTATTACAATATAAGGAGCGGTGTAACGGGGCCAGGTGTGTGGCTCAGTTGGTAAAGTGCTGCATCAGGCCAAAGCCGTGGGCTCTGTCCCTAGCAGCATACAAACCAGGTGGGGGAGGGGGTGCACACCTGCAGTCCCTGCACTTGGGAGGTAGAGGCAGGAAGGTCAGAAGGTCAGGATCATCTTTACCTGCATAGAAAAGTGTCCTATTGTGAGAGCACACCAAGAGCTGCGGCATCAAAGAAAGGAGTGATTAATTCTGCCTGGAAGAGAGGGAAAGGTCTGAGGCTGTTTCTTGAGATTAAAAAAAAAAAAAGTAGCCTGAGCACAGTGAAAAAAGGAGACTGGGAGACCAAACTCACAGTTCTTTTATTATTATTATTATTATTATTATTATTATTATTATTATTATTATTATTATTATTGAAAATATATTTTCTCATACCTGCCCCTAGTGTCCCCTTCTTCCACCCTTCCCAGTTCTTCCTCACCTGCCCTACCTTCCAGATCTACTCCATTTCTGTCTTTCATTAGAAAAGAACAGGCTTCTAAGAGATAACAACCAAACAAGATAAAAATAAAGTATAATAATTTGAAACAAAAAATTCATATCAGCCAGGCATGGTGGTGCACACCTTTAAACCCAGCACTCAGGAGGCAGAGGCAGGTGGATCTCTGTGATTTGGGGCCAGCCTGGTCTACAAAAAGAGTCCAGGACAGCCAGGGTTCTGTTACACAGAGAAACCCTGTCTCAAAAGAAAGAAAAAAAGAAAGAAAGAAAGAAAGAAAGAAAGAAAGAAAGAAAGAAAGAAAGAAAGAAAGGGAGAGTGAGTTTCATATCAAAGTTGGACACAGCAACCCAACAGGAGGGAAAGAGTCCCAAGAGCAGGCAAAAGAGTCAGGGGCCCACTTGTTCTATAACCAGGAGTCCCATAAAATTTCTAAGCTAATAGCTATAGTACATCTGTAGAGAACCTGTTATAGACCCATGTAGGCCCCGTACTTCCTGCCTCAGTCTCTGTGAGCTCATAAGCACCGTGCTTAGGTGGCTCAGAAGGCGGTGTTCCCTCATCCTCCACCCCCTCTAGTCCTTACCTAGTCTTTCTGTCTCCTCTTCTGCAGGATTCCCTAGGCTCTGAGGGGAGGCATTTGATGGAGAGCTCCCACTTAGATTCTCTCCTCATAGCGTCTGTCTGTGTGGGTCTCTGCTTCTATCCCCTTCTGCTGCGGAAGGAAGCCTCTCTGATGATGACTGGATAAGGCAATGATCTATGAATATAAATATCATTAAGAGTCATTTTATTGTTTTGCTTTGTTGTTGTTGTTTTTTTTTAACCAGTTGTATTTGGTTTTACTCTAGGTCTTGGGGGCTATCTAGTCTCTGGTTATCAGTCACCCAGGCAGAGTCAGGTATGGGTTCCATCTCCTGGCGTAGGCCTTAAGTCAAATCAAACATTGGTTGGCTACTCCCACAAAATCTGTGCCACCATCACCCTAGCATGCTTTTCAGGCCAGACAGATTGAAAGAAAGTCAAAGTTTTTGTGATTGCTTTCTTGTCCATGTTTCTTTTTTTTTTTTTTTTTTTGGTAGCCTGCAGAGTACCATCCCACACCAAAGAGACATAGAACACAGGGGTGAAGGCTCTAATGAGCTGAGCTGTGTGGATGGTGACCTCAGCAACGAGGTCCCCCATTTGGCAGAGAGAAATCTTTTGTCTTAGCATCACCCTGGGTTGTTTGGAGATTTCCATGGGACCCCCTTGGCCAACAGTTCAATTGAATTCAAGCCAGACCCGCCACTGCAAGACTTACCTGGCTCTAACAGATAAGCAGTTGAGACACAGAATCCCCCCATCATTAGGAGTCCTCATTAGAATCACCTCCATAGATTCCAGGAAGTTTCCAGCAACCCGGTGGCTGGGCTGGTGTCCCAGTCCTACCACTGGAAGCCTGGTTACAGGAGGAATTCTCTCTAGGGTCACCCTCATAGGCTCCAGAAACTTTACACTGCACTAGGTTTGCACAAGGCTCCCCGAATACCCTACAGTTCGTCTTTGCTTCCTGTACTCTTTCCCTCCATACCTCCTTCCCCCACCTGATCCCTACTGTTCCCATCCCCACCCACCACCAGTAACCCACAAAATCTATTCTGTTTCCCTTTCCCAGGGAGATCCCTGTGTCCTCACTAGAGCTCTCCTCCCAGAGCCCTCCTTGTAGGCCTCTCTGGGCCTATAGATTGTAATGTGATTATCCTTTATTTAACAGCTCATATCTACTTATAAGTTCATACATACCATGTTTGTCTTTCTGGGGCTAAGTTGCCTAGCTCAGGATGATTTTTTTTTCCCTAGTTCCATCCATTTGCCTGCAAATTTTATGATGTCATTTTTAACAGTCAAATAATACCCCATTGTGCAAACGTACCATATTTTCATTATCTGTTCTTTGGTTGAGGGACTTCTAGGTTGTTTTCAGTTTCTGGCTATTATGATTAAAGTTGCTCAGGAACGTGCATAGTTGAGCAAGTGTCCTTGCGGTAGCAAGGAGTGTCTTTGAGTATATGCCCAAGAGTGGTATAGCTGGGACCTGAGGTACATCGATTCCCAATTTTCTGAGGAACTGCCATTAATTTCCATATTGGTTATACAAATTCACACTCCCATCAGCAATGGAGGAGTGCTCTCCTTCCTCCAAATCCTCACCAGCACGAGTTGTCATTTGTGTTTTTTATCTTAGCCAATCTGAAAGGCATAAGAATCTCAAAGTAGTTTCGATTTGCATTTCCCTGATGGCTTAGGATGTTGAATTTTTCTTCAAGTATTTCTCAGCCATTTGAGATTACTCTACTTAGAACTCTCTGTTTAGATATGTACCCACTTTTATTAGAATTATTTGGGTTTTTTGATATCTAGTTTCTTGAGTTCTTTATATATTTTGAATATTAGTTCTCTATCTGATACAGAGTTGGTAAAAATATTTTCCCATTCTATAACATACCACTTTGTCTGTTTGACAATGTCTTTCACCTTACAGATGCTTTTTAGTTTCATGAAGTCCTATTTAATTGTTACTCTTAGTGCCTGCCCTATCAGTTTTCTGTCCAAAAAGTTGTCTCCTGTGCCAATGTGTTCAAAGCTAATCTCTCTCTCTCTCTCTCTCTCTCTCTCTCTCTCTCTCTCTCTCTATCTATCTATCTATCTCTCTATCTCTCCCCTCTCTCTCTCTTGTATAGCCCAAGCTCTCCTGGAACTCTCTAGACCAGGCTAGCCTTTATCTCAGAGATCTGTAAATCTCTGCCTCAAGTGCTGGAATTAAGACGTGCACCACTACACCTGGCTGCCCACTTTCTTTTCTATCAGGTTCAGTGTATCTGGTTTTACATTGAGGTCTTTGATCTACTTGGACTTAAATTTTGTGAAGGATGCTAAATATTCATCTATTTTCATTCTTCTATGAGCAGACATCCAGTTTGACAGCACCATTTATTAAATATGCTGTCTTTTTCACGTGTGTATTTCCAGCTTCTTTATCAAAAACTGGAAATTCATAGGTGTTTGGGTTTATGTCTGTGTCTTTGATTAAACTCTGTTGATTACTGTGTCTGCTATTATGTCAACACCATGTGGTTTTTATTACTATAGCTCTGTAGTATACATTGAAATCAGGGAAGATGATGCCTCCAGAAGTTCTTTAATAGTTCAGAACTGTTTTAGTTATCCTGGATTTTTTTTAAGGTGAAGTTGAAATTTGTACTTTCAGGGTCTGTGAAGAATTGGGTTGGAATTGTGGTGGGGGTTACACTAATTCTGTAGACTGCTTTTGGTAGGATGGCCATTTTCACTATGTTAATCCTATTGATCCAGGGGCATGGGAGATATTTCCATCTTCTGGTATCTTCTTTGATTTCTTTCTTCAAAGACTTGAAATTTTTGCCATACAAATTTTTTTTGCTTGCTGGGGTAGAGTTACCCCAAAATATTTTATATTATTTGAGGCTGTTGTGAAAGGTGTAAGGTATGGTTTCCCTGATTTCTACTTCACTCTTTCACATCATCTGGCAACAGCGATGCTTTGACTTCTTCCTTTTAAATTTACATCCCTTTGACCTTCTTTAGTTGTCTGGTTGCTTTAGCTAACATTTCAAGTACTATATTGAATAGATATGGAGAGAGCAGACAGCCTTATCTTATTCCTGGTTTTAGTGGAATTGCTTTGAGTTTATCTCCATTTAATTTTATGTAGGCTACAGGTTTGCTATAAACTGCCTTTATTATGTATAGGTGAGCCCCTTGTATCCCTAATCTCTCCTAGGTTTTTATCATTAAGGGTTGTTGGATTTTGCCTAAGGCCTTTTCTGCATCTAATGATATGATCCTGTGAGGTTTTTTTTTTTCCTTTCAATTTGTTTATATGATGGATCACATTTACTGGTTTTGGTGTATTGAACCACCCCTGCATCGCTGGGATGAAGCCTATTTGATCATGGTAGATGATGTTTTTGATGTGTTCTTAGATTTGGTTTTTGAGTATTTTATTGAGTTTTTTGTTTTTGTTTTTGTTTTTGTTTTTGTTTTTGTTTTTTTTTGTCAATGTTTATAAGGAAGATTGGTCCGAAATTCTCTTTCTTTGTTGAGTCTGTGTGGTTGAGGTATCAGGGTGACTGTGACCTCATAGAATAAGTTTGACAATGTTCTTTCTATTTCTATTTTGTGGAATAATTTGAAGAGTATTGGCATTAACTTTTCTCTGAATGTCTAACAGAATTCTGCTCTGAAACAGCCTGGCCCTGGGCTTTTTTGGTTGAGAGACTTTTGATTACTACTTCTATATCCTTAAAGGTTATGGGTTTATTTAAATTGTGTATCTGGTCTTGATTTAACTTTGGTGATATGTATCTTGAAAATTAACTGTTTCTTTTAGATTTTCTAATTTGGTGGAATCTAGGTTTTTAAAGCATGGTCTTATGACTCTCTGGATTTCCTCAGTGTCTTTTATTATGTTTTTCACTTCTGAGTTTTTAAATTTTGATATTCTCTCTAGGCCTTTTTGTTATTTTGAGTAAGGTTTGTCTCGTTGATTTTCTCAAAGAATCAACTCTGTTCCATTGATTTCTTGTATTGTTCTTTTTGTTTCTACTTTGTTAATTGTAGTTCTTGGTTTGGTAATTTCTTGTAATCTACTCTTCCTGGGTGTGCCTATTCCTTTTTGTTCTAGAGCTTTCAGGCGTGCTTTTAACTTGCTAATATGAGATCTCTCCAGTTTCTTTATGAAGACACTTAATGCTATGAACTTTCTTCTTAGCACTGACTTCTTTATGTCCCATAAGCCTGACTGTGTTGTGCTTTCATTCATTTCCATTGAATTCTAGGAAGTCTTTAACTTTTTCTTTATTTCTGTCTTGACCCATTTTTCATCCAGAAGTGAGTTGTTCAGTTCCAAGAGTTTGTAAGCTTTCTGTAGTTTCTGTGGTTGTTGGTATCCAGCTTTAATTTGTCGTAGTCTGTTAGGATTCAGGGAATTATTTTAATTGCCTTGTATTCATAGAAACTTGCTTTGTGTTTGAGTATGTGGTAAATGTTGGATAAAGTTCCATGAATTACTGAGAAGAAAGTATATTCTTCTGTGTTTGGGTGAAATGTTCTGTAAATGTCTGTTAGGTCCATCTGAGTTATAATATCTCTTAGTTCTATTATTTCTCTGTTTAGTTTTTGCCTGGATGCCCTGTCCATTGGTAAACATGGAGTACTGAGGTCACCAACTCTCAGTTGTGAGGGGTTAATATGTGATTTAATCTGTACTAGTGTTTCTTTTTATAAACATGAGTGCCATTGTGTTTAGGGAATATATGTTAAGAATTGGTACTGGTGGATTTTCCCTTTGATGAGTATGTAGTATCCTCCATCTCTTTAAAATTAGTTTTGGTTTGAAGTCTAGTTTTTAGATATTAAAATAGCTAAGTGAAATTGCTTCTTTGGTCCAGTTTCTTGGAATATCTTTTCCCAACCTTTACCCTGAGGTAATGTCTATCCTTATATAGATGTATTTCTTGGATGAAGCAGAAGAATGAATCCCATTTTTGCAACCATTCTGATACCCTGTGTCCTTTTATTGAGGAATTGAGACCATTAATATTGACAGATATTTTTGTTGATATTTGTGGTGGTAGTTTTGGTGGTGGTGGTGGTGGTGGTGGTGGTAACAGTGTGTGTGTGTGTGTGTGTGTGTGTGTGTGTGTGTGTGTGTGTGTCCCTTTATTTTGTTTTGCTGGTGTGAGATTATTTCCTGTGTTTTTATGGGTATAGTTTTTCTCCTTAGGTTGCAGCTTTCCTTCTAGCTCTTCTGTAGGTTGGATATATATAGATAGTGTTTAAATTTGACTTTGTTATGGAATACATTACCTCGATCTATGGTGATTGAAAGTTTTGCTGGGTATGGTAGTCTGAGCTGGCATCTGTGGTCTCTCAGAATCTGCAGCACATCTGTACTGGGCCTTCTTGTTTTTAGAGTCTCCTTTGCAAAGTTAGGTTTAATTCTAATAGGTCTGCTTTACATGTTACTTGGCCTTTTTCCCTTGTGGCTTTTTAATATTCTTTCTTTGCTTTGTGTGTTTAGTTGTTTTTTATTATTACTATGTGGCAAGGGGGCTTTCTTTTCTGGTCCAATCTATTTAGTGTTTTGCAAGCTTCTTTTACCTTACATTTATCTCCTTCTTTAGGCTAGGACATTTTTCTTCTATGATTTTGTCAAAAATATTATAAAGGCCTTTGAATTGAAAATCTGTTTCTTAAGCTTGGTATTCTCATTATGTTCCAAATTTTCTCATTGTTTGTGATAGGAACTTTTTATATTCTACATTTTCTTTGGCCAATGTATCTGTTTTTTCTGTTATATCTTCAATGCCTGATTCTGTCTTCCACATCTTGTATTCTGCTGATGAGGTGTGTCTCTGTAGTTCCTGTTCTAATTTCTAAATTTCTGCTGATGTTGGAACAGAGAGACAGGAGAAGGTGTGTAAACAGCCTACTTGGTTTTTTGGCAGGTGTGCTTGTGGTTTACCAGGAGGTACTTGCTTAAATTGGGGGCTGGGGTACAGTGACAAGTGGATGGACAGAGATTAGGAGGCAAGGTCTGTGAGATCCACAGATATCAGAAGGGGAAGGGAGGCTTCAGCTGATGTTCTGTTGTAGTGCTAGGAGTGAGACTGAGGGACTGGGTCTAGAGAAGCCTCCCAAACTCACATTTCAATTCAGGAAAAATCCATCCAAGCAATCCCTAACCCTTTCCCCAAGATGGAAAAGTCCTTTATTTGCATAGATTTCATAATCCATAAACCTGTCTTCCCACACTAATCTTCCTGCCCACAGCCTCACCTCTCAGGTGAAGGTCAGCAGAAAATCTCAGGTTCTTCAAAGACAGAGAATTGCCAAAACACCACAATATGGTCACAGATGCTTTCCTTTTAGCTCCCAGGGAGCACACAGCCAGGTAATCCCACATAATACCCTATACTCTGATTCAAAGTCACTCAGCTCCCATCTGTTTGCCACCTAGGGTCAGGAGGCCATGTCCAACCTCTTCTTAGTTTCATTTTCTACCCATGACTGCTCTATGCGAAAAAGTGGCTGTTCTGGGAACCTAGCCAGAGAGTTGTCATGCTATTTTTTTTAAGGTATAGTAATAAAATATAACAAGACAAACAAAAACAATCAAGGTTAGACAAGATAAACAAATGGAAGGAGAAAGTCCAAGAGAAGGCATAAAAATCAGAGACCCACCCAAGTTTCCGCACTTCCAAGTGCTATCAGCTAATTCAAACAGATTAATTAAAGACAGTACGCATGTGGACTGCTTTTGTTTTCTGGCCATATTTAGTTTGCTGGCCGTATATGCTTTAGAGGGAGCTGAGACGCACCCTACATCTTGGAGAAGCTGCACCCCTCATTAGCGTCGATTTAGCAGTGTATCTTGTGATAAAGAGAGACACTGTGGTGATGTTCTCACAGGGAAACCAAGCAGGCAAAGTTTCACCTTCAGAGGCTACCGTGGAGAATAGAGAAAAGATACTCGCATGGAGAACAGAGCGATGAGATGGTGACCTGTCTGTCAGACGTAGGAGTTCCCTCTGGCCATACCACCTAGAAACTGAGTTCAGCTGAATTCCAGTTCCAAGTGGCATTGAGTAGCTCTGACTGACTCCCAGCATACATTTCACCTCTTCAGCCCTGCTTAGAAGATCTGTTTTCTCTTCCCACAAATTCTGATTTAGATATTCCCAGAACTTAATCCTTGACATGATTAAAAATTAAACGTTTTTTATCTTCTGTGGTGATTATTCTTGGAGGTCAGCTTGGTGGGATCTGAAATTGGCTAAGAGACATTCTTCTGGGTAGATCTGTGAGGAGAATTTCCAAGAATTCTAGACAGAACTAACTGAAGAGGGAAGGCCTTTCCTTTGTCTCATGGTTGCCCAGTTATAAAGACACCCAATGAAAAAGCAACACTGTGCTTGCCTACCTTCACCTCTTGTTGGTGGTAGCATCTGCCACTGCTGCTACTGCTCTACCCTCTGATGACTGCAGACTCCAGCTGTTTTGACCTTTCAGCATGGACTAGACCACTCAGGAATCCTTGAGGCCTTCAGTACTAGCACTAAGCAGCTACGCTGTTCTCAGTCCCTACTGTGTGCAGCCGGCCACTGTTGGACCGCCCAGACCATATCACATGAGCCAATCTAGAACCTCTCTTTGTGATAGACAGCCACTCATCAGTTGTGTTCCCCTAGAGCACCCAAGCAAGTACAACTCCTCTCCCCATCCATACTTGCTTGCTGTCACCCACCAGTGCTCTTCCAGCCTCTGACCTTGGCTGCTCTCTTTGCTGAGATGGACACTTCTGCCTCTAGGCTTATCCTTTACACCAGATTCAGAGAAGCTCTTTGTATGACAGTGTTATTTATTCTTTGAGAATTGCTTCATGAATTTCATACATTAATAAAATAAATTTCAATCATATGCATCTGCCCTTGCCTCTCCAGCTCCTCCCACACCCCTTCCTTAAATGCATGCTTTCCCTTGTTTTTAATAACCCACGTAGTTTGACTAGTACACTCTATACAATGGGTGTCAGGCCTTCCAGTAGCGCATGAGATACTCATCATGGGAGTTCACCCCTAAATACATTCTCCCTCTCCTAGCAGTCATAAACTGTCCCTGGTTCCTCAGCTAGTGGGAGATTGGAGCTAGTGTGCTTCTCCCTGTTCAGGACAGGATGCTGACTGACTTGATCTCCTGCAGGTCCTGTATAGGCAAGCACAGTGGGGGTGATTTCCTGAATGTATTTGGCCAGCCACATTGAGAAGACACTGTTTAAAAGTCCTCAGCCCTCCTCGACCTCTGGCTCCTCACAATTTTTTCACACCTTTTCCCTGGATGTTCCCCCAGTAAGCCTTGGAGGAAGGAGGTGTGATACAGATGTCCCCTCTGTGACCATGCATTCCACAGATGCTCTGCAAGACTCTCTGCAAGTTAACCAGTTGTGAGTCTCAGAACTAACTGCCGTTCGCTGCACAAATATGCTTCTTTGATGGGCTTTGAGAACTGCATGAATCTATGGCCACAGAAACTTACATGCATTTAGCAGGCCATCTGATATATTGCATGCATCTAGCAGGCCATCTGATATTACATGCATCTAGCAGGCCATCTGATATTACATGCATCTAGCAGGCCATCTGATAATACATGCATCTAGCAGGCCATCTGATATATTACATGCATCTAGCAGGCCATCTGATATTACATGCATCTAGCAGGCCATCTGATATATTACATGCATTTAGCAGGCCATCTGATATATTACATGCATTTAGCAGGCTATCTGATATTACATGCATTTAGCAGGCCATCTGATATATTACATGTGTTTAGCAGGCCATCTGATATTATACGCATTTAGCAGGCCATATGATATTACATGCATTTAGCAGGCCATTTGATGTATTACATGCATTTAGCAGGCCATCTGATATATTACATGCATCTAGCAGGCCATCTGATATATTACATGCATTTAGCAGGCCATCTGATATATTACATGCATCTAGCAGGCCATCTGATGTATTACATGCATTTAGCAGGCCATCTGATATTATATGCATTTAGCAGGCCATCTGATATATTACATGCATCTAGCAGGCCATCTGATATATTACATGCATTTAGCAGGCCATCTGATATTACATGCATCTAGCAGGCCATCTGATATATTACATGCATTTAGCAGGCTATTCGATATTATTTGCATTTAGCAAGATAATAGTATTCGGTTCACCCTCTAGCACTGATGCTCTTGAAAGCAACATTCTACTTGACCATGAAGACAGAAGTCTGTGCCCTTGCAGTGCCCTGGATTTTGCCTCTCTCGCAGCCTTCACTGTGCATTCACTTGTCTACTCAGAGCCCCTTAGAAAAATGAGTGGTTCTGCATGCACTGCAGCTTCTTTGGTATCTAGCCCTGTACCTTGTTTAGTAAATAACTGTTGAATAAGAAAATCTAATTAGTGACAGCCATTCATTCATCTTTGCTAAACACGTATAATCAACCTCCGAAGATCCTTTGTCTTCATTTCCTTCTGCTAAGCTGGGCTCATAAATCAATGACCCGCCACTATATGTTCTCTCCCAGTTATTATCCCGTGATGTAATTTGTGCATTGGAGCAAAACTTGTCTGTGAGGATTTTCTTGCACTCAGCCTGTGCCTCCTGACAGCAGGCTGCCGGCTGAAGAAGAAATGTTTACCTGGAGAGGGAGGAAAAGGTTACAATTTAATTCAGTACCAAGTAGATTTGCTAGGATTGAATTCTGCTAGACATTAGACCTTCCTTAACAAGAAGGCTTCTCTGTGTCCATCCAACCCACGCCCAGCAGCCTCCTGGTGTGGCTGTGCATCGATCCGGTTCGCACTTTCATGAGAATGGACCTTTCTGTCGCTCATTTCCAGCCTCCAGCCCCTTATCTCTGATTGTCACCTCATAGAGCACTGGTCTGGGTATCTTGCTCTGCCTGCATGATGACACATTTGCAATGCATTGGCATCCTGAACCTGACCTTGGCAACGGGACTGGAGAGTGAAGGTGAAGATGAATGTGACAATTATTTCTACAAGGACATATAAACAGCCTGAGTTGCCTGTGTTAACCATGGCTGCAGAACTTGTGGCTGTCTTTGCCCCGAGACGCTGCTCCTTGAATTTTGAACAGTAGCAAGTAAGTGGAAAGTATTCTGTGAGATAATCATTTATAAAATTTACTTACAGAAGCAAGTCAGGATTCATCTCAATGGCATCACAAAATGCAGGCAGCATTGGAATCTTCTGAAGAAAATATAAAGAAGGGATAACCTCCCCCAAGGTCATAGGTCAGATGCTAATATAATTATGGGGAGGCTTGGAGCCTTGATTTGCTTGTCTGTAAAGTGGCAATATTCATAAGAAGGATTGTAAACTGGATACATGAAATAAGATTTGGCTGCACTTATATTGACTAAGAATTCAACCCTAGAGAGGGATTACATACACACAAACACACACACACACACACACACACACACACACACACACACACACACACACATACACACACATAGCAGTGTAAAAGTTGTAAGCCTGGTGTAAAGCCTTCCAAGGCATGGTCTGTAAAGAGAAAGTTTAGGAAATGAGAGATATAGACTTCTTTGAAAATCAAAATGAGGGGAAAATATTAAGCCCCACAAATAAAGGAAAAGAAGATTGAGGCGCTATCAGCGATCGTAATGGAGACGGAGACGCCTATGAAGCTTCCGGCAGATGAATCAGACATTCCCCACAGAGAAAAGTACTTAGCAGATCTCTAGGCATGAGAACAGATGAGTAGAATTGGAGTGTTTGGGGGCCTGGGGTGTAATTACCTTCCATTTCCCATGAAACATCAATAAACACTGTGCACACAGTAATCTGGTGTGAGTGGCACATTGCCAAGGAGAGGGAAGGCAGGTGACCCATGGCTGTGGGCGAACAAACAATCTGGGCAGCATCCTAGCATCCCTGAGGACGAGTTATCATCCCAGCATCCTTGAGGACCAACCAGCATCCTAGCATCCCTGAGGACCGGGCATCATCCTAGCATCGGCAATGACCAGGCAGCATCCTAGCATCTCTGAGGTCTGAGCAGCATCCTGATAACTCTGTTGAATCCTGAACCTAGGAGCAGTAGCAGAGTCTAGCAATAAGCTTCAGAGTTCCCTTACAAGGACCGTAAAACAGGACCCATCATCTCACTTCCCTAGCTCCAGGCTTGTCTCTGGAACTGCTGGCGAAGCCCATCTATAGCACATGGGCAATGTAAGTTCTCTTACTTTGGAGGTTCAAAGGATTAGTGAATATCTGAAAATCTGGAGGATCTGTGCAGGCCTGGGTTTCAATGACATCTTGTGGAATCCTCCTACACATCTGTAGGAGTATTAAGTTGGCAGTAAAGATTCACCCTCACTGGACGGCACGAAGGAGGAGGAAAACAGATACCTAGTTCCTGAACACAAGCAACAGGGAGCCTGGAGAGATGGCTCAGTGGCTAGGCATGCTTGCTGCTCGTGTTGGGCAATGGCCACATCAGACAGCTCTCCAACGCCTGTAACTCCAGCTCCAGGGATCTTCTTGTGGCTTCCTAGGCACCCACATGTGCATATGCACACTCACATTCATGCAAATAATAGAAATAATAAAATAAATCTCTGTTTTTAAGTAAAAATAGATGCACAAACTAAGCACAACCTTGACCAAGTCCCTTAGCTCATATGGGCTGACTTTCTGTTACTAAATAATAAATGTGTCTGCCCTGTCCCATTTCCCTGGCTACACTGTGACAAGGGGAGAGTGAAGTCACACATGTGCAAACCCGTCAACACTATAAAACAAGGCATGTAGGGAAGAGGGAATTCTTGGGCCAGCACAGTGGCTCAGAGGGGTTTGCCACCAAGCCGGATGATAGCAGTTTAGTCCCCAGGATCCGTATGGTGGGAGAGGGAAGTGATGCCTGCAGGTTGTCCTCTGACATCCACATACATACCATGGCATGTGCACACTTACACACATACATGCACACATGTACATCAAACGAGACATCAAAACAGAACTCTGACCACACTTGCACCAGCCCTCCCAGAAGCCATCACCTAGGTGTGGGCAACCAGCCTGCTTGCTAGCAATCAGAATGCTGCCTCTAATTACTGCTGCAGGAAGCCAATGGGTCCCATAGCAACTGGCCTCAAATCTCCAGCATTTGACTAATAATTGACAGCTTCCCTAATCATGGCCCCCACTTCTAGCTTAGGATCAAGCAGAGAAATTAAAACATGCTCTCCCAGCCAGTTCCATTAGGCTGCCCCATTTGTAGTTAGCCTGTCCCAGCTTCCCCAGGCTAGGATCTGCCAACCAGGGGATGCCTGAAGCCTCCTTACTTTACTCACTAGATGGTGCCCACTCTCATGCCTACCTCTGGGTCTCCTGTGAAATGCAAGTGACAATGGCTGACTCCCCTTCCTCAGCACACTGTGAATAAATAACCTTTCTCTGGTCCTGCCTGGTGAGCCTTCATTAATTTCTACTCTCCTTTAGCGGAGCTCTGCTACAGGGCTCTGTAAAACTATAACTACGGAACATGACATTCCAATAATTAGTAAAATATAAGGAATTACATTCACTCTCAGTGGCTAATGTTCATACAAATCATTCCATCAAATTCAAGGGAAGCAAAAGAGATGGTCTCGAGGCCCTGTGTGTTTAAGCATGGATTTGGATGGACAGCTGAGAGAAATACTTTTAAGACACATTCTAATACAGCTCTCTCAGTTTGGCACTCCCTGCCTCTGGGCTTCCAGATGCTGGCTCTTGGAGCTTCAAGGAGGGGCTGCCTCTCAATAGGGCAATGTCAAAATCAATCCTGGTTTAATAAGCGGCTTGAAAACCCAATATTACCCACCAAGAAAGGAGCATCCAAATGTGGCTGAGCATACCAGGAATGAAGACAAGCAGACAGGATGGTGGGATCCCCTCCCCCAGCATTTGTGGGGAGAAGGGACAGAGGGCTGAGCTCAGGCGCAAAGGGGCCCGCTCTTCTCTGGAGAGGCAGGCAGTTTAGAAACATCTAGATAGACATGGAGACAACAAGGAAACAAGACACTGCATCCAGAGGCATGGATGTGTGCCTCCCCATGGATGTGATATAGAAAAACCTATGTCTCCAATGTGCTGAGTTGACCCATGCCCAAGGTGCCTATCCTTGGGTAGAGACCATTAAAGAGCAACAAAGGTTAATGGGTGGTAGGTACAACCCTACTGTGACGCTTAGGGTTTCGGTTTTGGTTCTCTTGTTATTATTTATCAGCACAAGCTAGAGGCATCTAGGGAGAGGGAACCTCAACTCAGAAATTGTTACCATCAGACTGGCTCATGGGCCTGTTTCTAGGGCATTTTCTTGCTTGATAATTGATGAGGGAGGGCTCAGCTACCTGTGGGCGGTGCCATCCTCGGGCAAGAGGGTGTATAAGAGAGCAAGCTGAGCAAGCCATGGGGCCCAAGCCAACAACAGCGTGTTCTCTGCTTTCATTTCTTTTTGTTTGGTTGGTAGGTTTTGGTTTTTCCAGACCAGGGTTTCTCTGTGTAGCCTTGGCTGTCCTGGGTTCCCCTTTGTAGACCAGGCTGGCTTCAAACTCACAGAGATCCACCTGCCTCTGCCTCCCCAAGTGCTGGGATGAAAGGCGTGCACCACCATGCCCAGCTTCAGTTGCTACTTTGAGTTCTTCTCTGACTCGCTTCACAGTGGGCTCTAAGGTATAGGATGAGCTAAACCCTTTCCTCCCCACGCTGTTTTTGGTCAGGCTGTTTATCATACTTTGAACTATTGCAAGCGGGAAGGATGGTCCCCCACCATCTGCAAGGCTCATCTTCATTTGTACCCACTGACATGTCCTACTAGGCCTTAGAGAGTAGGCTCGTCAGCCACGGTGGCCCAACACAAGTCCCATGTCCTGAAAGTGAGTCACAACTTTAAAATTGGATTTAAAAGGTGAGCACCCAGGATGATGATGTAGCTCAGCTGCTGGCTTGAACAAAAATTTCAGTTTGCTCCCCAGCACTGTATAAATAGGGCATGGTGGTACAGGCCTGTAATCCCAACACTTGGGAGGTGGAGACAGGCAAGGTCAGAGAGTTAGAGAACATCTTCACTGCATCATGAGTTCAAGGCCAATCGAGTCTACATAAGATCCTGTCTACAAATAAATAAATAAATGCCTCAAATTCAAGATGAAAATGAATTAATGTAGGAACCTATATCTGCAGCAGTGAAGACCAGCATTTCACACTATCTGAGCACTTCAATGGTTCCTATACCAATCTCACATATACTAGCCCCCTGTCCCATTGCACTAGTGGAGTCACTAGGGATGAGAGAGGCCAAGGCTCTCACTTTCCAGAGCTGTACTTCCCTAAACTCGAAATCGTGTGTGTGTGTGTGTGTGTGTGTGCAGGTACACACACATGCGCACATACACATGCACACACACGTATACACACATGCATGCACACACACACACGCATACACACACGCATGCACATACACACATACACACACAGAACAACAGAAGTAGAAAAGGAGAGCTCCATCACATACAGGCTCAGGTCAACATCACCAACCTGAACTGCATCAAGACCCTTCTGGTGCTGATGATTCCTAAGGCCTGGGTCTCCTAAAAGAACCTAGATGCAAAATACACCAAATCAGGAATATGCATTTCTGAGCACATCTGAGTGTGGCAGAGATAACACCTCACTCTGGTGGATCTCTGTAAGAGCACATGTCTACACACGTGTGTATTCATCCCTTAGGGGGAGGGAGAATCATTTTATTTTTAATGTACGGCCAATGGTAGTTTTCCCACACTCTCATGGACAACCCTATATCCACATATATATGGGTAGCACTAGCTTTGACTTAGTGGGTTAGCAGAAAAAACAATTATTTTAAAGAAGCCTTATTGGGGAGGGGGGAACTTGCAAGGAACTGAGGGGATGGGGACTAGATGTAACCATGTTTCATTGTATACATGTTTCAACTTCTCAAGAATAAATAAAAATTATTATTTGAAAAAAAATAATTGCCTAGCTGATTAGGGCACAAGATCGTCTTAGATTAAGTTAAAGAAGTTAAGCTATTAGAGTTGAGATAGGATAGATATTGAATTTCATTTGGGAATTTAGACCCAACAAGACAGGAAAGACAATTACTCCAAATGAGACGAATGCATGTAACGTGTATGGAACTCATTATTCTCATGATTGTCACATGGTTCTCCCTGCTGTATGTAGTTTGTTTTATACATGTGTAATAAAATAAAAGTATTTTAAAAAACAAAAAAATAATTGCCTCTTTCACTTAGAATTGGCCAAGGAAGAATCTGATGCTATTCTGCCAGCTGTACCCAAAGTTTTCATGCTCTGATGACAGGGTCTGCTGGAACCCACCACACTCTCACTTGTCACTCAGCCCTTCAGCCTGTCAAAGGTCCATCTCATCTCTGCCTACCTCCTGCTCCTTCACAGAAGAAACCCTCACTCCCTGGGGACCACTCTACCCACACACTGATGGCAGACCAGTCATTAGTGTACACTACACCTGTCCTCTGTCCTGTTGCTAGGACCATGTGATATGGAGCCTTGTGAGAGAAAACCTTACTGCATCTCAGAACTGGCAGAGTGGAGAAAAGAGATTGAACAGGCCGCTCCTGTGGCCATGCTGTCTGTCTCTTCACTGCGGTTTTGCTTTTTCAAAGCAGCTGCATGCACTTTTCAGCTACACAGGAACAGAACTGTCTCTTGGAAGTAGGCCTTGCCAGCATTAGACAATGAGCAAGCATTTATAGACTCTTATGCCTAGTGGAGCAGGAAGATGGCCCTTGGGTTCCTGGCCTCACTTTGGCAAGATCTGTCCCTGGACCCAACCTCGGGAGCATAGCCATGCTCATCCCTATTTGACTTCATGGTCTGTTCCTGTAACAGAATGCCTGAGGCTGGGTGGTCATATAAAGTCGTAGGGTGAAGGAGAGAGATGGCTCAATTAGCAAGTATGAGGACCTGAGTTCAAACCCTGGTACCTACGTGGGGAAGAAAAGTGGCAGGCACCTGAGGACAGCACCTGGGGCTAACCCCAGTCTAGTCTCCCTACATATGCACACATACCTATTTATAAGTGTACTTACACATAAATATGCAAATATTTACTCACACATAAATATATACATAGAGATGATTTTAGCCCATGGTTCTGGAGGCTGAGAAGTCCAAAAGAGGGTCTCACAGTGCTTAACTACACAGCAGAAAGTAGAAAAGCAAGCAGGAAGTAGATGTGGTTTGGGTTTCTGGTTTTGCTTTGTTTGTTTGTTTGTTTGGGGTTTTGTTTTGTTTTGGGGGACAGAGATTCTCTATGTAGCCTTGGCTGTCCTGGAACAGGCTTTGTAGACCAGGCTTGCCTCAAACTAACAGAGATCCTCCTGCCTCTGCCTCCCCAAGTGCTGGGATAACAGGCGTGCACCACCACCCCAAGCTTAGATATGTTATTATAACAACTCAGTCTCCAGAAAACAAATCCAGTCTCGGATTAGTGAGAACTTACAGACCCTATCACCCAAAGTCCCTCTTAAAGTCCCACCTTCCAGGACTACCATGATGTCAATCAATTTTCAGTGAGACTTGCGGTGGCTAAACCATGTTCATACCTTTCCTAGTTAGCTTCAATTGTCAACCTAACATATCCTAGAGTCATCTGAAGAGAATGGAGCCTGAGTTGAGGGATTGCCTAGATCAGATTGGTCTGTGGGCAGCCCACTGTGGGCAGCATCATTCCCTGGGAATAAGAAAGCTGACTAAGCATGAATCTAGAAAACAAGCCATAGAGTGAGCCTCCTCCACGGGGTCTGCTTCACATTCCTGTCCCAACTTCTCCCAGTGATAGAAGGCAACCTGGAAGTATAACCAAATACACTCTTTCCTCCCCCTAAGTTGCCTTTAGTGGGGGGGTGGGGTTATCATAACAACAACAAAGCTCGAATAATGCCATAGCAACCCCAAGAGGCCAGGGGCACGATGGGATAATCACAGTGTATCAGAAACCAGAGAGATTTGGTGACCAGGGGCTAAGTGACCATGTCAAAGACGAATGAAGACAAGAGATGGAAGACACCGTGGGAGCCTAGCAATGGAGTTTCTACAGTTCGATGGGAGGTCAGTAGAGGTGGTGTGCAGAGCAGCTCAGGGTACATTCACTGGCTCTGGCTCTGGTCTTCCTGCCTTGTTTTCACTTCCATGGCTCCATGCAGGGTACCAAGGCAGGGCCATGAGTGATGACCCCTTGGTACCTATCAGAATGACAAGGATGACACATGGAAATCCAAAGCAGGCTTTGCAACTATGGCACTTTTCCAGGCTGGAGAAACAGTTGGTGGCTAACCACAGGCCCATGGCCAAACAGAGACACCTGTCTCTTCTAGATGACACAGCCAAGTGCAGACATGTGGAGCCTATACCATCTCCTCAGACAATGTTCCATGGCTGCCCTGTCCAACAAATTAGGCAGCAGCCACGCATGGCAATTGGAATTCATTAACATCCAATTGAAAATGGCCAGTGTTAGATTTGCCTGGCTGCTCTGTACAAAACAGCTCTGGACAGCTATGTCACCAGGGGTGACTATACCACACAGGACCAATCCAAACAAAATATTTAGCTATCCATGACAGCCTAGGAACTATCAGTTTGGGCTTATAGTATTCTAAATATGGAAAACATAAATTCTTTTCAACTTTAAAGGCATAAAGAAACTAAGAGCTGGAAAGATGGCTCAGTTGGTAAAGTGACTTCCACACCAGCACGGGGAGGCACAGACTGTGGATGCGGGGCCCGCTGGCCTAATTGGAAAGCTCCTGGTCCAGTGAGAAAACGTGTCTCAAAAAAACAAAGTGAAGACTGATTGAAAAAGACACCTGCTGTTGATGTCTGGCCTCCATGTGAACACACACACACACACACACACACACACACACACACACACACACACATGCACACACATGTACATATACATACCGACACATGAAAAAAATCATCAAGCAAATATTTTAAATGGCTATAATATAAAAATTAACAACACAGCGGGAGAAACTTCAAGTTCAGGGCCAATTCAGCTGATATTCGTGTCCCTAAAGAAGTTGACTCGGCTTCCTTGATTTTTTTTCCCACTAAAGCACATGACGGATATGATGGGGACACGTGTGGGAATCACAGAAACAGCATCCCCGTCCTCAGGAAAGCTTTGAGCAGCCATTGCCTTTTTGTTTCTAGCCACAGTCTATACAGAGAACACAGTT
Organism: Acomys minous; assembly: GCF_964271855.1. Lineage (NCBI taxonomy): Eukaryota > Metazoa > Chordata > Mammalia > Rodentia > Muridae > Acomys > Acomys minous. The sequence continues at coordinate 62,416,076 of NC_140483.1, read as the reverse complement.
GGTCATCTGTAAGTGGCGCTTGAGTAGCCTCTGCGGTAGCCTCCAGGCATCGCTCCCTCCTATGCACAATCCTAAATGTTTTGATAGCCAGTTGACTGCACTCACTTAAAACAAGGAAGGTTATCACACTGCCACAAGTGGAGACCTAAAATGTACCTGTCTTGTTTCGTTTCCATAAATCAGCCCTGAGGGGAAAAAGTTTTGGAACTCTGATGCTGGCAAACAACGCAACAGAGAAATGGCAACGGTTTGCACGACTCTCCCAGAAGCCACCTGGAGCTCATGAACAGGATCAGAAGCCGAGCATCAAAGGCAATCACGAAGAGCCTGCATCAAAGAAAAGGCAGAGGGGAAGATCTGGTTAGCTCTTGACTCTCTCCTCATTGCCTGTTAACCTCCTGAAACATGTATGTTCATGTACACACATGCATTTGTGCAAAGACACTCATATGCATACTAATAACTCACCCTGAAGCGCTCTCTCTCTCTCTCTCTCTCTCTCTCTCTCTCTCTCTCTCTCTCTCTCTCACACACACACACACACACACACACACACACACACACACATACACACACACACACATACACACACACACACACACACACACACACACAAATGATGTGGTGGAAATAGCTTGCACTCTCAGTCACTTCAAAGGACTCATAGTTGTCCATCAATCACCAGCTCTGACTTGTACATTTCTCCTGTGAATGAAATGATTCATTTGTCTAAAGCCGATTCAACCCCTTTGTCACTATGTACCTAACAATGATTGATTCAGAGCTCCAGGCTCTGGGCTGCATGGGCCTCTTTTTTGGTGGCAGCTTCCAAACTCCACCCCCAAAATGCAGTTAGTTGGAATTCCTGTAGAGGATGGTGCTCTGTGAGCTTCTCTTGAGGGTAATAGGACAACAGCGGAAACAAAGAAACGATACCACCCAAGTGTAGTTTGGTGAAGCAATGAGTTTCAGTGGGGTTAGTTACGGGAATCTAAGCAACTTACGGGCAGCTATACTGCTGAAGAAACGGCCCCTGTCTGTCTCTCTGTCTTTCTCTCTGTCTCCCAGCAAATGCTGCCGGTTTATAAACCTCTCGGGAGGCAAGGATTGTGAAATTGTGAGGTTTCCCTAAAGTTCTTTTCTTTTAATCTTCCTAACAGGTTTTAATTGGAAAGGTAGGCGGTTATCAAATACTCTACCTGAACTCACAGAGCTAACCAAGTGCTGGAATCAAAATAAGACTCCTGGTTGAACATGTCTTCAATAATAGAATATATTCTCCCAAGAAAGGAAAAAGGGAGGCTGAAATGTAGCTCAGTTTGAACAGCATTTGCCTAGCATGCATGAAGTCCTGGGCTCTGCCCACGGCACCACAAAAACCAGGCTAGGATGTCACCCACCTGCATTCCCAGCAGTGGGGAGGTGAAGTAATGAGGATCAGAATGAGAAGTTCAAGGTCATCCTTGCCTATAGAGTGAGTTCGAGGCCAGCTGGGGCTAGGGAACCCATCTACGTGAAGTAATGAAGGCACCCACGGATGGCAGGAAGAAGGGGCGGGGCGAGAGGAAACATCCTGTTTGTGCTTTCCCAATATCCGTCGAGTGAAGGGCATCTTCACGCCTGAGTGGAGAACGGGCTCCGCTGTAGACTTTAGAATAAGATCTCCTGTGCCTCGCTGCAGGCTGGACGACCTCCTGGGTTCCTCTGCATGCTGCAGAGCCTCTGCCACGACGCCAGGTGGGCAGTATTGATCACATTATTACTGGGTAACAAGCAGATCCATGAAGCAAGCGCCAGAACTAATTGGGTCTGGTTTGCTATAGATCTGAGTTTTCTGGCTGAGCAAATTGCAAATTGAATTAAGCCAGAGATGTAAGATGTTTCTGGAGTCCTTGGCGCAGTTGTGTTTCTTGAGATCTCTGTCTGTGAGTTCTGGGTCAGGAAGTTACCGAAGAGGTAAATTCTAGGTGCTTATTAATATGGTCTTTCCTTATACTAATAACACAAAGGGGACGGATGGGGCAATTAAATCAGAAACAAACAGTGCAGCCAGTCTCATTGGAGGCCAAGCACCCACTCATACTCCACACTGTCTATCTTTTCTCTCTGCTGTCTATTGGCAGCCATTTTTTGTTTTTTGGCTTTTTAACTCTTTTTACAGTGAATAAATTGATGCCAGTATTTGCAACTTGACATTTGCTTTCATCAAGCAAGACTACTCTTGTCAAATTCAGAAGGCAGCACAGGGTGATTTAGAAACATCTAACAACAAGGCATGGAGAGAGGCTTCCAGAAGCAATTTTGCACACAATTTTGAAGAACTTCCTAGAAAAATAATTGGGGCTGAGGGGGCTGAGGGGGCTGCAGGGAACAGCCACATGTACACACCCACTGAGTGGCTAAGAACCTGCCCACTTTTTCCTGAATGAACCCAGACATTGGGTAGGAGTGTCAATACGCCCGCCTAAACATTTGGTTTCCCTGCTTGACAGAGGCAATCATGCGCAGAAACTTTCACAGGAATTCTGAGTAAACGCATACTTTCTAAAGGAGGATATGAATGCTGCAAAATCCTGCTTTTCTGTATTATTCTGTCTTAAATATGTACGCGATGTCTGGAGTGGCAGCAGCCATCTTATAAGCATGAGACAACAAAATGAAGACCAGGAAAGATCAAGCACGTAAAGACGTTGCCCAGATAATGGTTGTTTTTCTCATTTGCATCAACAGCCACTTCTACATTAATGGGCCCTTCATTGGATTGAGCTTCTATTACTGGGTTTTCTATTGGCTTCATCACTGACATACACAGGAGACTTCCTGGATGGAGGAGGGTCTTATGTTGATTTTGCTTCCTTTTCTTCACTTGGCCCTTGTCACAGTACTGAGGAAGGTAAAGATGTGTGGGCAGAATCAATAAAAACAGGCTAACCCCTACAAGCCCTGCACACTCCTATAGGGAGCAATCTAGCTTAAAATGGAGACAGGTGGCCGGAATTGGCTTTCTTAGTTTCAAAACAATAGGAAATGGGTCCAGAGTAGCATCATCAAACAGAGAACCAGCTGGCTCCTCTGTCTGTTAGCTGAGGGCCTTCCTGGAGTCCTAGAACTGCAGCCACATCACCATTCTGAACTGTGTTGGTGTCTCACTCAGAAAAGCTTACTCTGTCTTCAGTGCAGTCTCCTGGTTCCAGTCTTACATCACTCAAGCTCTCAGTGTCACAGATGGGGAGAAACTCCTACCACACAGCCTCCAAGAGCAGCATATGCCACTCTGACACCTGTCAACTGTCACTATCAGGTATCCATAAGGCTACAGACATCCACTTAGCTGGGCTAGCATTTGCTTCTTAAAAATCACCCCAAACGGCTCACAATTAAACAGAATTCTCAACAGAAGAATATTGAATAGCTGAGAAACACTTAAAGAAATGCTCAACGTCTTTAGTCATCAGAGAGATGCAAATCAAAACAACTCTGAGATTCCATCTTACACCCATCAGAATGGCTAAGACAAAAAATTCAAGCGACACCACATGCTGGCGAGGATGTGGAGAGAGAGGAACACTCCTTCATTGCTGGTGGGAATGCAAACTAGTACAACCACTTTGGAAATCTATCTGGCACTATCTCAAAAAACTGGGACTAGAACTTCCTCAAGACCCAGCTATTCCTCTCCTTGGAATACACCCAGAAGATGCTCTAGCACACAAGGACATATGTTCAACCATGTTCATAGCAGCCTTATTCACAATAGCCAGAACCTGGAAACAGCCTAAGTGTCCCTCAGTAGAAGAATGGATAAAGAAACAGTGGTACATTTACACTATGAAATACTATTCAGCTATTAAAAACAAGGAACTTCTGAAATTTGTGGACAAATGGATTGAGCTAGAAATGATCATAATGAGTGAGTTAACCCAGAAGCAGAAAGACTCAAATGGTATATACTCACTTATAACTAGACACTAGCCCAAGGGGCATGTCCCATGAAAGTCTTCACTTACCAGGAAAGTGGGATAGAGGTGAGGACATCCTATTGGGACTCTAAGTGAGAGAAGTATGGGAGATTGGGGAAATAGAAGGATCCATAGGGTCCTAGAAAGCTACACAAAGAACACTGTGATGGGCTGATCTGGGCTGGGTGGTTCTGCTAAAACTATGGCACCAACCAAGGACAATTCGTGCAGTAAGCATCGAACCCCTACCCAGATCTAGCCAATGGACAGGACATTCTCCACAGTTAAGTGGAGAGTGGGGACTGACTTTCACACCAACTCTGGTGCCCCATATTTGACCGCGTCCCCTTGATGAGGAGGCCCAGTGGCACTCAGAAGAAGTATAGCAGGCTACCAAGGAGAGATTAGATACTCTAGGATCATATACAGGGGGAGGAGGTCCCCCTCAGTCACAGTCATAGGGGAGGGGGATTGGGTGAAAGCAGGAGGAAGGGAGGAATGGGAGGATACAAGGGATGGGATAACAATTGAGATGTAATATGAATGAATTAATAAAAAAATATATAAAAATCCCCCCAAACACAAATGTCTTAAAGGCCTTGTCTCTATGGTAGTTAATTTCAATACAGACAAGCGTTATAGTCATCTGGTAGACCAGCCTCTGTGGGTGCCTGTGAGAGAGTTTCTAGATTGCATTCATTAAGGTGGAAAGATCCACCTGAATGTAGGTGGCACTGTTCCATGGGTTGGGGTCCTGGACTGAACGCAAAGGAGAAAGTGAGCGTGAACTGATGGAAAGCCTTGATCTGGGAAAACCCCACTTCTGCTTACACGTTCAGGCGCATGGCTTGTTTGTGGCTCAAGGTATGTCCCAGGCCCAAAGACACCGAGGATGACAAGCAACATGGTGGCCTCCAAGGACATCCAAGGAACGTTCCACACCCGAAGCCAGGAGGTTCAAGCTGCATTGAGAGAATTGTCTCCCCGATGTGGTGATGGAGTTGAAAGAACAAGAAGCAGGAAGAATTGAGACAGACACGTGACCCTGATAAGTGACCCTCCTTTGGCTGAAGTCCCTTCAGGGAAACTGAAGCGAGGCCGTCTCTTTTCTGTCCTTCCTGCTCTTCCATTGAGAGACAGCGAGCAGACATATCCTACCTCAGTCACCTCACTAGCGCAGCTGGACAAACTGGAGCACCCCTACTCCCTGAGGAGGCCCCTCTCCCACAGTTCATGCTCATCTTAATTCCGTGAGATGTGCACTACCAAGGATCCTATTTGCTGGAGAATGAAACTTGAGGTACAGAGAGGTAATTTGCTCAGATGTCTCCAGAAGCAAAATCTTACAATGTGCCCATGAATCCTCAGCCGAATTGAACACGCGCTGACTAGGTGTGCGCATGCGTATGTAGGACAAGCAGTGGAAACTTCCACGCAGAGGCCATGTGTAACTGCTCCTCCCCTGCAACAAGAGCTTAGGCTGTGCACAGGGCCCCTCCGTGTTCAGCGGTGTTCAAAAGCTCTTGTCCGCTGTGGGTCTACTAAAAGCAAGCAACAGGTCAACGGACTTTTTTTTTTCTTACAACACAGGGGGTGTCAAACCCGGGGTGCGCATAGCAAGCGCTAAGCAAGCACTTTTCTTATGAGCCCTAGGTCTCTCGTGACAATTCAAGCTGGCCTTCAGCTTTCTATTGGCCTGCCTCCACCTCTCCCATGTGCTGAAGCTATAAGCACTGACCACCACACCCATCTGCACATGACATCTTAAAGACCCTCTGAAGAGAAGTTTACTGAGAGACATAGTGTCTCAAACACCACCGTGGGGATGCTCTCTGCTTCGACCCCCTCAACCGTTCAGTAATATGCCTGTTTAAGTTGTGTTCATGCTACAGCTGAGGACACTGGCACAGGGATGGTGTGACTTGCCTGGGTTCCCACAGGCAGGGCTCATCGGGCTACAGGACCCCAAGCTCATATTACATGGTGAGGTCAGGAGAAGAGGGCTTTCCTGGGAGAAGGAGGGGGGTTTATTGCATTTGCTGGGTTCACCTGTCAGAGGGGCCACCACACTTTGCAGTGACAGGCAGAGCTCAGGGAAAGCATTGCTCAAATTCTTCTTCGCAGAGTATAAATTGGCCCACGGGTTTTTTTTTTCCCCCGAGTGTTTATTCAACATGACTGTGTTTTAATTCTGTAATCGCATTTCCAAGCATTTGGCCTGAGAGGATAATTGGACAATTACAATGTATGAAGCAAGCTGTTTGTTAGAGACGTTATTACAATAGTAAAAACCTGGGGGGGCGGGGACCGAATAAGAACGGGAGTTTGCTTAAACAACTCAAGGTCTGACGGACCTACGTACTCTCCCACAGAAGCTGCCACTGTGAGCTGGTGCACTAAGGAGGGAGGTACCATTGATGGGAACATTTGCTTGTTTGTTTTGTTTGATTAAAACATTGAGGTTACTTAAAAAAAACAAAACAAAACATGAAGTTGGAAAGGGGCATGTGGGGGAGCTGGGGAAGGTACAATCATGTTCTGCTGTGTACATGTATGATATTCTGAAGGGTGAAGAAAAAGCTGTAAATGGGAGATTGCACACACACAAATAAAAATAAGACATTTAGTAAATGAGTAAAAGTTTTGAAAGGAACCTATTCAAGATGTGAGCAAAAATTATTTCTGACTTGTGACATTTTTAAATAATACTTTTCTTCCTGGGGACCAGCACAGTGGCCCAGAGATGAAGAGTGTTGGCCTTCAGAGGATCAGGGTTCCATTCCCGGCACCAACACAGTGATTCATAGCTGTCTGTAACCCCATTTTCAGGGCATCTGATGGCTTCTTCTGGTATCCATAGGCACCAGACATGCACATGATAGACAGACCGACATACAAGCAAAATGCTCATATACATGAAATTTAACATTTTAAAAAAACACATTAACTTCTATTACAATTTAATTCTTAAAAATGATATTCAGCTATTATTTTTTATTAAATGGACATTTAAAACATAATATTTGTCTTCATGCCTGTATTTTTCCTATAAAACAATATACTTTTGCACTTTCCTAAGATGTAAAATACATTTTTTCAATGGAGGACGCCTCTGGCATGCCTCTGAGGAATGAACAACCAAGATTGTATCTGAGTTGGCCCAGGAACTCCCTCCCACTCTCCACACCAGCAAACTGTCACTGAAATAGGTCCTGCCCTCTAAGTCAGGAGCTGGGGGAAAGGATAAAAATAAAAAAATAAAAAAAAGACGTTAAAAAGAGAAATGAACCCAGGAACCATAAAATCCTCCATATTTAGCTAATCATGAAAGCAAATGGAGCAGAAGTCATCTGACAACAAGTTTCTCCCTGTCACCCCCAGGAGGCCCAGCCAGTAGACAGGAAACCATGGACCAAGTCACTGGCATGATCTCAAGTCAAAGAGCCCAGTGACTGGCTCCTGGGCCAACCAGTAGGAAGCACCCTGCTTTCATTTGTCAGTGGCTGTCTTGGTGGCTGCACCTGGAAGCTGCTGTGCAGCCCTTCCCAGGCCTCTGGGCTCTTCACTCACCTGCATGATAGGGGATTAGACCCCAGAAACAAGATCCCCCACAGGGGCTTGCAGAGAAAAAGGAAATGTGACTGGTGACTGACAGCTTTTTGGAATGGCATCAAAACTAATTGCACATTCACCCGTTTCCCAGCAAGAGAGATGCTCTCCACAAATCCCCTCTCATAAGAAGCAACACCCACTCGGGAAGATGCATTCCAGTGGGTGAGGGGTGGTGCAGGGGATCATAGTAGGTCCTGGCCCTGGGATGGTTAACAGGTGACGGGCAGGGGAGGTTGGGGGGGTGGGGGGTGGGGGGGTGGGGGAGGGGGAGTCAGAGAGGAATCAGGCCTGAGGGAGGGTGTGGGAACCTTAACAACAGGCTGCACTTCTGTGGGACGCACACACCATGGGTGCAGTACAGGAGCAAAAGCCAATGGGTGTTTTTATAAATAGTTGTTTTATTTAGAAATAGTGAGATACACAAAAATGGGCGTGGCTATCATGAAGGAAGCCTTGCTTTGGGCAACAGACTTTCATGTAGCTCAGACTACCCTCAAATTCCCCAGTATCCTTAGGATGATCTTGAACTCCTGAACCTACCTCCACTACCCCAGAACCCCAGAGCTGGAGCTACATGCATGTACAGCCACTATAGGGATGGGATCACCCAGTGCTTTGTGCTTGCTAGGTCATCACTCATTAACTCAAGAGCTTTGCCCCATCTCAAGAATTTTCTAGACTCTCGGGCAGCTCACAGGGCATCTCCCCAGCTGTGTAAAGGAAGCCTCGTGTTGGTCGGGAGATGGTAAGCAAGGACAATATGCAGGCAAGAGCTTTTCTATGGTGTCCCTGGAAACGGAGAAGGCGAGGGAGGGACATCAGGCCCGTGGTTGGCTGCGTTGGATAATCACTGGGCTGGCCCTCACAGTCTGGTGCCTGGCTCCGGGTGATTGCTGGCCCTGAGCATGATGAGTCTAATGGAGAATGTGGAACACGGGCGCCTTGGATTGGTTCCCATAAAAGGCAGGTTTGAGTTGATGAAGTGACTTCTCCCCTCTACCCATGCTAAAAGGCCAGGCAGGGTTTGTAATCCCAGCACAGGGGAGGCAGAGGCGCTAGGACCTGTGGAGCTAGCTGGCCAGTCGGTGTAGATAGTCAGTGAGGCCCAGGTTCAGTGAGAGACCTTGTCTCAAAAAGCTAAGGCAAAGAAGTGATTGAGAATGACACGCGTGATGTCGACCTCTGGCCTAGACACACACACACACACACACACACACACACATACACACACACATATACACACACATACACGCACACACACACACACATGCACGCATGCATGCATATGAACACTCACATGTGTAAAAGTTAAGTCCTTTACTTTATATGAAATTGGCAAATTCTGCCATTGGGAGGTCTGTCCAGGATTAGCAATGTCCCATAAAAACAAAACCAAACAAAACATCTAAATTAAAAGATGTGTTCAGCAATGGGTTCAGTGGTGTAGGCCTGTAGCTTCTAGGGAGGCAGAGGCAGAAGGTTCAAGGCTAGCCCTTACCTAAAAATAAATACAAGTTTTTAAAGGGGCTGGGGCTGGATCTCAGTGGTAGACTGGTTGTCTGACATATATACAGGCCTGGCTTCCATACCCACTACTGGAACACTAAAACCAAGCATTTGCTGAACATATCCCATTGGCCACAACCTGCCACACAGAAGTCAGTGGCCTCAGATGATTGGCTAATTAACACACCAGCAAATCGGCAACATGTCAAGGGGGTTGGCCCAAGGGGAGGCCAGTGCTACAATAAAGGTGGCACCAGAAGTGACACCGGTTAGCGCACACTGAGATACCTAAACATCAGATTTGTCTGTCAGATATATTGGGACAGAAGACTGGGCCAGTGTTAGAGAGAGTTTTGGGTAACTATTCAGGTAGCAAACTGTCTTTGTAATCTTCACATTTGGGAAGCTGCTAACCTGCCCCACCTGTTTACTCAGCTAATTAATTTTATTCCTTCTCAAGTCTCTGATGGGGTTGAAGACCAGATAGTTTAGTTTTACAGTTAAGCTTAGTTGTTTAGGGGTGAGGATGTTTTATGTCTAGGTAGATGTTTTAAGTTGATAATGACAATGACAAGATATGATAGATATTGATTTACATTCAGAATTTTAGACGCACCAAGATAGGAAAGATGCTATCTTCAAGGCTGCCAAATACAAATAGCCCAAACACTATGAATGTAACATTATATAGCTCCTGATTGTCTCATGGTTCCTGCTGTAGGTAGTTTATTGTACATGTGTATAATAATATAAATGGATATGTAAAAAATATTTTTTTAAAAAAATCAGAGACCTGAATTCCCAGGCTTGGATTGTGAATCAACTCCAAGAGCCAATGTGCCAGGCAGAGGCAGCCACTTTCCCATTTCTCTCTGGGTTCATGCCACAGATAAAAGCTGGGATCTAATGAGTAACTAAGGCCCACAGGGGAGATGGGGTGGGGGGAGGAGCAGTAAGTGGGAGAGGCACTAGTTTGTTTGTGCCAAAACCAAATTCCAAGGACTTGGGTGGCCTCAGAGCCGCAGAGGCTGGTCAGGAAATGAGGCGTGCTTGGCGTGGAAATGTGTCTAGTCTACATTTGCACAACGACGAGGAGAAAAAGGCAGGCCAGTTCCTCTGACCTACTCCCCGCAGGGCACCCCTAACCTGTGTATACAGGGGGATGGATGGTATCATATCACTTCCTCCAGAGGCCCCCTAAACAGTGAGACTCAACATTTTTCTTCAAAGGAAGAGAGAGATAAGAGATTGCCTTCTGTGCTGTTCTAGGACACTCATAAAGGCTGGTGAGAACTGGTTCTTACTTAAACACTCACAAAGAGACAGACATCCATCTGGCCATCATGTCTGACTGACATCTGGGGTGGTCGGGAGCACAGCCGATGGCTCCCCTGAGCCACGGTGGCCTTATTTAATGTCCACAGGAATGTCTTGGCTGCGAGGGCCTCGCATCTGCCTGCTCACTCCATCTGCTAGCCAGACTTGTCTGCCAGACAGCTTCTGGGAGCCAGGAGGGTCCCTGGAGAGAGTCCCTGAGCACAGTTCGAGGTGACATTTGTTGCTGTTGGCCATGAGGGTCCCTCTATGTGCCTGGGTTTTGCTGGAAAAGGCTCAGGCTGGCTCAGACTGCCAGCTCCACTCAGCAAAGGAGAAGCCTTGTGATTCTAAGCTTCTCTGCCATTCTGCTACCTTAATGAAGGGCACCTGTCTGCTTTCCTGACCTTGCCTCCGCTCTCTTTAGAACACTGTAACACCCCCACCCCACCCCACCTTGCTCACCAGAAGAGGTCTTTTCCCCCACATGTTCCTAATCTGCCCTTCACTCTAAAAAGGCATATAGCCCCAACCTGCTATAAGCTACCTAAACAAGCACCTGAAACCCATGTGCCAGGGGGAGGCCCCTCCCCACAGTCCCCTTTGAGGGTACACCCACAGCCACCTGGAGGGCCCCCAGTAGACTTGCCTCCTAGTTCCTACCACCTCCCAATTGATGCTTTTCTGGGCACCCAGCCTTCAACATGCAGGCTCTGAGGACATGCCAGATCCAACCTCAGTAATTGGTTTGATTCTTCCAAGCGATTCAGTAAGCTATCACCCCCATTTTCTAAAGCCAGTCTCCCCTTAAACTGTGAGCTCTTGCCCCAAACACTCCCCACATGTCCCTTTGTATAGGCTGAGTGTCTGAGCCCCGAATGAACCTCCTCGCAGCTCCCTGCATGCACGTACCTACCCTGTAACTCCATCCATCCCACTTGCAGCTTAAACCCATGTCCCTACCCTGTGGTTGTCCCTACTACCCAGCTTTGGTGGTCCGGAGTGGCAATGTCTCTGCAATTATTTTCAGCTCTCTGGTGCCATCTACTGGAAAGCTGTGATCATGGGCTGTGCTGAAAGGACCTCTTCCCAGGAAATGCATTATGGGTTTTCTGTTTGCATTAAAATGGTCTGGAGTGCGGTGAAAAGGATTCATCATCCATCCTAGCCATGTGCCCCTCCCCTGAACCTTGATTTCTTCAGTGCAATGGCCACAGACATCTGCTGATGTTTGTTAATGCAGGTAATATTCTGGGTGGTGAAATTCCCAAAGTTGAGTAAACTATTTTTATTATATCTCAATGATAATGTTATATAAATTATTAATTTTAATATAAATTGATAATTTATATAACTTATATTGATATAAATGTATATATTGATGATTTATATAAAAATTTTATTACATCATGCTTGATATATGGCTTTCACAGCATCAGCACCACCTCAAAGTTTACTGTTCTATTTTTCAGCATCATGATCAAACTGTTACATTTAGCAATCAACAGCATGGGTGAAAAAGGGTCTACAGTAAAGCTCTTTGCTGGAATGCTTTCCACTTTCCACAGAACAGAAAATAAAATAACCTGTTATACAGTTAGTCACAAATGCACAGTCCTGGAGTTCTTTTTGCCCATGCACCTGAGTATTGTCTAAAGCCATGTCTTCCTGGCAGCAGCTAGCCCCTGCCACCACTGTGTTTGGCTGAGTTCACACATCTGTTGTAACCTGTAGCTTCCCGGTCACTTCTCTCGCTCTCCTCTCCTGCTAAGCTTTTTCTCCTGCCTGCCACATAACTAGACCCTCCTGCCACTGCCACAGCTACTGCTGCTGCTGGAACCTCCACAGCCACCTTGGTTCCATGATTTAGCAAAGTCCCGGCCTCCGCCACCACAAGGGCCAGAGCTCCTGCCTCCAAAGTCTCCTCCCCTCATTGGTCCAAAATTTGAAGATTGGTTGTTGTCATGGCCGAAATCATTGTAGCTTCCACCACCTCCAAAATCGCTTCTGTCATTACCAAACCCATCATAACCATCCCCACTGCCACCATATCCACCACCACCACGGCTGCCACCAAAGCCACCATGGCTGCCACCAAAGCCACCACCACCACGACTGCCGCCAAAGTCACCATAACCACTGAAGTTGAGTCCTCGACCAAAATTGTCGTTGCCATCCAAACCGCCTCCACGACCACCACCAGAGTTCCCGGAGCCACTCCGACCTCTCTGGCTGGATGAGGCACTGGCCATCTCTTGCCTTGACGGGGCTTTTCTTACTTCACAATGGTGGCCATTCACAGGATGATATTTTTGAATAACTACCTTATCGGCAGAGTCATGGCTACCAAAGGTGACAAAAGCAAAGCCACTCTTTTTCCCACTGCCTCTCAGTCATGATTTTAATCACTTCAGTTTCCCCATTACTATTCAATATAGTCTCGTGGGTGATGTTCTTCAGTGTCTTCTTTAATACCACCAACAAAAATCTTCTTTACATGGGCACCTGGTCTCTGAGAATCTTCTCTTGACACGGCTCTCTCAGGTTCTACATCTCTTCCAGCCCCCTTGTGTGGTCTTGCATTCATAGCAGCATCCATCCACTTCCTCCACAGCAGAGTATGTGGCAAACCCAAAGCTCCTGGAGCTCTTGGTCCTTGGATCCCTCATTACCACACGGTCAGTGAATGTTCCCCCGTTGCTCAAAATGGCTCTTCAGACTCTTGTGGGTTGTTTTGAATGCCAGCCCTTTGATGAAGAGCTTCCACGTCCATTCCAGTTCCTTGGGAGGCTCTGACTTAGACATGAAGGCAGGGCAATGGGAGCCTTCAGCGATGCTTCCTTGGCCACGTAAACCATCAGAGAGGAGTAAGCAAAGGAATGTCTACTGCTCCATTCTTAGTTGTGTGGGCCCAGTAACAACCCCTGCTCTCTCTCTCCCTCCCTCCGTCCCTCCCCCCCCCCCTCTCTCTCTCTCTCTCTCTCTCTCTCCCTCCCTCCCTCCCTCCCTCCCTCCCCCCCCTCTCTCTCTCTCTGTGTGTGTGTGTGTGTGTGTGTGTGTGTGTGTGTGTGTGTAGGCACATGTATGCCACAGCTTGCATACGGAGGTAAGAGGACAGCCTCAGGTGTCGGTCTTCACCTTCTACCTGCTTTGAGGCAGGGTCTCTTGCTGTTCACTGTGGCCTACTCCAGGCAAGGAGCCCCAGAACTTCTGAAGACTCTTTTGTCTCCATCTCCACCTCCCACCTTACCCTGGGATCAGTAGCATTACAGGCACGCACCACTCTGATAGTTAAACTTAAGTTCTGGGGTTCTGAGCTTGGGCCCTCATACCTGCACAGCTACTGCTTTATACACTGAGCCATCTTCCCAGCCAGGTCCAGTTCTTTTTGCCCCGCCCCTCACAATTGTCTTCACAATATAGAGGACTTTCTTCCTGTCCACCTGACAGCTCTAACCTGTGGCCATAGAGAAGCTAGACGATGCCTCAGTAGGTTCTAGACTGACCTTCCCTATTCCATCCACGCTTGCTCGGAGGACAGAAGGGAAGATATATCCAGGCAGTACTCAGTCCGGCTGGACACAGGAGTGTGAATAACCTAGCAGTCACATGGTTCCAGAAAGAACCTTTGATGGGTGGACATGTGTTCTCTCAAGTCACTGGCAATACAAACATAGGCATCCCTTTCCCAGTTAGGCTCCCTGCCAGGAAGTGGAAAGCAGCCAGCTGCGACCCGTGGCCCCTCAGCAATCGGATGCCCTTATTTCTGGAGCTTGTTCTAGCTTAGATTCCACAGCCATGAGCTATCCGCTCAGATGCTCAAGGAACAGCTACTTCAGAGCTTTCAAATAAAGCAAGAGAACGCATATCATGTTGAGTCTGGAGATGCCACCACTTGCTTCTCCCTGTTACCTGCCTCTGATTTGGCCTCTGATTCCTCTACTGTCCCTCGGTCCATATATGGAGGTAGCTATTGTACCTACATGTTTTCACTTGCTTTGTCCCACCAAGAGTTATTACTGTGACTATAAAAGCTGAACATAAACCGAAGCTCAAAGGCAGGAGACAGCACCACCCCCCCACCCTTCCCACAACATAACTCATTTTCTTTCTTAGCCTTCCTTGCAGAGGGTGACTGCATGACATAAGTGTGGTCTGAGAAGCAAGAGGAAGATAATGGCGGAGGTGGCGTGTCCCCCTAACTAGACCCTGCCTGTGGTGATGCACTGAGGAAAATCTCTATCACACTCAAATAGACTAGAACTTCTGCTGGAGCCCAGGGACAGAGTTAATAACACACCTGGAGATGACTTAAGACTGCTAGCCTATTGTGTTCTCAGCCTGATCACTTAAAAAACAATGCAACAATCAACCTTACTTGCCTTGAACTTTCCATGTAAACAACTTGTACAACTTAAGCTAACACATAGATGTAATCTTAAATTATGTGTTCTTCCATGCCCCTGGCATGTAATAACGTATTTGTGTTTGCATGTGTGCTGTGATAACCATTTCCTGGAAACAACAAATAGTTTGGATGCAGTCTTATAAGTGAGAATTCAGCATAAATGTTGAACATAACATGGATATTGTTTGATGAGAAATGAGGTTTGCCACTACTGCTTCTCATCCAGGTCAGTTGGGATGAGCTGCAGTCAGTGACCTTGGAAATGCCTTGGAAAACTGTTAAAGATTTCTGTGTTCTTCATCCCTTCCCCCGTGTCATGCATTCTGCAATGTTCAAAGAGAGAGAGAGAGAGAGAGAGAGAGAGAGAGAGAGAGAGAGAGAGAGAGAGAGCAAAACCCTTTGTTAGGAATAAAGAGGGGGGCAGTCCAATCCCCAAGACAGCATTTCAGCAAGCACAGAGGCAAACTTATACAACAGACAGACAGGAACCACAGAAGACACCCGAGAGTCAAGTAGAGAATTCAAGTCTGGCCTCACTCTCCATCAGCTGACGCTGGGGGGAGTGTGCCGATTTCCTCCTTAATGCAACACAAGTGTGCTATTGGCCCCTCTGGGTTTACTGTTGATGCATGTTGATGCACTCATAGTGACCACAGTTTGGTGCCCACGTGAGGTGTCTCCAACACATTCAACCTGTGCACTTGCCCATTCTTTTCTTCTTGCCAGAAATGCCAGTGAGCTGGCTGGAGTCTTACGACCATGAGACAGGTGTGTATGACCTCTCACAGATAATGGGGTGCTAACAGAAAGATAGAAGCTAGGCTTTTGGACTACGCTAGATTACCTTCCAGCCCTGTACTGACTATATTAAAACCTCTATTAGGTGAAAAGTAAAAAAAAAAAATCTTCACTTGAGTAAGCTATTATTTGATTTTTCTTAATACCTAATACTTGTAATTTAAAGTAAGCTCCAGCAGCTGGAGAGATAGTTAAGAGGTTTAGAGTGCTGACTGCTCTGCCAGATCAACATCCACAGGACCAGCTCACAACCACCTGTAACCCAAGGATCCCGCACCCTCTTCTAATTTCTGTAGGCCCCTACATGTGTGGGCTGCATGTAAGCTCACATAGGCATACACACGTACACATAAAAAATAATAACTGAGTCAAGCATGGTGACACACGCCTTTAATCCCAGCACTCGGGAGGCAGAGGCAGGTGG
This sequence comes from Acomys minous, assembly GCF_964271855.1. Taxonomy (NCBI): domain Eukaryota; kingdom Metazoa; phylum Chordata; class Mammalia; order Rodentia; family Muridae; genus Acomys; species Acomys minous. Next base: position 62,400,055 of record NC_140483.1, on the reverse strand, counting down.
ATCACTGTGAATTCGAGACCAGCCTGGTCTACAGAGTAAGTCCAGGACAGCCAAGGCTACACAGAAAAACCCTGTTTCGAAAAACCAAAACAAAAACTAATAACTGTTTCAAGTGAGTTCTAGAGTCAGTGAGATGGCTCGGTGGGTAACGGGGCTTGCTGCTAGCTGGTGGGCTGACCTCAGTCCCTGGAAGGGACATGGTAGAAGGGGAGAACTAACTCCTACAACATGGCCTCTCAGATCCACTTGGCATGTGCCCCTCAAATAAATAAATACTGTAATAAAATAAATAATTGGCTGTAAGCTTTCAGTGATTCAGTGAGACTGGGTAGGGGAAGAGTTAGAGATGAGGTTATTGGGGAAAGCTGCATCTGGGCATCTGGGCAGCTGCAGATATGTTCTTCTGCAGAAACTAAGACACTGGGGCACTTTTTTGCACCAGTTCACAACCTGAAAAGAGCCGATGTCACTGTAATAGTATTTGCTTTGTGATGTTGACACCTCTCCCCTTTAGTGGACTTTTCTAGAGGATCATGGGGGGGAAAAACACTCTAAAAGTAATATCTGGTCCATCATGATTTGTAAGGGGAAAATGGCCATCTTATTCCATCAATATGCCAAACATCTCATAAATATTCATAAACATGTGTAAGCTGCAGTGTGGAACTCACCTTGTGACAGTCCACTTCAAACTCTCTTTAAACTACGTCACAAATAAACTAGAACTCACGAAAATATAGGCTATCATAAATGCATTCTAGTAAGGGGAAATCAGATTGAGAAAATGACATATTCCTCTGGGACCATGCAGCCCTGATGTGGCTAATGCAGCCACCTGGGGAGACTATGCCGTCTGTCATTAAGGGACAACAGCCCATGAGGTCTTGAGCTCTGTGCAAAGCAGGGTCCCCAGTGGCATTGGATAGCCTTCACAGGCTCATGCATGTTCAGCCTTTTGACATCAATTCAACTTGACATCGTCATCTGCACAGTTCACGCTCCAGAAACATGCAGTTGAGTTATGATTAAATGGCTTGATGAACAGTTAATCGCACAAAAGAATATCACGACTTTTTATAGCAGTTGCTGGTTTTGGGCTGGGCTACAGCCATAGCTGTTCTCAGCCTTGAGTTGGACATAGCTTCCACCATGGCTTTCTTTGGAGGCCAAGGGCTTGTGGTCACAGGCTTCCAACAAAAGCCAGGTTTATTCACAATGCAAAGAATCTGAGAGAACCAACATTAGGATTCAGGAGGCCTTGGGACACTCAGGAATCCAAACACAGCTCACTGTTGACACTGGCTTCTACTCCGTCCCATTGCCCACTGTGTAAATCTGTCAAACTGGCCAGGCCTGTCTCCTTAAGGGGTTGGATTGCGGTTCTTTCCCAGCTGTTGAAGGTGGTAAAAAGGAGCCTGGATTTCTCCTACAGAATCCACAGCCTCAGAGCCATGCTGGTTCCCAAGACTAGAGCCACAGAACAATGAGCCATGCTTTTCCAGTGTGCCTTGACTTGTTTCTTTGAGACCAACTCACTCTTGCAACTTACACACTGAGTTTTCCCATCAGTCATTATGAGATGAGAGAACTTACTAAAACACAAAATAAATGGCAGAAACAGGAGCTATGACAGTATTAAGGACCCTCTTTGTGGAGTGAGGATCTGCCTTTTAATCAGAGAATCAGAGCCTGACAGCATATGACAAGAATCCAAGCCCTTGAGAGATAGAGGAAGAAGGATCAGGGCCATTCTCAGCTACAGGGTGAGGGCCATCCTCAGCTACAGGATGAGGGCCATCCTCAGCTACAGGGTGAGGGCCATCCTCAGCTACAGGGTGAGGGCCAACCTCAGCTATAGGGTGAGGGCCAGCCTCAGCTACAGGATGAAGGCCAGCCTCAACTACAGGGTGAGGGCCAGCCTCAGCTACAGAGTGAGAACAAGGTCAGCCTAGACAACATAAGATGTTCGAAACAAACAAAACTGTTTTTTTAGAGTATACAAAAAGACTCCCACTTTTAAAAAACATCTTTAATTGCTTTTAACTATGTGCATGTGTGTACATTTGTATGTGGGGAGGTTCATACATGTTCTGTAAAGGCCAGAGGCATCAGATCCCTTGACACCCGGCATAGGCACTGGGAACTGAGCAAACAGCACACTGAGCATGTCTCCAGCCTCCCCCAGACATTGAGTGGATGTACGGAGGCACCCAGACACCAGGAAAATATGTAACAGTGAACTACAAAGGAGTTTTGCTATGTGAACACACATATATCTTTTCCTTAGGGAAATGGGTTCAGGGACAAATAACATAATAAATAAGTGTGGCACAGATTTCATTAAATGGGAAATGTAGGTACTGCTTCCAGAACAATCATTCTCTCCTTTCCCGCCATAATGAATAGGCCTTATGTTCGTTTTCTCAGAGCCATCTGTTAATGCCTTGCCTTGCTCCAGGCCTGGTGTTAGAAGCTAGAAAGTCTAAATGAGTGGGGCTGGAATCCTGTCCTTACCTGGCAGCAGCAGAGACCCTGGAGCCAGAGTGGCCACTCGGGACACCAGCTCTGCCTTCTGTGACATCTCAGCCAACCGGAAGCTGTACAATCTTCTTAGGGACGGGACTTTGCATCTGCAAGATGAGTTTCACCACAGTACCCACTACATAAGGTTACCGTGAAAACTAATTGACTTATTAGCTGTTAAGCACTATAAAGTGAAGAATTATCAAGTGTGTATCAAAGTGTGTTTATTTTTTACTGATTTTATTTTTCATTTAGACACAATGTTGTTATTTAATGTGCAGGCTGAACTTGAAATCACCGTGTAGGCCAGGGTGATCCTGAATTCAGGATCTTCCTGCTTCAGCCTCCTGAGCACTGTGATTTTGGTGTGCACCACCATGCTGGCCTATCAGGTGTTTTAAAACAAGTAAAAATAAAGGTATACCCAGTTGACAGGCAAAACCAGGCACATGATCAAGTAGACCTAAAGGGGAAGGTGCCCCGATGCAGGGGAGTTCTGGATGCTCACAGGAGTGGATGGCCCCAATCAGGAAGTGGGAAAAGCTGTTCAAAAAAAAGAAAAAAGAAAAAAGACAAGAGTGTCTTAGACCCAGTGTCAGCCCTCCTCCCCATGGCCAGCACAGCTGCTCTGGGATCTGTATGGCTGAGCCAACTTCCACTTCAGAAAGGAGCTGTTATGGTGATCCCACTTGGAGACAACAACCAAGTTTCCATGAGAGTCTAGAAGGCAAAGTGCTCAAGAAATATTGGGAGAGGGGTTGAGGAGATGCCTCCACGGTTAAGAGCCCTTGCTGCACTTATAGAAGACTTGCCATAGTTATTTGGTGCCTAAACTAGGAAGATCACAACTGTCTGTAACTCTGGTTCCAGAGACTCGGACTCCCTCTTCTGGCCTCCACAGCAACTGCACTCATGTTCACAGACACAAATAAAATACGTAAGAGAAAGAGAGAAGAAGGAGGGGAGAGAGGGAGAGGTGGAGAGAAAGCACAACTGCTGGTGAAACCCAGACCTTACTAGTGATCTCTAAAGAGCTGTCTATCCAGTCCCTGCCTGAAAGAAAACCAAATCTGATGAGTATAGGGGAGTAGGGAACAGAAGCATCTTTCCTTCACTTCATACTCCTGCCTGTGTGGAGGGAGTTTTGGGGACTCCCAACAGAAACATGCATCTCACCCCTGAAGTTCCTACACCAACCTGTCAGCATCTGGCTCAATGCCTGCCTTCTTCCCAAAGAGCCAAATTTAAACAGAAGAGCTCTTGCAGACAGTTCAGCTCTGCTCCACAGCCTACCCCACATCCACATCCAACACCCCCCCACCTACTGCCTTTCCCCCTTCAGGTTCTTCTGTAGAAATTCCCGCACAAAATAGCTAATGTCCCAAGGAATGGATGGGGTCACGGGTGTGGGGGAGGGGAAGGAAGTGAGTAAGTAACAGTAGTGAAACAGGACTATGCACCGTTGATTTCTGTCGTGTCCCCCCAAACTCCTTTCCAGGGTGAACGAGCTGATCCTCGTCAGAAAGACGTGTTCCAGGTGGATTACAGCATTCTTCTGGAATTCGGTAATTACAGCACCACAAGCTAGGACCTGCTGACTATCCCCACGGAGCCTTTTGCCTTGGGTGCAACAGATTTACAAGACTCCCATACCCCAATAAATAAAGGGCTTGTTTCGGAGCCAACTTTGTTCACAGAGTTCTCCAAACACACGTTTTGCATGAACTCAATCACCAAAGCCCTGGGGCCTCTGCTCTGTGTCACTGTGGACTAGTACCCTCAACATTTTGTTTTTAACTGAGCTCAAGATCCACAGAAGAAGGAGCATGGGGCCACTCCCATCCCCTCCTGCCCTGGATACTGGAAAGCGTTTGCACCCTGGCCCCTTAGAGTATGCCTCAAGAGGGCAGTTGGCGAACTGTGATCATCGGCCTTGTGGTTCTGCAAATGTGATTCCCTGGCAGGTGCCATCAGCTTCACCTAAGCCTGGGCCGAACCCAGACAGCCATACCAAGTCAGGGACTCTGAAACGGGAGCTAGAAATCTGTGTTTTAAGTTGTTTTCATGACGGGGTATTTGTGGTGCTTGCCCCAGTTTCAAAGCTGGTAATACTAGCTCAGGGTTGACCAGAAGCCTATGGTTCCCATAGTGGCTACTCGGCTCTGCTGTTATACAGAATGAAAACAGCCGTAGAGGATATGTAAGGCTGGTCACCCGAACCTTCACCTTACCTACCTGGACATGTCCCTGGGACACAGACACACTGAAGACTCGGAAAAGATGCCCGACCTGTTGCACAAGCAGGAAACTAGGGTTCAAACGGGCCCTCCCAGGAGGCATTGGTCACTTTGTATCCACAGTATCACATTGTATCTAAGCAGGGAATGAGCAGGCAGCAGTTTGACTACCCAAGTGCAAGGCTCAGGCCCAGTGACTCTCTTCCTCCAAAAAAAGCTCTGATTCCTAAAGATGCCACAGCCTTCCAGAGCAGCACCGGCAACTGGAGGTGAAGTGTTCAAATACACGAGCCAATCGGGAGTCATTTCGCACCCAATCCACAGCCTCCAATAGTGACAAAGCACAGGTAACACGCAGGGAGAAGCTACTGATGGTGACAGAGGTGTGAAAGGACTAGCGTCTTGCAGTTATTGATTTATGGGTGACAAGCAGCTGAGCTGTCTCCGGGGAAACAGCAGCCCCCACATTTCAATGTTCAACACAACAATGTAACAACACAACAGGGGACCGTGGGATGAAACACTGGCCTCTTTGGGGGCATCTCTCTTCCTTGCTGGGGCTCTGGGGTTCGGTTGCATTAGTCTTCTGTCTGTACAACAAGCTTCCTCCAGGGTCACTGACAGACAGACACAAGTAGGCTTTGTTTTCTTCATGGTCAGAGCTGGGCATGCAGCTGCATCCACACCTAGAGGGGGCCTGACCTCTGCATGCCCAGATGGGAAAGAGTCACTCTGAAACCGGCAGTACAGGAACTTGGAACACTCACCACCTTGCACGGTTATGTCTTCCCTCAGCATAAAAGAGGGGTTAGTTGACACAAATGCCAAACACAGCCAAGGAGCTTGAACAAGGGGTGTTTTGTGAAGAGCCCTGCTATCACAGGGCTTGTAGAAAACAACAGTGTTAAACCCCCAAGCCCTCCCATCAGGCACAGAGAAACCCATGAGGTCAGAGCTCGCAGCACAGGCCTGTTCTATTGGGATCGCCTCTAGCCTGCCTGGGACCAAGAGGCCCTGATGGAAACAGCCAGAAAAGATGTCTGTGAAAGAAGATGATGGTGAACTAAACCACAGAACACAGAAACAGAAGCCAAGACTTCTGCATTTGGAAGTGTGTCCCCGCTGTCTGTCTTACCTTTTTCCAGAGGCTCTGCTCTGTCTCATGGATAGCGTACATTGAAAGGTCTCAGACGCAGGTTCAAGAGGGACACTGAGGCAGGCATTGGGAGTAAGAAGTGTATTAGAAGGGTTATTGATAGCACGGACACACAGACAGATAGGCAACAGCATGGTGGGGCTGTGAAAAGAGGAATCGAGGCCCATGCAGTTGGAAGCAGGACTCTCATCCTACAGATTTCTGAGCACAAGTTTGCTTCAAAGTACAGCCCTGAATCCAGGCTCTCTGATGCATGCGCAGGAGGCAGGGAAGGGGGTGGGGAGTTATATATGTGACCACCAATACTGCCTTTGATGTAAACTTACTTTCCCAAATGAGAAACTCTGGAGTCTATAATCTAAAATTCACAGATAAGGTCTTAGTGGGGTTCTGAATCCGTGAAAGGGGAAGGGAGATGCAGGGAAATTCTAACACCACATTCTTATACTGATCTCCTGCTCTCAAAAGCCTCCTGATCCATCCTTAACACTGTAGATAGCATTGGTCAAAGTTTGAGAGAGAGGAATCCAAGGAAGCCTTATCACACTCAGCTCACCCCCCAACCGCCCTATCTAGCCAGCATGTGATTTCGCTCACCATAGAAATCCCTAAATAGCACTGTCTGAACCTCCACAGTGTACCAGCCACTGGACAGTGGATTCACAAATGATCAACCTACTAGATGTAGCATCTGCCATTTTCATCAGCTCTATAATGATACTGAGATGTCCATATGCCGAGAAGAAAGCCAAGCCTGGACTAAGTGAGCACCTGCGCAAGGCTGCACAGCTAACGGTGACACAGTTGGAACCTGCACTTGAGTGTGATGACTCCACAGGCAAAATGTACCATGCCTACTGTGCTACCTTGCCTTCCTGATGTTCTTATTTTTACTCCTCACACTTTGAGAGGGCCTGCAATGGGTCGCGCATCTTCACAAGAAGGAGCAAGGCAGAGAGATATGCCCTCAGTTTGCTTCATCTAAGCCAGTGCCAAAAGGCGGTAGTAAAAATGTTCTTACTGAGCTCAGGGCTCACAGAGGTGAAAGCTATCGTGCACATGGTTGGATGCAGGAAGCTCCGGCAGAGGACATCGCTGACTGTCCCAAGAAGGAAAGTTAGGTGGCAAGGGTGAGGTACAACAGAAATTTCAGTCTGCCTTTCTGTGACATTTTGAAGGTCATATTCCCAATAGAGTGACACCAGGCTCCTGAAGCAAAAGAAGAAATAAGAGATAGACAGATGGTAGATAGATAGATAGATAGATAGATAGATAGATAGATAGATAGATTTAGAAAACATCAGATCAGGTGCTCAAGTCACTAAGTAGACATTGACTGTGGGAGCCCCTCTAAGGTAGCCAGCCTGAGAGTCCCAGGCAGAGCAGAGCAGGGTGTCCCCTTGAGTCAGGCTTTCTAGTAAAAGACTATGTGGGGACAGATAGAGATGACACCATCAAATAGGGTGCTCACAATACCCAGCAGAAACCAACTGGGGAAGTTGAAGCACTCAGTTGGAGTTCCCAGTTGAGCTTTCTCTCCATGGACGAGCATCTTAAGGCTGAGTGTCCAGCTCCTCCCTCCTCTGCAGACACTTTTCTGCCAGGGGATACCCAATAGTAACCACTGTTGGAAATGGCTCCCCTTCTAGCCGTTCTCAAGGATGCAATGCTTTTACTCCTGGGCTGCTTTGCTGTTCTCTTCCATCTCTGTCAGAGTTAGGAGGGCCGGCCAGCCCTTTTCTAAATATCAGACCTTGGAGGATACTTTGAGACAAATGGGCTTAGGTCTGAAATGAACCCCCATCTCTAGAGCCAGTTGCTCAGTAGAATCAAACAGCCAAGGACAATTCACCAGTATGAGGAACATTACAGCACAGGCTACAAACATCCCCCCTGGCTGTCCATAGCTGCTGCCATACTCACGCCTTTGAGCAGTCATTGGGTTCAAGGAACGATGTGGGGACACTGGCATCAATTGACCTTTTCCTGGAGAGATAAAAAAAAATGTCTGCTCATCCCAGATAGGCCACCAGAGAAAAATTATAAGGAAATGATCCCACATGAGTGTAGCCGGTGAATAATGGACTGTAACTGGGGTTATGTATAGGATCAAAGGTGAGGAGTTGGAGCATGAGCAGCTACACCACCATAGAGAAGTTGCTCTGTCTCCGAGGAACAATTTGCTGCCTGTATATACTCAAAGAGGTATGAGGGCCCCCACCCCACCCCTTTTCCTCCCCATCCCAAGATGGACTATTAATGGGGTCAGTCTTGTACAGGCCTCCTGTGGGTAGTCCCGGATGCTGAGATCAAGGAAGCACACCACGCCTAAGGAACAGTATTCCACAACAATTTATCAGCATCAACCTTCTCAAGGGTGCACAGAGAGGATGTGATCCAGGCTGAGAGAGGTGAAAGCAGCTCCTCCCTACACTCAAGGTGGAACAATTTCCTGGGCATCTACTCTATACCAGCACCCAGGGAGGGGGGGGGGACAGCAAGGAAGTAGACTGGAGAGCCGCCCTGTCTGCATTTGAGTTCTCACAAGGGATGACACTTGGCTATTAATATGCACATGGATAAGTCGGTCTGGGGTCTAGAATAGCATCTGTGGTGTGTACAACCTTGCCTATCCATGGCCACTGCCTGGGTCATCCCCACTGAGAGATACCCCTGAGCCAGGGAGGTGTCTCAGTGGGTAAGAGCACTTGTGGGCAACTGTGATGACCTGAGTTTGGATCCCAGCACTCATGTAAAAATTCAGGTGAGGCCAGTGCTCTGCAGAGTGGAGACAGGATGGCTATGGCTAGGGGGCTTGCAGCCTGTCTCCAAGCTAGCTTCTGTAGTTCACTGAGAGATGCTGACTCAAGAAAATAGTGCAGAGACTGCCAGAGCAAGGCACTTGATACACTCCTCTGTCCTCTGCCCATGGGCACACACATACATCCCCCAAATAAAACAAATGAGTGTCCCCATTGTCATTAATTCTAAGGCTTTCCACACCAGAACTTTCTTATCGCCACATAGGAACAGTGGCAGAGCCATGGATACAAAGTGAACTGTCACAGGACTTATCTATGAAGGGTGCCTGGTATGGAATTACCTCTCAGTTGATATTAACTCTAATGAGCCTTTGCTCCCACAGCACCAACAGTGAGTGTCTCAGAGATGAGCCAGTTGGATAGAGCAGCTGCTGGGTCCCCATGGTGACCTAATTCCAGATCTTGACACTGGCCATGAGCACTGAGCCACGGGGGCAGTTGGAGGGTAGCTGACCAAGGGGTGTTACCTTGACCATGTCTAGCCAGACTGAGCCAGGACACCCACACACGTTTGCTCTCGACTGGAATGGGTAGGCACTCAGTTCTGGCTGTGGAGCAGGTTCTTGGAGCTCATTCAACTGTGGAGAAATATTTAGATCTGATCTAAGCCACTCCAGATGGTTGGCTCTTGCAGTAGATAAACAGGATAAGTGAACTTGGTGTAAATAAAATTGTAATAAATAGTTTCTCTTCCTGTCTTTCTAATTTTTCAAAGCAAATGCCCTAAGTTTAAATTTCTCCTGGGAATCTCCTGGTTTCTGGATTTTTGGGTTAATAATTCATATTAACCCTCTCATATGCGTGTTATACACCTTAGTTATATACAATACATCTTAGAGGGTAGTGTTGGCAAGGGCTCCACTACATACTGGGCCACTGGAAACAGTCTCCATGAATAGAAACAGGACATTAATGTAGCTCTCACCTCAAAGGGGATAAGAGATAATTTGTTCTGGAGCCATAGATGAATGACCATGGCCTGGGACAGATTCAGATTTTTCCAAATTCTGTGTAATCATTTCACTAAATTTTTATAGGAACACAATGAAAGAAAATCATAAGTCAAAACACTTGTCAAATACATTGGTGGGAACATCAACTAGGCAAGTCATAGCAAAGTAAGGGAGATGTCTGTTATGGGCCTCAGACATTATCTGGTGGTGTCCTTTTGCATTGGTTGAAGCTAGTGGTTTGCTAATACATTTTCAAAGTTCTGACAGACAAGAATATTATGTCAGACACAGAGGTTGGCATTGAATGGCTTTTGGATACTAAAAATATTACCAAATAATTTGACTTTGGGTCTCATAGACTCTTCAACACGGGTGTGGCTTCTTTCCTTTCTGGGAACTTCAGCTCATAATAGTCAATAATATATCCACTCTTTTCCTATTCACTGACACATCGGAGCCCTCATTTAGCATGCCAGACCCTTAGACACTTAAGTTGGTCACAGATTTATTAGTGACACTTCTTTGTACATGCTCTCCCACATTAACAGCTGCCATCACTAGGCTCCAGACAAGTAGCAAAGAGGCTTACCGTGGCAAAGATGAGCCACTCCTGATCACTCCATCATTCTGCACAAACTGTTGCAGTTGTTCCTATAACCTTCTAGATAAACTTAAAAGGTATTTAGGTACTATAGTGTGTAATGGAAATGTTGGGTTCTTTGCAAACTCAGTTACATTGCGTAAATATGTTTTTGTTTTAATCCCATACTTGGGATTTTAGTTTGGGCTTTAGTTCATCTATAGCTGATAATTGTCTCCTGTGGGGTGTGGTCTTTGCCAGCTGGTAATGGCCTACCTCCTGTGCCATGGAGAAAGGCATAGTCTAAGACTCTGAGGAAGATAAACAGGGAACCCAGAGAAGGAAGGTGTGGCATGCAGTGGTGGTGTGTGACCTGTAGCAGTTTGGAGAGACCAAAGATGGATAGTGTGGCAGCTTCAAGACAGGAGAGAAACATTTCAATGCAAGGGCTGGGAGGAGACTGCTGTGTTTGCTCTTGATTGAGATTGGCATTACCCCAAAAGAAGCTAATTGACCCTAAACATTCAGAAGAAGTAAAGAGGTCTGCGTGCCCTTTTTTCCTAACCTTTTTTCTCTCTTACTCAGGGATAAGGGGTTGGTGGAAGGGAAGTAGAGGCAGTAAAAAACCCCAAATAAAATAGAGTTTTAAAAAAGAACATCAGCAGTGGTGGTTTGCTTGAGAAGTGCCCCCCATATGCTTGGGTATTTGAACACTTACTTCCTACTTGGTGGTGCTGTGTCAGAAGGTGGTACAGCACTGCTAAAGGAACCATGCCAGTGGGGAGCAGGCTTTAAGAGCTCATAGCCTCATCCAGTTCTCTGTTCTGTACTTATGGTTGAATATATGATCTCTTAGCACCCTGCTCCTGCAGCCATACGTGCCACTTGATGTCATGCCTTTCCACCATTGTGGAGAGCCACAGATAGCAGTGCCCCTTGCTGCTTCCCCGGTGCAATGCGTCCCTTATGCGCATGCGCAATGCGCCTTTGAGCGAGCCCCTTATGCGCATGCCTAAAGGCATAGCGTGAGGTGGCGTGATCTGAACGCACCAACCAAGAGCGACAACGAGGCAGTCTCTGATAGGACCAGGCACACTATAAAGGTTCTGTGGGAGCTTTTCCCAAGGTCACTCCGGTAGTCCAGGTTCCTGAGTAAACTGCGGCAAGAAGAGTTCCCGGTGTTGGTGTCTTTCCTGCTGGTCAGGGGCGGCATCGACACACCATGATGGACTCTTATCCCTCTAGGACCACAAGTCAAGATCAACTCTTTCTTCATAAGTCACTTTTGGTCATGATAGTTTACGTAGCAACAGGGAAGTAATTAACATAAGTGTATCTCCTCCAACTCCTAAAGCAAGCATTTGAGGTTATGTGGAAAGTATAAACAAAGTGAACCCTATTTTCTACTAAAGGGTTAAATGAGACAAGAGAAACATTATTTTTAAAAGAAAATTGAAAAAAAAATGCTATTGGGCAAAACTCCCTCCAGACTCTGCACTTTTATGAAACAAAGTATGTGCCCAGGGTTGCATGCGACACGACATGCAAAAACCACCTCTCTAAGCCAGTCTTGTAAGAACGTCAGGCTGAGCTCTGACATTCCCAGGGAGGCACAGGCGCTCTTTTGTCTTCGGAGGAAAAGCCCATCAGGACTCTCCTTGCTGCTGTACATGCCTGCTTGACCTGGCATGTAAAACTCCCTACCTCATCAAACACTTTGGATTGTGTGGTTATTTCCTTAGGAAACTCAGTTCTAACAGGTTGAGGCAGAATAAAAAAAATTTTTTTTTAAAGTCTCTACAGAAAGGCAACTTCATAAGCAAATGAGATAACATGCAAAGATGGAAACAAGAAACAAATCAATATGGCGATTTGCAATCTTCGAGCCGACCAAGGTGAGGAGACATGGATCGCCTGCAACCAGGAAGCAGAAGAATCATAAGATGTCCTGTATGTAGCAAGAACGGGGGTGTGAACATTCAATAGACTTAGCATATCCGAGGCCTTGAAACACTATAAATTAGATCCACATTTTTACTGAGGAAAAAAGAAAAGGAAGGAAGAAGGGAAGAAAGATGAGAGGAATGAAAAAGTAGAAGGGGAAAAGGTCAGGAGGAAAGAGGAAAGGTGAATGAAAGTAGGAAGGAACCGAGGGAGAGGGAGGGAGGAGAGGGAGGGAGGAGAGGGAAGGGAAGAGGAAGATAAAGGGACCCTAAGGAATTGAGCCCCATCCTGGGAAGAAAAAGGCTGAAGTCTGCTGTCATCCTGAGGACAGGCTTGTCTACCAGAAAAATGTCTCCCACTGTTCTCACTTACTGTCCTTTCCCAAGCTCTCAGATCATTCAGAATCTAGGTGAGGAGAGGAGAGCTGAACATGCTTTGTTTTCCTTTTAAAAATGGAGGCCAGACAGTGCTGAGGGATGGCTCAGTCATTCAGAGCACTTGCTGCTTATCAGCGGCCCAGAGTTCAGGTCCCAGCTCCCACACTGGACAACTCACAACCACCTGTAACTCCAGCTCCAGGGGACCCAGCAACTTCTGGCCCCTTCAGGCATATGCAGGCAAGTGATTGTATCACACAGACACACACACACAGACACACACACACACACACACAGACACACACAGCCAAAAGTAAAAATAAGATAAATATTATTTTATTTTTTTAATGATAGCAGAGGAGCTGGGGTGAAGTGGTGCTCAGTTGGTGAAGTGTTCATCATGCAGCATTGAGGATGTAAGTTCAACCCCACAAAGTCATGTGAAGAACAGATGTAGAGATGCATGCCTGTAACCCCAGTGCTAGAGACTCAGAGACAGACAATAACCGGACCTGGTCAAATCACCAAATCTGTAATCTCCAGGGTAAGAGACCATGTCAAAAATAAAGTGGAAAATTATTGAGAAAACACCTGAAGTTGACCTCTGGCCTCCACATACACGCACAGGCACACACACACACACACACACACACACACACACACACACACACACACACACACACGGCAGCAGACATCTTGTCTGGGAACCACCTACATCACAGCCAGTGTGACTACATCCACAAGCAGTGAAGGGTCACCTTCAGATTGGCTCCCTGTAGTGGCTATGAAGTGAGTGGCCCAGTTAAACAGGCCTCTCTCCCTCTAGCAGCTGATGACCTCACATGTCCATCCACTCCTCCCTTCTGCTGCCCCGTGCCATCAGGGCCTGGACACCCACCTGTCTTCACAGCACAGGCAAGCCACTGAGGTCATTTAGCCTCCTGTGGTCCTGCACATCCAGACAGGTGCACCTGTTACCCTTAAAGTTGTTTTCTGCTGAGTCAAATCCAAGTCCACACCCTGGGTGGGAGAGCTGACAAGCCAGCCTGTCCATCACTTCCGTTCTCTGCGGGAGTTTCATTCACAGTTAATCTGTGCAGGGCCTGCGAGGTCCTCTAGGGTTATCTCACACACACAAAGAAGACAGAGCTGGCTTTTCAACTGAGAATAGATCAAATTACCAGGGGGCTCCTTGGTCAACCAACTGCTCCTGCAGACTTCAGGCAGCCAGGCTGGTGGCTGGGTTCAAGTTCAATTAGCCCCAAGGAAACCTTGGTTCTCGGATGACAGCGGTGATAACCACTTTTCGCTCTGATGCTGTCCACAGCCACGGTCCAAAAAGAGCCGTCAGGTCTGCAGGAAGCTCCTCAGAGGAGAGCTTGTGCCTGCCTGCTGTAGCCTGCTCCTGGGATCATCTGCTGGAGTAGTTTCAAATGACAGAAATTGATTCCTTCCCAGGGCAGGGGAGATGGCTCAGTGGGTAAGTGCACTTGCCATATATGTATGAGGACCTGAGTTTGAATCTCCTGTACCCACAGGCTTGGTCATGTGCCTGCCTGTGACCCCAGTATTGGGGATGGAGACAGGGGGATCCTCTGGAGCCTGCAGGCTATCAGTCTAGTCCAGGTTCAATAAGGGACCCTGCCTCAAGGGAGCAAGGTAGGGCACGACAGAACAGGACATCTGATGTCCTCTATGGTCAATGTGTGTGTGTGTGTGTGTGTGTGTGTGTGTGTGTGTGTGTGTGTGTGTCTATATACATACGTACACATACACAAATCACACACATCCAAAAAGTATTCATTCCTTCATTGTTTTTGTTGCTCATTCACTCCGCAACAAAGCACTCAGTGGACATCCGTCCTGACTCCAGCTAGCCCCCTAGATCAGTGGTTCTCAACCTTCCTAATGCTGCGACCCCTTAATACAGTTCCTCATGTGGTGGTGACCTCCCCAGCCATAAAATTATTTTCATTGCTACTTCATAACTGTAACTTTGCTACTGGTATGAATCAGAATGTAAATATCTGATATTTCTGGTGGTCTCAGCAGACCCCTGGGAAAGGGCCGTTCAGGCCCAGGTTGAGAACCTCTGCTCTACTGCCTTTTCCTTTGTGTGTTCTTCAATACCTCAGTCACAGGGCACCTACCCAAAAGCCTTCCTTAAGTCCACCCTCCTGTCATGGCGTTCTGATCTGGTTTGCCTCTTTGCTCTCCACTCAGCATTAAGAGCTTGGTCCGGGCCAGGCCTCCCAGTAATAACTCCCGTGGTCCCCACATATGCATAATGAGCTGCAGGCAAGCTCAGTGATGACTGAATGGGAAAGGAGATTAGCAATAAAGCAACGTCTTAAGGAACCATTTGTAGCTCATAAAAAGAACCGCCCTGTGTGTACCATACTTCAAGTGATATTTACATCCACTCTTGCAGTATAGGACATGGAGTGTGGCCGGATCAATGTCATTGATCTGGGGAAGACAATGAAAACAGAGTGACTCTCAGTGGGCCTGGGCCTCTGGGGTGGGGGGTTCTAGTGCCCTGTCTATTGCTGTGATAAAATGCCCTGGAGGAAAACAGCTTAATGGAGAGAGGGCTTATTTTAGCTCACAATTCCAGGTTATGGCCCATCACTTCAGGGACGTCAAGGCTGCAGGAACTTGAAACAGTTAATCACACTCACTGTCAAGAGCTGAGAGCTGCCTGCCTGTGCTCAGCTCGCACAGCAATGACAACAACAATCACGCCAACGATGACAACGAAGATGACAATAATTTAAAATTTTGATCAAGAGAATTATCATTACTGACTGTCAGATCGCACAGCACCTGTTCCCTCCACACCAGAGGCTCATTAAATCCACAGGACTTAGGAGATGTGTAGAACTGTGTTATCCTCCGCATTCACTGGCAAGGACTGCTATAACAAAATACCACAGACAAGGCGACTGAACAAGAGAAAAGCATTTTCTCGCTGTTATGAACACTGGGAGTGCAGGAGTTAACTTTCTAGCCGTTTCTAGTCCAGATTCTTTCTTCAGCCTGTAGATGGCAGTCTCCTCCCTGGAACCTGTGTGTCTGTGGTCCCCCTCTTCCCACAGAAGTGTCATCCCTCGTCCTGTTGCTCTACTTGACAAAATCAATTTACGGAAGGAAGGGTTTCTTTGGACTGGCAGTTTGAGGACGCAGTGCCTCTTGGTGAGGAAGGCATGGCAGCAGGAGTGTGAGGCAGCTGCTCACTGTGTGTGTCTGCACTCAGGACCTAGAAGGCGATAGGAAATGTGACCCAAAGGCCCACATTCTGTGATCTCCTCTCTCTCTCTCTCTCTCTCTCTCTCTCTCTCTCTCTCTCTCTCTCTCTCTCTCTCACACACACACACACACACACACACACACACACACACACACACACACCAGCCGGGAACAAGCATCTGGACATGTGAACCTACAGGGGAATGTCTCACATTCGAACCCACAACATATGGAACCCAAACATGTGAGACTGAAGGTCATAGCAACGATTTGATTTAACTTTGTTATCCCCTAAAGACTTCAGCTCCAAGTAGTCTCCATCTCAGGTACTTGGTGTTTGGATTTCAAAGAATGAATAATAGGAAGGGCCTGGGGACGTGGCTCGTCTAGCACACGCAAAGCCCTGGGTTTGCTCCCCGGCACGGCAGAACCAGGCATGCTAGTACACCTCTGTAACTTCAGCACTGGCCAGTGGAGGCAGGAGGATCAGAAGTTCGCGGTCATTCCCAGCTTCACAGGGAGTTCAAAGCCAGCCTGGGCTATATGATGCCCGCCCCCTACTGTGTGTGTGTGTGTGTGTGTGTGTGTGTGTGTGTGTGTGTGTGTTGTGAATACTGTGAAGGAAGAGGCCACAATTCATCTCCCAATGCTTCCTTTTGCATATGAGGCTACGAACCCAGAAGCACTCAACTTATCAGTACTACATTGCATGGCCCAGTCAAGACTTGAGCCCAGGTCGCCATGGCTCTCAAGTTTCCATGTTCAGCTGCTATACAATGGCCAAGAGCTAACTCTATATTCTCTGTCCCTTTCTCTCCTGTCACAAGTCACCCCCAAAAGACCTGATTTCCTTGCACTCTACATGACAAATTGGTAACTTCTATTTTCACCTTATGACCAAGAGTTGTGTGTAGACCAGAGTAAACCAGCCTGCTCACTCGAGGGTCAGATCTGATCTAGAACACTTGGCACCAGCTGAAGTCTATCCATAGCAGATACCGCCAGTTCCCTGCCTTCCATAGCTTGGCCTTCCTGGTGCGAGGCATGCTTGCAGGTCCTAAAGTTACTACAGGAGGCTTCCCAGCAATATCCATTCTGTTCATTAACCCCAAAAGATTACACAGGGTAGATCACCAACTTCCTGTCAACACTTGGCTCCTAAATCTAACCTAAGTCTAACAGGTGTTCTGACAACCAGTACATGATACACACTGCATGAAACGGCAAATTTAATTGCTCCAAATTCTGGGAGTACCCCAACCATTAATTCTAAATAGCTGCCTTCCACCATTTGTCTCTTGAGAAAATCAATGCCACTCATGGAACTGAAGGGAAATGGGGAGCTATGACAATCAAACCTTCCCACCAGATTCCTTTCTTTCCCTAGAATTAACAGCATGCCAGAAATAATAGGAAAAATACCAGGAACAAGGTAGAGAGGTGATTCCGTGGTTAAGGCACATATTAATGTCAGAGACTAGCACAGAGTGTCCTTGGGACTGATAACCATAGCCCCTTATGGTGGGAAGAGTTGGGTTCTCAAGATCTATAGCTACCCGGAAGCCCTGACCCTAAGCCATAACTGATTCTGCCAAGCACGTTCCTGAGTTTAGAGAAGGAACTGTGTTCTGCCTCCATATATCAGATCCTCAAGGAAAACCCTGGATCAGGGTCAGGCCAGCGCTCAACAACCGAGCCCAGCCAGTGCAAAGTTGCATGTGGCTCAGATTGCATGGATGCAAGCTGTCTCTCTCCCTCCACCGGGAATTTTGCATTGGACACAGTGATTACCATCCCGCTGTGACAGGGACTTCAAAGCACCAATTCTTGTCTCCATAGGCACACACATAGGAGCACATACCCCCCTCAGGCATACAACACACACACACACACACACACACACACACACACACACACACACACACGTTAAACTTAAAATTGAAAACCAAAGTAGGACCTAGTCAATCTCTCTATTAAGCCATAGAAATTGAAGGAGGGAGAAATAAATATTGAAATCCATAGTTAATTCCAGAGCTCTCCCCAGCGAACTACAGCAATGAGCTCATTTTCAGAGGCTTCAAGGCCAATTTTAATAAAATAAACAAAGAAAGGGATTATGTAAATATAACTCATACACAGAGACTGACTCCGGAGGTACCAATGGGAGCTAACCCAGATGCTCACTCAGGCTTGACGTGCCCTTGCCAAGCCCTTAGACTTTGTGTTCATAAACTCAGCTGCTCATTCAAGACCTCTGGGCTTAATGCAAATTAATTAAAGTGCCATGCACCTAACTCATTTGACCATTATTGAGGTTTTAAAATAATTAAGTGTGAAGGCAACTGATTAAACCCTTTCTGAGCTGTTGTAGCTGTTTATGAATTATATAAGTTCCATATTAATGAGAGTCCTCGGTGACTGCAGATTAGCTGGGGGGATATTCATTAAGAAGGAATGAAAGGTGACAGTAGCTGTGACATCCTTTTGTCTTCCACTCACCGACAGCTTTTTGGGAGCTCCCTGTGAAGGCAGAAAAGTAATATACTTTATAGCACTTTACGAATACGATACTAATTTCATCCCGTTGCATCCTCCCGCTAGTCCTGGGAGTGTGGTGGGCTGCTGCTACAGCCTTGGTCTTATAACAAAAGAGATGAAAGCCCCAAGAATGGTGCATCAAGAAGGCCAGGAGTAGAGTGAGACGCCCTGGCTGGCTGACTCCCTGGCCAGGGTCCTTCCCTCTGAGGGCTTTCTCTCTTACTGTGGCAAGATTTCCTTCCCTGGAGAGATGTAAACTGGCCCCTCCTCAGAAAGTTCCTAGCACAGATATTATCCGCCAAGGAGCAGCAGGGAAACCAATGAGCTTATTAGATGGCGGAGTCATCTGGCCCTTTTAATATTATTATTACAAGCCCCGATGGTTGACTTTAAATGTCAACTCATGACAGCCTGAAGCAAAAAGTCTCAGTTGAGGACTTATCTAGATCTGGCTGGCCTCGGGGCACCTCTGGGGAAGATTGATGCCGACTGTTAATTAATATAAGAAGGACCTAGGCCACCGTTCCCCAGGCAGAGGGCCCAGAGCTAAATGACAGGAGAAGACTGCTGGAAAGCCCTGGAGCAGAAGCCAGGCAGCAGAGTGGGTGTGCTCCTGAGCATAGCTCTGATAATGGCCGATGCTTTGAGTTCCTGCTTTGACCTCCGCTCGTGGTGGGCTGTGACCCGGATGTAAGCCTTGTGGTGGGCTGTAACCCAGATGTAAGCCCAATTAAACAAACCCTTTCTCCCCACTTTGCTTTTTTTTTTTTTTAACAGTCTCGTTTTTGTTACAGATCTATTCAGACTTTCCATTTCTTCTGGGGTCCGTGTTGCTGGTTTTATTTTTTCTATGAATGGATGCACTTCAGCAGTTTTCTGATTTATGGGAAATTTCTTTTGCAATTGTTTAGAGCCTCATAAACCCTGGCATAAACAAGGAGGTGGCCTTACGGGTTCACATCATGGGAATTCCATATGTAGAGGGGTGCTGTGAGAGAACTCAACTGCTATGACTTCATGAAGGTTCAGGGCCCCCGTGTGCCCTCTGTGGGTTTCATGCTATTTACTTTCTCCCCCGGGTTACCTACAATCTCAGAGAACTCCTGTAGTCACAACAATGTCCAAGACAAGTGATCTTGTGTGTGTGTGTGTGTGTGTTTGTATGTGTGAGATCAAGTGGTATGTATGTGTGTTCATGTATGTATATGTGTCTTCTGTATCTTTGCATGTCTGTGTGTGCATGTGTGTGTTTATGTGTGTGTGCACATGTATATATGTATGTGTGTATGTATGTGTGCATGTGTGTATGCGTGTGAGCATGTATGTATATATGTGTTTGTATGTGTTCGTGTTTGTGTATGCCTGTGTCTGTGTGCATGTGTGTGTGCATGTGTACATGTCTGTGTCTGTGTGCATCTGTCTGTGCATGTACATGTGTGTTTGTGTGTATATGTTTATGTGCATGTGTGTATGTGTGTATGTATGTGTTCATGTAATGTGTATGTGTGTTGTGTCTGTATGTGCTTATTTATGTATGTATGTGTATGCATGTCTATGTGTGTGTGTGTGTGTGTGTGTGTGTGTGTGTGTGTGTGTGTGTTGAAAGATCACCCCAACACTTCACTGTCATGGCTAAGTCTTTAGCTTTGCCCTTGGCCCAGTGTCTAGGTAGATGGGACTTTCCCAACAGGTGTAGATGGATTAGAATGCACAGAAGAGGATGGGACATGAAAAGAATCATTGCAAAGATTCAGAGCCTGTATACAATGTGTCAAGTCAGGGCATGTGGCTACACACATGGACTGAGTACAATCCTTACAGTTCTTATAATCTTCTTTACAAGTCTTAGAAAGCTTTTAAAGAAACTGTTATGGCATGCTGGAAGAAACATCTACCTAACAGTGAATATATATGAATCTTTTTCCTTAGTCATATCAACTTCTTTTGATAGTGGTCAAGCTATAATTCCAAGTTTATTTTAGAAAATCCTGATTACTAATAGTAATTCAACATAAACAACATAAAGACTAGTTGTTTCAGAAATGCGCACCACCTTGAGTTCTTATTTCTACCATCAGCATACCAAATATGTACATTGAGATACAGCCTCACTCTGTAGCTCATAACCATCCTCCTGCCTCGGCCTCTGGAGTGCTGCAGTTACAGACCTGTGCTTTACCACAAGCCACCAACATGTTTGTCTGAGTTAGCCAATTAGTGTACATGTCCACCAGCAAGCAAGAGAAGAAAGGAATTTGAGCATTCTGAGAACAGAATGGGATGCCATAGCCAGGGAGGAGCCTCTCAGAGAACCAGGCAGCACTGGGGAGTCAACTGAGAGCTAGGGAGATTTTACTTCCTGTGCCACACTCCTTTCTAAATGCAGGAAGGTCTTCAGTGAGACGCTTGAGGTCTGAACCTGAGTGTCTATTTAATACCGACATTATGGCCTCCAGCCACAAGTTGGAGATAACAGAAATGAATACGACCAGGTTCCTGCCCTTTGGCGCTCATGGTCTAACGGGAAAGACAGCTCATAAAGAAAGTAATTTGGAATGGAACAACAGAAGTGCCATGGTACACACTGCAGCAGTTTCCCAGAGGGGCCTGGTGATTAATTCTGTTTGGAAAATCAGAGATGACTCTATAAAGGGGAAAAAAAAAGTGAAAACCAAAGGGCTTGTTCGAGCTCATCATCAAGTAGAAGGCAAAAGAAAAGACTTTTCCAGAAGCGGAGAGATTTGACACAGTGTGGCCTCCATGTGGAGCCACAGGACAACCAATATGAGCTCACATGTCCCTGAAGGGAAGAAGGCTGGAAGAAAAGACCGAAACCGAACCTCAGTAAGCTCCCTTGTCTTACTAGGCAGTGAGGCCTGTCATATGAGGCGCCTGTGTCAAGGACCCTCAGAGGCCCCCGTCACCTCCTCATTCAGCCACCTGGTCCAGGAGCGCTTCTCCACACAGTATAGAGACAGTCCAGTCTTATGTTCAGCACAGAGTAAGATTCATCTGTTTGGCTTCTGCCTCGTACAGTCCTGCCTCCCCACCCCACCCCTCCCCGCCCCCACCACCACGTGGTATGACTGCCTCCCCACCACCACCACCACCACCACCACCACCACCACGTGGTATGACAGAAAACCCAGGGCCTTTCAAGAAACAACCTGAAGAGGCACCCAAGCATCTGCAGGAGCTGCCTTCACTCCACTCCACAGACTGGAACTCAGACCTCCACAGCCCTGAGTCTCTCTCGGAACTCCGTTTCCAGATTTACACCCAATAATCACAGTGAGTGCTCACCCAGGTCAGGCCATCAGGAAAGAGGGAATCTGACCTTTCATGGAGGCCAATTCATTCGGGCCATATTCATTTCCGTTATCTTCAATCTGTGGCTCGAAGCCATAATGTCGATATTAAGTAGGCACCCGGGTTCAGATCTTCAGTGTCTCATGGAAGACCTTCCTGCGTTTAGAAGAGATGATGGCGCAGGAAGTAATCCCCCTAGCTCTCGGTTGACGCGCCAATGGTGCCTCTGACTCCTCCCTGGCGGTGCAGCCATTCTGTTTTCAGAATACTTGAATTTCTTCTCTTGCTTGCTGGTAGACATGTAAACTAATGGGGTTTACCTAGCACCTGGCAGCCTGCCGCAGGGCCCTGTGAGGGCCACACTTTAATATCCACCCCAAGGCTGGACTGTGTTCTTGAGACCCCTGCCTGTGAGTAAACCCGGATGGCAGGTTTCTGTAGCACTTCGATGTGCACATTCCCAAGTCTCTATATAAAGAAAGTCCATTTCTGTCATTTTAAAAAGGCTCATTCCTCCAGTTCCAATATGCAAATGACCTGTAGATAAGAAAGACATGTGTACCCAAAATCTTATATACACACAGAGTCTTTGTAGCCAGGGTTGTGTTTCAAATGCCTTAAATGTCATGACAAATCCTTTTTCTCTATCAAAGAGCCAAAAGCCAACCCCTACTTTGTCTGAGGTTTCGCTTGTCAAGCTCCTAAAGTCCTTCTATGAAGTAACGGCATACCCCAAACAGACACCAAATTCAAGGTCCATTTTGTTTGCAAAGAAAAATCAAGAGGCAGAGCCACAAACTCACAGTGAGAGAGAATACACCGACATCCCCATCTAATGTCTGAATATATACCTTCTCTATTGAGAAGGGCCTGAGGGATGGGCCTCTCTTCAGGAGCCACTCTGACTGGGTGACCTGCGAACTGTTCCTGGGGAGGTTAACACATGTCTATACACCCTAGGTAGGGCAGACAGGGCACAGCAGAAATTCCACCCAAGTCCTGTTTGGTGAACCCATAGGTTTAATTAGGTTATTTACAAAAGAATGGGCAGCTTAGGAGTGGCCACACACAGAAAATGTCTCTATCCTAGCAACCATTGTGCACCTAGATCTAGACACACACACACACACACACACACACGCACACACACACAACAAAAGAAAAACTATAGGCACACTCTTTTTTTTTTTTTTTTTGAATAGATGCTTGTGAGCCACATGTGGTTGCTAGGAGTTGAATTCATGACCTCTGGAAGAGCAGCCAGTGCTCTTAACCACTGAGCCATCTCTCCAGCCCCTGAAAGGCAACTCTTAAACGAGTGAGCTGCCTCTTAGCCCAAGCCATAGCAACTGCCATAAACACACTGTAGCTAACATCACAAGCAGAGTTCTTCCCTGAACATGAGGACACTGTCAAATTATTTATCTAGAGCCAGCTGTGAATACCGCCAGGTTGTAAAATATCTACAGATTACTTCCAAGAGGAGCCATCCCTCAAGAATCAGCTGTATCCCTGGGATGCAGACCCAGTTACAGGCCAAGATGTGGTACCCTGAGAAACAGGTCCTCAAGGTCTAATGCAGGGAGTCCTGGTCCTGTGGATGGATGATAGTTAGCTCATCCCCTAGGAGTCAAGAAGTGAGAGTGAGTATCAAAACTTTTCATAGCCGTTTTATATCACCAGAGGATGCAGGGCTGGGGCCAGTGTCACCAAGCAGGGTCCTCTGGGAGGGGTGAAGTTACTGGATAGGCCAATGAGATGACCCACAAGGTGAGGGTGCTTACTGCAAGGCTCAGTTACTTGAACTCGATCCCAGCATCTTTGTAAAGATGGAAGGAGAGAACTGACTCCACAGAGTTTTCCTCTGCCACATGTGAGCCACTGTACCTCTCTCCACTGTGTGTTTGTGTCTTTTTCTCTTACACACACACACACACACACACACACACACACACACACACACACTAAGTGTGCAATTCTTTTTTAAGAAGGGAACATTACTGGAGATAGGGCCTAGGTCTGGCCCTGGCAGCCTTAACAAATAAGATATATCCATGAAAGATACAAATATTAGTGAAAAGCAGGAAACGGAGATGTGTTCACTATGGTCACATTGGGGAGAGAAGCAGAGAGGATGTGGTCCTGCCCACCGTTAACCCATCTGAGACTCAGCTCCAGTCTCTGACACAAGGTAGTCTAACAACTTGTCTCTTTTCAGGAGACAAGTTTCTCCTTGGGCTGGGCCAGGCTCCGTGCCCCCCCCCCTTTCCCTTCTCCAGCATAAAATTCCCAGGGAATTTCATTTTCTTGGGTTTTTTTGTTTGTGTAGTCTGAAAGCCAACGACAGGGAAGCAGGTTACTGCAGGCCGCTCCACCCAGTTTCCCAACCTTAACTGAGAAAGAACATGCAGTGGTGGAAGATGTGTGCTGGAGACAGTGGGAGATCTGATCTCAGCTGTTCTTTGACAGCTGTACAACCCTGGGCATATTGCCTGACCTTTCTTATCCCAGGACTGCAATGTGCCTGACAAGTGAAAATATCATGGAAGAGAGCAGGCGAGCCTCTGGGCACTCAGAGGCTGTGCATCCTTCTCAGCCTCTCTGACTCTTCCTCTCTACCGGTGACACCCTTTTACTTTTTTGGATTTTTTTTTTTAAATAAAGCTCCCTCCTTTTTTTTTTTTTCAAGAAAGAAATGTATCAGGCATTGTGATGGTGTACCGTTGTCAGGTTGACTGAACTTTGAGTAACCATGGAAACACAGCTCTAGGTATGCCTGAGAGTTATCCCAGGGAAGCTAAGCTGAGGAGTGAAGCTCTGCTTGATTGTGTGGGCAGCACTGACCCCTGGGCTACGCCCCTGGGCTGAATAAAATGGAGAAGACGAGCTGAACCCTAGCATTCGTCTCTGTTCCCAGACTTCCTGTACAATGTGGCCAGCTGCCCCCCCTCCTGCTACGATGTTTTTCCCACCATCGTGGACTGTCCCCCTCAGACTGTAAGCCAAGGAAACCCTTCTTTCCTCAAGTTGCTTTTGTCAGGCACTTTGTCAAGAATGCTGAGAAAAATCACTAATGTAAAGGACCAGGAATGTGACTCAGTAGCACAGCATCTCATGCATCCTTATGATTCCAGGCTCCGGGTTTTGTCTGTCATCAAGTTCTCTTGAAGAAAGAAGATGATTCTTGGTCACTGGGTAGAAGACAGAAAAAAAGAAGGGCTGGGAGTGAGGCATGGGGCGAGGGCAGGGAATGGAGGAAAGGATTGCATTTGGTCAAAGGTACAGAAAGAAGTGCTGAGATATGACAGGGAGGCAGTGAAGGATGGGGAGTGCTGAGAGAAAGAGCCATAGGCTGGTTACAGAAGGTTCTAGAAGTCAGATCCCTTGGAACCTGAAGAACAGGAAGAAAGTATTAGACATGCAGCTCCTGGGAGTTGAGTTGGATGCTAGGGTCCAAGTCGGCCTATCTCCCCTTGGGTAATAGGGGAGTAAATTCTCCCTCAGTAAATTCTCCCTCAGTGACTACTATTAAATACCTTCTGTGCTGAGCACTGTTGTAACAGCCACACAAGTCCCCAAATTTTCCCAAGCTTGTCATCCAGAGAGAGTGGGGAAGAAAACGCCAAATAAAACAAGAATCTCCCTGACTCATTGGCATACCCAGGTTGTATATCCTTTTTAAATCGGTTTTTAATTTATATATTCACTTTATATCCCAATCATAGCCCCTTCCTTCCCACCTCCTTCCCCCTGTTTCCCCTTCCCTTCTGTTTAGAAAAGCAAAGCCCTCCCCTCCCCCCGACCAACCCACTCCAGCACTTCAGGTCCCATCAGGACTGAGCTCCTCCTCATCCACTGAGGCCAGGCAAGGCAGCCCTGCTAGGGGGAAGTGATCGAAGGCAGGCAGCAGAGTCCAGGTCAGACAGCGCCCACCCACTCAACTTACTACAGGACCCAACGTGAAGATCAAACTGCACATTAGTTATGTATGTATATGGGGCCCAGATCCAGTCCATGCGTGCTCTTTGGTTGGTGTTTCTGTCTCTTTATGTCTCATAGGTCTAGGTTAGTTGACTCTGTTCATCCTCTTGTGAGGGTATTTGCCCCTCCAGGTCCTTCTATCCTTCCCCAGGGTATATATCTTGCTTCAACATAGAAGATTCCATGAATTGAGAGAGAGAGAGAGAGAGAATGTGTGTGTGTGTGTGTGTGTGTGTGTGTGTGTGTGTGTGTGTGTATACACAGTTGCAGAGGTCAGACGTCAACCTCAGCTGTTATTCCTTGGGAGTCATCTACCTTGGCTTTTGAGACAGGGTTGCTCACCAAGTAACTACTCAGGCTGGAGACTGAGTTGTCAAGACCTAGGGAAGGGGAATAGGGTGAAAGTAGGAGGGAGGGAGGGAGGAATGGGAGGATACAAGTGATGGGATCACAATTGAGATATAATGTGAATGAATTAATTTTTAAAAATTAAAAACTTTTTTTTAAAAGATGCATTTGTACTCACCTCCCCAGCTCAGAATCACAGGGGTATGCCACCATGCCAGTAAAACCTTGGGCTCTGGGGATCACACTCAGGTCCCCATGCAAGCTGCTCACTAGCTGAGCCATCTCGTCAACCTCAGAGCTCATCTTTATACTCTGGAGCAGGGCTCCTTAGGCTGAGGCAAACAGAGAGTTTAAGAAAAACCATGAATTTGGATAAGGAAAAAATTAAAACTTCATTTTTTTACTACCTTTAAAGTAAAATGTACAATATCTGTCAATGAACACAGACAACCAGAGAACTTTCTGTGATATTTTTGTGACTAATAGAGATCATTTGTATTTTCATTCACACTGCAACTGTTGCAGCTATTTTTAAATATATTTATGTATGTCTGAGTTCCAAATGGATGGCAGACTGCAGCGAGCATTAATATCCTGTGCATTAATAAAAAAGCACATCTACTATCAGCAGATATGACATCATTGTGTATTTGTCTTCCAAAATCTTAATAACTATATCTCAAAATAATTGCTTTTCCCCTCTCTTCTCTTATTAATGGATGGATATTTTTCAGACTACAGAAGGGCTTAGCTGTACGCGGCCTCTTAGTTCATCAGAATCATACACAAGAACACACTGCATGGTTGCAGTCACAATGGGCATCACAGATAATCTATTAGTCCCCTTAAACACATTCCCAGTATGCACTTACCATTTGCTATATTGTGATTTTTTGTTTTGTTTTGTTTTCAGACAGGGTCTCACTTGTTTAGGTCACCGCTGACCTTGGACCTGTGACCTTCTTCGTGCCTCCCAGGGTCTAGGATTGCACACATGTACCACCATGCCAGATTGCATGTAACAGCTTCTCAAAAGCCTTCTTCTAGCTCCTTGAGTGGAGGGAGGAGAGATTTCCTATCTGAGAGTCGAAAGGAAAGGCCAGTGACAGCATGCGTTGAGCAACCAACAGGAGCCAGGCCTCTGACCTCAGGTAAGAGGATCGTCAGTTCCCATGAGGAGGCAGAAACCCAAGCGGTACAATGACCTCACCTACGGTGACGGAGCCAAGGATTACAGAACCAAGACTCAGAGTCTAGGCTGGGAAAGTCTGACAACAGCCCCACCCCTCCACATCTCACTGACCACCTCATTGGACTGACGCGAATGCATTATTTCTCTGTAGCTGTAATAGCAAACTGTGTTTTCTCAACCTTAAATCCCAATTATCTTTAAGAAGTATCAAATCCTATTCTTGAAACCCTTAGGATTGCATCAAGTTGGGACTTGGAAGATGGCTCCTTTGGTAAAGGACTTGCCACAAGCACGAGGATCCACATTTGATCCCCCAGTGCTCATGTTTTTTATAAGCCTAGCCTGATGGCACACAGAACTAATCTCAGGATGTGTGTGTGTGTGTGTATGTGTGTGTGTGTGTGTGTGTGAGAGAGAGAGAGAGAGAGAGAGAGAGAGAGAGAGAGAGAGACAAAGAGAGACAGAGAGAGAGACAGAGAGAGAGAGAGACAGAGAGAGAGAGACAGAGAGAGAGAGAGACAGAGACAGAGACAGAGACAGAGACAGAGACAGAGACAAAGACAGACAGAGACAGAGACAAAGACAGACAGAGACAGAGACAGAGAGAGAACACACCTCGGTACTGTTCTATTGTTCTTGATGATACCATTCACCTTTTCTTGTTTGCTTGCTTGCTCTCTCTCTCTTCCTTCCTTCCTTCTTTCCTTCCTTTCTTTCTTTCAAATAGTGTCTCTCACTGGCTTCAAACTGACTATTTAGGCTATACTGCCTGGCCAGTGAGCCGCAGAGATCCTCTTGCCTTGGTCTCCCCAGTGCCAAGACTGCAAGCATTCACCAACCACCACACCTAGCTTTTGTCACGTGGGGGAATTGAACTCAGGTCCTCAAGTTTTCAAAACAAGAGCTTTATCTGCTTCCATTGTTTTTGTTTGTCTAGGACATTCTTTGCTTCCATTTCCAGGCGCTGCCTTCTGGTCGTTCAGTCTTCTCCACAACTACTACTCTTCAAAGACCCTCCCAGGCCACCTCTCTCCTACCTAGGCACTGTGTGACAGACATCACTGATCGCCATCTGAACCATCTTCTTTCTCCCTTAGTTCAAGTGTGTCTTGTCTGCACCTTCACTGTTGAAAGAGTTCCTTAAGGGTATTTGGGTGGGGGGCTGGAGGATGCCCAGGTGAGTGCATATTGTTGATGTGGGCACAGCCATGAAATGGAGCCCAATGCTCAGACCCACAGTGATGGCAAAGCCTTCCTCAAAACAAACTAATGGGAATGTTAAATTCTCTCTTGTCCTTGTTTGCAAATGGCCGAGTAGTGTGTGCAGACACTAGCAACTACAGCTTCCTCCTCCCAGATGACTGCAACCTACGGAGACCTCCTAGGAAGACTAGCTAGCCCCTCCTCCTCGTGCTGCACATAAGCAATGTTCTGAGTTCCTGGGTTTCAAAGAAGATGCCCTCCATCAGAGTGAGCACAGCTCACCTGGTCCCAGTTTTTTCCTATGAGTGTGGTCTGTGGTTTGTTGAGAGTCTGTCATTTCTTCATTCCTGTGTCACCTCAGTCAAGTTTCCAGGACCAAGCTGTGCAGGGTGTGGCACTAGTGGCCTCCATTTATTTTGTTTTTGCTTATTGTGTATGGGGGTGGGGCATATATGTCAGGGGCACATGCCAAGGTAAGAAGAATAATTTGCAGGGTCAGATCTCTCTTTTCCACCTTGTAGGCCGTGGGAATCAAACTCAGGTCACCAAGCTTGGTGGCAAGCCAACTCTGCTGTCCCACCACTAGGTGGCCTCCTCCTCCTCCTCTTTCTCCTCCTCCTCCTCCTTCTCTTCCTCCTCGTTCCCCTCCCCCTCCTCCTCCTTCTTCTTCTAGCATATTCCAGATTCTGAGAGAGGCAAGTACTGACTTGGTAGAATATTTGTCTAACATGCACAAGGCATGATGGTACAAGCTTGTCATCTCAGTATTCCGAAGGTAGAGGGAGAAGGGTCAGAAGTTCAAAGCAGTCCTCCTCTCTACATAGTGAATTCAAGGTCAACCTGAGCTACCTAAGACCCTGTCTCAAAACAAAACAGCTATATCAAAACACATTCTCTGAACTACAATAAATGCCTGAGCATCCCTAGGAAGAACTGACAGGCAGGTTTACTCCTTGCTTCTAATCCTCAGTACTTGTAAGGTGAGGAACTCCAGATTTTACTTTCATGTCTGCTCCCCTATCCTGATGTCATCTCTCTGTCCTTTTTTGTTCGGGACCACTATGCTGCCCGTTAGTTTCCCCTAGATGGCGCCAGAATGAAATGTTTTAGGCCTTCCATTTCCTTAGAGTAGATAGTGTATTTGTGTAGTATGGTGTGTGTGTGTGTGTGTGTGTGTGTGTGTGTGTGTGTGTGTGTGTGTGTTAAGGTCCCCTGAAACTAGAGTTATGGATGATTGTGAGCCACCATGTAGGTGCAGGGAATTGAACCTACATCTTCTGTAAGAACACCAAAAGCTGTCAACCACTGACCCATCTCTCCAGCCCTACTTTTTTTTTTTTTTTTTTTTTTTTTGAGCATATCCATTCCACAAGCTGCAGGGATCCTCTGGTCTCCCACTATCTTCCCAGTGCTGGGGTTACAGACGTGCCATCACCACACTGGCTGTTTTGCAGGGATGCTGGAGGTGGAACTCAGACCCTAATGTTTGCAGGACAGCAGGAACTTTCCTGACCAAGCCGTAGGTACTCTGCTAAGCTGAGCGATACAGCGTGGGTGGGAATCACTGAACACAGCCATCCTTCAACAGGGCTATTACGACTGTTGCACAAACACCTCCTCCCCTCTGGGAGGGTATTCCAGCCACCCAGATCAGGAGGAAGGATGACAGGCCCAAAACCATCCTAGCCACCTCACTCTTGATTAGGTATGGGTGGTAATAGTTGGGGGCCTAGAGGGAACTCATTAAGAAGAAGAAAAGTAAGACCATCCTTAGGCAAGCAGCCTCTGGTGGAGGCTGCAGGCTGGGGCAAGTCTCAGTTGCAGGTTTCTTGTCTCTATCTCAAGGGAAAATCTCCTCTTACAGAAGGGTGGCTGGGTCCTGGAGTGAGGACAAATGTTTCCTGAGCCCAGGCACTTACCAAACACCTCACTAAGTTCTTTCCTTATGCATGGTCCTCCTAACAGCTCTTTGCTTTCCTTGGTCTGAGCGTGGAAACATCCTGTTCTCACCCCTCCCTGTCTTGTTTTGTTCAGAGGATGGTACTGGGTGGGACACCAAATGTGATTGGTTAGCTTCCTACCTCCATGGTCTCTTCCTTCCTGAAAATACTCTCCTACCTCAGTTCCCATAGCTACAGCCCTACCCCACCCTGTCCCTTAGAGCATTCTGTTCTGTGTTTCTCTGGTGATTATCGCTTATTTTAAAACACTATAGCTGGGTGGCTAGCCAAAGGGGCTTTGAGACCCATGCTTATTTGTTTGCTTGTGACAAGGGCTCAAGTATCCCAGGCAGGCTTCGAACTGACTGTGAAGCCAAGGATAACAATGGATTCCTGATCTCCTAACAACACCACAGCCCCAGTGCTAGAAATGGAAATGTGTGCCACTAGGCCTTGTTTATGTGGTACTTGAGATGGAACCCGAGGCCTCATGTGTACTGGGTAAGCACTTTACCAACTTAGCTACATCCCGTCAGAGACGGGGTGCTATAGGAAATAGCTAGGTGACAATGGGAAACTTAGCGTGTGTGTGTGTGTGTGTGTGTGTGTGTGTGTGTGTGTGTGTGTGTGTGTGCATGTGTGTGTGTTTATATGTGTATCTAAATATATGTGTATCCATGTATATATGCATATACATATGTGTATTTACATGTATGGTGTGTGCATATATGTTTGTATATGTACCATAATCTTATAATTATGGTAAATTACTCTCAAAGGGTGGTCAGGATCCTTGACTTTGGAAGGACTGGCTCATAGAAAACTCTGGTGCTAAAGTTCACACCATACACTATTCTGAGACAATTTCAGCTCCAAATGCACTCCATCCTGTCCCGGCCTCAGTTCACTTATGATGTGAAGTGAACCAAGGGAGAAAAAGCCAGGCATGTCTTCCCTTCACTAGAAAAGGGGAGCCTGTGCTTGTTGCCCACCAAGCCAACATAAGCCAGGAAGTCCTCAGTGCCTCCCATTGCTGCTCTAACAAGTTGCCACACAATCTGGAGTTTAAAACAACACAAGTGTTTTTCTCTCTCTCTCAACAGCTCTGCACATCAGAGGTGCGCAGTCAGTCTCAGTGCACCACAGTTAATACCTGGGCAAGGCTAAATCGCTGTTGACCACAACAGATCTGTATAACTTAGGGTACTACAGAGTAACTCTCCGATCACCCTTGCT
This sequence comes from Acomys minous, assembly GCF_964271855.1. NCBI lineage: Eukaryota > Metazoa > Chordata > Mammalia > Rodentia > Muridae > Acomys > Acomys minous. The sequence goes on along the minus strand of NC_140483.1, from coordinate 62,368,467 downwards.
CTGTAAAGGTACCTGGCCAAGGAGTGGCTGCCCATATCCTCAATCCTAACCATACTCAGATAGAAGGGGCTTGTCCGTCAGATTGTGTGTCTCTTAGCAAGGTGAGAGTAGACAGGAAGCAGAGCGCAGCACGGCACAGGAACAAGTCTGTGTTGGAGCCTGTCTAGACAAGCACAAAGAAGATTAGGAGTAGAAGGAGACACTGAGGATGGAGCTCGGTTGGTAGAGAGCTTCCTAGCATACAGGAAGTTCTGGGTTTGACACCCAGTGCCACATACGCCAGATGGTGGCTCATGCCTGTCATCCCAATACTTGGGAGGTAGAGGTAAGATGGCCAGTTCACAGTCACACATCAGACACGTGGTGAGTTCAAGGTCAGCCTCGAAAACATGAGACCCATCTCAAAATAAAAAGAAAAAAGTGGGGTGTAGGCAGAGAGGGGAGGGTTCAGAAAGCAGGTGGACTCAGCTGTATTTTGAAGGCTAAAGAGTAGCTCCTAACAGGTGCACCGGATGGAACTGAATTCAAGACCCTAAATAAATGACTAATGCTTTCATCTCGAGCACAGCTGAATTCCAGAAAAGCAAGAAATTAAATCCAGGCAGAATCAATCATTTAGCCAGCATTTAGAGACCTTGACTTGCCTTGGTGCCTTAAGGGAGCATAGACAAAGAACCAGACCTGTGTCTAAAGCCAGCTGCATCTGGCTAAGGAATCACAGTGAATTCTCAGAACCTGTTTCCTTAAAATCATACCAGGAGGGAGCAAAAGCATAGAGAGACCTTCTGGGAGAAAAAAAAATGTTATAATATTATGGAGATGGTATGGTAGCTGAATTCACCCCTCAGCCAGTCGCCCAGGGCTCCAGTAGTTGCTTTTTAATCTTAAACTAAAAATATGGAACTACAGGGTGGGATGAAACGTGAAGAAATGGAGGGAGGGGGAGGGAGGTGATTAAAGCAAACGCAGAATGGAAAGGGAGCAAGTGGGAAGCGGCCCGTGAAGTTCCAGCTGGCTAGCCTTGATGGATCACAGCTTCACGTGCAGTGAGAGTGGTGGAGGGGGTGGGGGGTGGAGGGGTAGAGGTGGAGGGGGTGAGGGCTGGAGGTGGGGGGAGGGGGAGGGGGTGGAGGAGTGGAGGTGGTGGGTGGTGGAGGGGTGGAGGGGTGGAGGTGGGGGGTGTGGGGATGGAGGTGGGAGAGAGGGGTGGTGGGGGGTGGAGGGGTAGAGGTGGTAGGTGGTGGAGGGGTGGTGGGGAGGGGCTGCCTCACTCCCTCAACAGTCTTTTCCCATGGGTTCTAGGATGGCCTCCGCACCAGGTACAGCAATAAGCCAATCCTAGAAGCTCAGAATGTGCAAAGATTTACATTCATATGTCTCATTTGTTCTCCAAATAGTACAGGCACAAAATTTGTAAACCAGGTTTTGTGTGTGCTTGCTGTGAACAGCAGTGTGTTTAGATGGCTCCTATTAGAGCTACAAATAATGGGTACTACTTTTTCTTTGGGGACTCATCTGGGAGATCTCCTGGCTCCCATACCAGCACAGAAATCCTTACCTCCAGTGGTTTATCAGTCTTTGCATCCCTATTGGAAAGAAGGAGCTCCATGTGTGGTGTATTGTATTGTGGTATGTGTGATGTGGTGTGGGGTGTAAGCAGGTAGAGACCAAAGGAGGTGACTGAGTGTCTGCTCTATTACTCTCACCTCATTCTCTTGAAACAAAGCCTCTAACTGAACCTAAAGAGATGATGGCATGCAGAAAACCCCAATGGTCTTCCTACCCCCACATTATTGGGGTTATTGGTCCATAAGCAGTGCCCAACATTTACAAGGGTGCTGGGACTCAGGTCCTCATGCTTACTCCACACTGCTCTTACCCACTGTGCCATCTCCCCAGTGTCTCAAGAAGCCAAAAGTGACCTTGAGCTTCTGATTCTCCTGCCTCTGCCTTGAAAGCGCTGGAATTACAGGTGGGCACCCCCCGACACCCATCTTATGTGTTGCTAGGGATTGAGCCCAGAGCTTCAAGAGTGCTAGACTTTCACTTTACAAACTGAACTACACCCCCGGCCCCCTACTTTTTAGATCTTTCAAACAATCTATCTGCTAGTAAATTTTGTAGGAGAGCATGGATGTGATACCTACCCAGAGCCAAACAGACAAAACCAATGAGGAGCTCGGTCTCGAGAACAGAGTATTGCATGGTGGGCACTATTGGTAAAATTGCTCTCTCTGTCTCCTCCATTTTCCCACAAATATAGTCTGATCACCTGGCTGACAGGAGTTCTCAAAACCTGCTGTGCTTCTACTGAGGGACATTGTTGTTTGGGTATGACATTGTGTTGCCCTTGGAATTCTTAGCATCTGTGACCCACACAAGACTGGGAGTCTTCATGGTCTGTCATGAATCTGGGGAGGGACTCACAATGTACCACCCATCCCCAAGGCTTTATAGACCATTAACAGTAGTATAGCTATCCTAAAGTCTTCCTTTTGTCACCGTTAACCCAATGAGTTCCTTGAGTTTATCTACAGAGCATGGTTCAGGGATTACTGGCAGGGGTCGGTGGCCCAAAAGCATCTGCCCTAGAAAGCTTGCCCCAGCATAGACAGGAATACTACCTTCCTTTCCCTACTCTCACCTAGCTGTATATCCTAATACCTCCGAAGATGCAGTGGCCTTGTGCAAGCATGGCTGAGAGAAGTGGCAAGATACTCAGGCAAAGGTCTGGTGACCCTTCTGCCCCCTTTTCCTAGGAGGAAGTGCCAACAGTCCACAGTACCACCCCTGATGGACTCCAGTACGTAGACACATCTGATCTCATGAAGATAGACGCTCAAAGGATAGCACCTTGCAACCCTGCATCCACATTCTTTGAGTAATCCCTTATCCTAGCTCTTGTAGTCAACTCTCATTGGTTTACCAAACTAGGTAGGTACAATCCTTTCTTGGGTGTGTTGCTGTTCTATCTGGGATGAATACACATTTGGAGAACATTTTATACAACATTCTGGGAACTACCGGGTTCTAGAAAGGCATTTTGTTGGGTTGTAATTTTCCAAAATAAACTCAACTAGATAAAACCAGCCTAACAAGTTTTGCCTCTCAGCATACCCTACCCTTTTGCTTCCTCCTCTACTTATAAACAGTAATCCATCTTCACCTTTTCTCCCTTAGAAAAGGAGAATATTTTTAACAGAGACATTCACCAGTGAAAATCATTTCACAGAATGTTAATGTGTAGGTCATAAAAAAGTGTTTCCTATCTAAATAAATGCACGACATCATATGTCAATCAAATGGAACAAATTCCCCCATAATGGATGCTCGGCTGTGCAGACACATGCTGGGAAGCTCCAAGGGGATGTCTAATGCAAGCATTTCACAGGCCTTTGATCACAGAAATGTGTCAAATTGTGGCTTTTTCCTGTGGAACATTTATTCCTATTTTAGGCAGATGCTTATAAAAAGGAAGAAGACAGGACTTGGGAGATGGCTCATCAATAAACTACTTTTCACACAAGCATGAAGACCTGAGTTCAATCATCAGAACCCATACAAAAAAACCCTATGAGTTAGAATCCCAACTTTGGGAGGGTAGAGATAAACAGAACCCCCAGGCTTCCTGGCAGCTAGTCTATCCAAATGAGTGAGCTCCAGCTTCTTTGGAGACCTTTTTCAACGAAACACTAACAATAGTGGACAGTAACCAAGAGATGATAGCCAAAGTTGACCTCTGGCCTATACACTCACACACACACTCACACACACACACACACACACACACACACTTACACACATACAAAAGAAAAGTAAAGAAGAAGAGGCAGACTCTTGTTCATAGTTTTGCCAGGAGCATCAAACTTCTTTTTTGACCAAGAGAGTGTATGCTCTGAGCAGTAGAAACCTGCTGGGGGCTAGACTAGAGAAACCATGAGATATGTTCAAAGAACATTACAAAGGTGTACAAGACATAGAGTAAAATGTCGGTCACCAACTTCCCACAGCTTAGTTAAGAGGTAGAGCTGAGACTCGAATCACACTGAAGCTATGTAACTGTACTATAACACCTCTCCAGCTCACTGCCACCCACTGTTTTCATTCTCAGTAGTAGGCTATAGGCATGCTCTGTCCCTGAGCTTTCCCATGGGTGAGGTGCCAGTGGGTGTAAATAAACAGGCACACTGGTTCTACCAGCCCTCTGTGCAGCTTGCAGAAGCCTGGAGTGATGGACCCCTAACCAAGAACTTTCAACCGTAAGTTGCATCTGGAAGAGTTCTTACAGGGCAAGGATGAAAAAGTCTAAAGGCTTTCTTCTCTAAGGTCTCTCGTTCCCATTTTTATTCTGTCTGTGCCTTTATCATTGTTCCCATTTTTATCTTCAGATCTTGAACCGTTCCCATTTTTATTCTGTCTGTGCCTTTATCATTGTTTCCATTTTTATCTTCAGATCTTGAACTGCTTTATTGATTTCCTTCATCTGTTTGTTTGTATTTTCCTGAATTTCTTCCAGTGTCTCTCTATAGGCCTCTTTTATGTCTTCAACCTGTTTGGTTGCATCTTTCTGCATTAGTTTACAGATTTTATTCGTTTCTTCCATTATCATTTTCATTACTAAGGATTTCGAGTCATTTTCTTGTATTTATATTGTGTTTGAGCATGAAAGTCTTCACTTACAAGGAGATTGGGATAGATGTGAGGACATCCTACTAGGACTCTAGGTAAGAAAAATATAGGAGAATGGGAAAATAGAAGGATCCAGAAGGTCCTAGAAACCTATAAGAAGAACATCGTGACAGGTGGATCTGGGCCAAGGGGGATTTACTCAAACTACTGCACTAACCAAGGACAATACAAGCAGTAAACATTGAACTCCTACTCTGATCTAGCCAATGGACAGGACATTCTCCACAATTATGTGGAGAGCAGGAACAGACTCTAATATGAACTCTGGTGCCCCATATTTGACCACTTCCCCTTGGTAGGGAGGCCTGGTGGCACTCCGAGAAAGAATAAGCAGGCCACCAAGATGAGACTTAATTGTCTATGGCCACATAGTGGGGGAGGCTTCCCCCTTGGTCATAGACCTGAGGGAGTGGAATAGGGTGAAAGCAGGAGGGAAGGAGGAATGGGAGGATACAAATAATGGGATAACAAATGAGATGCAATCTGAATACCTTAATAAAATACATTTAAAAATAAAAAATAAATAAAAGCAAAAAAAAATAAAAAAGAAAGAAAGAAAGAAAAGAAAAGGCCTAAAGGTATGTCTATGGTCTTCTCAAGTGGCATTCTGAAAGTGATTCCATCATCTACACCGGTTATCAGTCATTGTGATATAGAGCCCAGTATGAAAAGCTGTGTTAAGTTGTCCCCCACTAGAGATCTAGACAAACTCAAGAGAGAGTAGTCAGATAAAGCAACAAAGTCACAATTTTGAGAAGCCTGTAAGGGAACTGAGGTTGTAAAGAAACTGATGAGCCATGTGATAGCTAGCTGTCATTGTCAACTTGACACACCCTCCAAATACCTGGGAAGAGAGAGTCTCATTGACTCTCCAGTTTTGCCTGTGTGCATGTGGGCACATGTGATCATGTACATACCCTCACACGAACACATGTATGTCAATTAACTTAACTGCCTTAAGTTAATTGATGTGGGAAGATCAAGCCCACTGTGGGAGGCAGTGATCCCTAGGCAGTTGGCGCTAAACTGTATGCAGACAGAGAAATCAAGCTGAACACAAGCAAACAAGCAAGTGAGAATGCATATACTCCTTTCTCTCTGCTCCTGACTGTGGATGTGTTATGACTAGCTGTTTGAAGGTCCTGCCTTGATTCCACTTCAGTGATAGACTATTACCTGAAATTGTAAAACTTAACAAACCCCTTTCATGTCTAAGTTGCTTTTTGGTCATGGTAGTTTATTACAGCAACAAAAATGAAACCAGGTCAAATCAGCATCCCCAAATGGCAATTAGCTCCTAGTAATGGGAGAACCCTTTACCTGCCTGGCAGCACAGAGAAACTTAAATGTGTAAGTGGACTCAACATTTTCATAAGAGCAAGAAGAATACAGAGGAGCCAAAACAATACTGAAAATGAAAGACATATTTAAAAGACTTATTCAACCTGACTAACCTTTATCAAGCTGGCTAACAGTGTGGAATTGGTGATGGGTAGAGGAATAGATTAACAAAACAAAGAACCCAGAAAATGACTCTTTTTTTTTAGAATGTAATTATTTTTTTTAATTTTTTATTAATTTATTCTTGTTACATCTCAATGGTTATCCCATCCCTTGTATCCTCCCATTCTTCCCTCCCTCCCATTTTCCCCTTATTCCCCTCCCATATGACTGTTCCTGAGGGGGATTTCCTCCCCCTGTATATGCTCATAGGGTATCAAGACTCTTCTTGGTAACCTGCTATCCTTCCTCTGAGTGCTACCCTCCAGGGGACATGGTCAAATATGAGGCACCAGAGTTCGTGTGAAAGTCATATCCCACTCTCCACTCAACTGTGGAGAATGTTCTGTCCATTGGCTAGATCTGGGTAGGGGTTTAAAGTTTACTGCCTATATTGTCCTTGGCTGGTGCCTTAGTTTGAGCGGGACCTCTGGGCCCAAATCTGCCTATCATAATGTTCTACTTGTAGATTTCTGTATCCTTCTACTTTGCTATTTTCCCATGCTTCTCTCATCTAGAGTCCCAACAGGATGTCCTCCCCCTCTGTCCCAGTTTCCTGGTTAGTGAAGGCTTTCATGGGACATGCCCCTTGGGCTAGTATGCAGATATAAGTGAGTATATACCATTTGAGTCTTTCTGCTTCTGGGTTAACTCACTCATTATGATCATTTCTTTTGGACAAATGGACTGAGCCAGAAAACGACTCTTATAAGGACAGTAAAATTATTTTTTTCCTTTTCTGTGTGTGTGTGTGTGTGTGTGTGTGTGTGTGTGTGTGTGTGGAGTTTTGAGACAGGGTTTCTCTGTGTAGCCCAGTCTGTCCTGGACTCACTTAGTAGACCAGGCTGGTCTCAAACTCACAGAGATCTGCCTGCCTCTGCCTCCCGAGTACTGGGATTACAGGTGTGCACCATGCACCCAGCCAATTTTTTTTTCTCTTTAATTTATTTATTCACTTTACATGGCGCTCACAGTCTCCTCTGTCCTCTCCTCCCAGTCCCACTCTCTTCCCCCAAACCCCTCCCCTTCTTCTCAGAGAAGGGAGACACCCTGTCTCCCCATACCTATACCATCCTGCCTCAGCACTTGATGTCGCATGAGGACTTAACTTATCCTCATCAGAGACACCTAAGAAACTCAAAGGGCAAAGGGAATGTGATTTCAAACTCTCTAGGGACAATGGTTTTCAACCTGTAAGTTGTAACCCCATTAGGGATTCAAGTGACCTTGTACAGTATTCATCTAAGACTGTACATTGGAAAACACAGATATTTACAATTCATAGCAGTAGCAAAATCACAGTTTTGAAATAGTAATAAGAATAATGTTATGGTTGGTGGTCACCACAACATGAAGAGCAATATTAAAGGGTCTCAGTGTTAGGAGAGTTGAGAAGCGCTGCTCTGGGATACGGGGAGCTGTGGTAAAGTTCTTGCTTTACAAGCCCGATGACCTGAGTTCAGATCATGTAACACTCCTGGCAGTGTGGACCTGCAGCCCCAGTGCTGTGGGGTTCACAGACAGGGGGACTTCCTGAGCTCAGTGGCTAGCCAAGTGGGCCAAAATGACAAGACCTGGGTTCAGTGAGAGATTCTGCTCAAAAACATAGGGGAGAGGGACCAACGAGATGGCTCCTCAGCTAAGTACTTGCTACTCTTGCAGAGGACTTGAGTTCAGTTCCCATCACCTATGTCAGCCAGCCCAAAACCAACTGTAACTCTGTCTCCAGGGGATCTGACAGCCTCTCCCATAGGCAGGTAACATACATAGGAGATACAAACACATAAGCTAAAAAAAAAAAGCAATGTCTTTTAAACTAAGTAAATAAGGTGGAGAACAGCAGAAGACACACAGGCTGATCCTTGACCTATGTAAACACATACGTGAACATGAGATCATGTACATACACCCACATGAACACATACATAAACCCAATGCTCCTTAACACAGCAATGCACACAGACACACAGACACACACACACACACACACACACACACACACACACACACACACACTAACCCAAATGAAAACTGTGGGAAAGCTTCAACCACATTTCAAAAAGGAACATTTGTGAATGGCCTATACACTAGTGTTTGGCATCACTACATGCAATTATCAATTACATGCAAATTAAAATAGCAGTTAGATTTCACTACAGACCGCCTGGAGTGGGTAGAATTCAGTCATTAATACTACTGGATACTGGCACTGATGGAGAAGCAAGAGAAATGCTCCCACATGCTTATTGAGTATGAAAACTGTTCCTTTAGACAGCTAGGAACATTTTTTAAAGCTGAATTCCTATTTTTATATAAATGTGCAATGTCCCCCATACACGCATTTGCTTGAACATTTGGTCTCCTTGTGCTGGCACTGTTTCAAAAGGTTCTGGAACCTTTAGGAGGTGACTAAAGGAAGGAAGTCACTGCAGGGGTGGGCCTTGAAGTTCTATACCTAGCTCTACTGTGCTGTGGCGTCCTGATCCATCAAGATATGAGAAACCTTGGTCACATACATTTGCCACTCTGGAACCACCTGCTGCCATGTCTCCAGCCTCAGAGATCTGGCTTTAGCTGCCCTTAGAGACAACCTGACTCATGAAAATCATTACCCAAGTCCTCACAGAGACACTTGTTAACTATATGCAAATGAAGAATTCAGAGTTCCTGAATTGATCTTTGTGTTATCATGTAAGTTGTCAAAAGGGCAGTATTCTTACAAAACCAAGTCGTATGTCATAATTGCAATGACAATAGGCAGTTTGTCAGAAACATGAGATGGCATTCTCCTAGGCCATGAAAAGTACCAGTGTTGAAAATTCATCTGTTTATTGAGATGCCAAGTTTGTAAAAAGATACGATCCTTCAGTTCTAATGACTTTACCTCTCACATAGCTTGAGGAAAGCATCTCACTTTTTGATAGCAGCATCTTTAAAGTATCTGAGGTTGGGTATCTGGTCAAGCTCCATATAATGCAGAAGAACAGGATATTCCACAGAGGAAAATAAAAATATTATTGGAAGCAACTTCTCATTTCTACCTAAAGCAAAGTATTCTGTCATTTGTAAAAAAATTATGTGCTGCTTAATGGCTTCAAACTGTAGTTATAAATGGGAGATACAACCACTTCTTAAAATTTATTTATTTATTATTATGTATACAGTGCTCTACCTGCATGTACACCTGTAGGCCAGAAGAAGGCACCATATGTCACAGATGGCTATAAGCCACCATATGGTTGCTGGGATTGAACTCAGGACCTCTGGAGGAGCAGTCAGTGCCCTTAACCTCTGAGCCATCTCTCCAGCCCTAATACCACCACCTCTCAAAATATATTTTTGTTTTATGTGTTTAAGTGTTCCCCTACACATATGCACATGCATAGTGTGTATGTCTGGTGCCCTCAGAGGTCAGAAGAAGGTGTCAGATCCCCTGGAACTGAAGTTACAGATGGTTTTGAGCTGCCCTGTGGATGTTGGGAACCTAATCCAGTTTTCATCTACAAGAGCAACAAGTGTCTGGTGGTGGTGGCGCACACCTTTAATCCCAGCACTTGGGAGGCAGAGGCAGGCAGATCTCTGTGAGTTCGAGGCCAGCCTGATTTACAAAGCAAGTTCTAGGACAGCCAAGGCTACACAGAGAAACCCTGTCTCAAAAAAAAAAAAAAATAAGAAAGAAAGAAAGAAAGAAAGAGCAACAAATGCTCTTAACTGTTGAGTCATCTCTCTAGCCTTCATCTTCAAATGTATAATTAGATAATGTGTGGGATAGAAGCATCATCATTTATAAGGTAGAGTTTAGGGCTTGAGATGTAGTTCACTCAGTGGAGTGCTTGCTAAATATGTACAAAGCTCCTGGTTCCTGGCCAAGTACCATATAAACCAGATGTGGTGGTATATGCTTGTAACCTCAGCACTTGTTGATAGATGGAGGCAGGAGGACCAGAAGTTCGTCATCCTCAGCTACACAGCAAACTTACAAATTCATGTAGCCTGGGAAACAAGAGACTGTCTCTAAAGAACTCTATGTTCTAGGACTCTTTAAAGTTCCCAGAAACACTGGCCCCATCAACATTCGCCTCCACAGTGGAATGTTTGTAACAGTCACCAACACATCCCCCATAGTCCTCGGCTCACCTTCCGTTCTCGGTGGCACACACACTGTTAGACCTGAATCCACCAGGATAGCATCCCCCTGAGTTGGCTACTTTTCATGTTGCTGTGACAGAAATCCTGACAACTTAAGGGAGGGAGGGTTTGTTTGGGGGTCACAGTTTGAGGCTAGAGGCCATCATGTTGGGGAAAGTGAGGCAGCAGGAACGTGAGGCATCTGGTCATGTGGCAAGCACAGTCAGGAAGTGGAGAGAGATGAACACTGGTGCCCAGCTCACTTTCTCCTTTTTACTCAAGTCAAGACCCCAGACCATGGAATGACGTCACCCACCTTTTGCATGGACCTTCCCACCTCAGTTAAACCAACCTAGAAATGTCCCCACAGTATATTTACTGGAGATTTACCTTCTAGGTGATTCTCGGAGCTGTCAGTTGCTAATCAGTTTTAGTCACTACTTGCTCTGTATCTGTTCACCCCTCTATGACCCCTGGAAATTGCAGGCCATAGATTTTTACTGATGTGTGAGATGCTGTGCGGTAGCTGTCCAGTGTATGTTCTTCCGGCCTGTTTCTTCCCTGTGGCAATAGGAGGGGAAGCTCATCATTTGTTTGCAAGGTGCCATAGCACATGTCTGTTCAGCACAGGCTGATACATTCTACTGTCTGAACATGTCAGAGTATCTAGTCACCTACAAAAAAATATCCTTCTTGCTTCTAAGTTTGGACAATTATAAATCAAGTTGCTATAAATACCTGCATACAGGTTATGTGGGGCACATTTTCAACTCCTTTGATCAAATGCCAAGGAGCTAAGAGTTTTGTAAGGGATCACCGAGCCACCTTCCAAAGTGGCTGTTCTATTATGTACCCAAATGGCTGTTCTATTATGTACCCCTGCAGGCAAGGGGCAAGGGTTCCTCTTGGTCCAAACCCCAGCCAGATGGATACAATACTGCTAAGTATACAGTGGTATCTCATGATTGCTCTAATTTACGTTTTCCTGATAGCTTTGGACATGGATTTCTTTACACACTTATTTGCCTGCTGGGTATGGTTTTTTGTTTTTGTTTTGTTGTGAAGTGTCTGTAAGGATCTTGTACCTTCCTTCCTCCCTTCTCTTTTCTTTGTTTCTTCCTCTGTGCCTGTCTGTCTTTCCTACTTAATTATCTATGTATTTACTTTTGTGGTACTGGAGCTCTAACCCAGGGCTTCCCACTTGTTACACGAGTGCTCTGCTACTGCGCAGTATTCATTAGATGTCCTCCTGCCTCAGCCATGCCCAGCCCTCAGGAGCTTGGGTGGCTGTTACACGTAGACAATCATAGCTGGATTTCTATCTATTGATTGATCGATCAATCAATCGATCTGTCTTTCTCTTTCTCTCCTGTTTTTAATTGGGTTGACCTTATTGCTGTGTTTCAAGAATTTTGACAGGTTTTAGATAATAGCTTTTTCAGGTAGGTTTTTTCACACATATTTCCCCACTGTAAGGAGACTCCAGTCAATTACCTTATGCTGGCTAGTTCCTGCACCATTTTAACAAGCTCAAATGTCATTTTGTCCACTGTACTGTCCACATAACTGGTCCCACATACATAACATCATTTAAAAATTCTTTTGATTCTTTGAGGAAGTCATACAATGTATTTTGATCTTTGCAATCTCCCTAACTCCTCCCAGATGCACTTCCACCTCCCTACCAACTCCTAAATTTCATGCCCTTTTTAAAAAATAGCCCACTATGACAGCCAGTTCTAAAGACAAGATATAAACCTACATTTGATCACTGCAGCCTTTCAGGGAAAGAAATACCATTTTTTTTTTACAAGAGATCCTATTTCTTGAGCTGAGGAGATGGCTTTTCAGTTAAGAGCACTTTGATGCACAGGCAGAGGACCCTGCTGTGGTTCCCAGCACCCACATGGGCTGGTTCACAATGACCTGTAACTCCAGCCTCGGGGGATCAAAGCCTTCTTCTGGATTCCATATAAACCCGCACAAATGTGGCATCCCTTAAACATGGGCACATACACGTAAGTACAAATAATTCTTTAAAAAAGAATCCAACCGATTTCCTTAAGAATTATTTCAATGATAAGGCTGAGAAGCTTCTGTAAGGGAGAAGACACTGTCAACAGAACAAAGTGACAGCCTACAGACTGGGAAAAGATCTTCACCAACCCTACATCTGACAAAGGTCTAATATCCAAAATATATAAAGAACACAAGAAATTAAACACCACCAAACCAAATAACCCAATTGAGAAATGGGGGGCAGAATTAAATAGAGACTTCTCAAAAGAGGAATATCGAATGGCTGAGAAACCTTTAAAGAAATTCTCAACCTCCTTAGTCATCAGGGAAATGCAAATCAAAACAACTCTGAGATTCCATCTTATACCCATCAGAATGGCTAAGATCAAAAAGTCAAGTGACAGCACATGTTGGCAAGGATGTGGAGAGAGAGTAAGACTCCTTCATTGCTAGTGGGAGTGCAAACTTGTACAACCACTTTGGAAACCAATCTGGAACTTTCTCAGAAAACTGGTAATAGGGTTTTCTGACCCTACCTCAAGACCCAGATATCCCACTCCTTGGAATATACTCAGAAGATGCTCCACCACACAACAAGGACATATGCTCAATCATGTTCATAGCAGCCTTATTTGTAATAGCCAGAACCTGGAAACAACCTCAATGTCCCTCAGTCAAAGAATGGATAAAGAAACTGTGATACATTTGCACCATGGAATACTACTCAGCTATTAAAAACAAGGAAATTCTGAAATTTGTTGGCAAATGGATGGAACTAGAAATGATCATACTGAGTGAGTTAACCCAGACCCAGAAAGACTCACATGGTATATACTCACTTATAATTGGGCACTAGCCCAAAAGGCATGTCCCATGAAAGTCTTCACTTACCAGGAGATTGGGATAGATGTGGGGACTTCCTATTGGGACTCTAGGTGAGGGAAATATGGAAGAATGGGGAAATAGAAGGATCCAAAGTGTCCTAGAAACCTACAAGAAGAACATGATGGGTGAATCTAGACCCAGGGGTTCTGCTCAAACTGCTGCACCAACCAAGGACAATACATGCAGTAAACATCGAATACCTACTCAGATCTAGCCAATGGACAGGACATTCTCCCCAGTTATGTGGAGAATGGAGACTGACCCTGACATGAACTCTGGTGCCCCATATTGGACCACTTCCCCATGGTGGGGAGGCCTGGTGGCACTCAGAGAAAGAATAGGCAGGCTACCAAGATGAAACTTGATAGGCTGTGACCATATGGTTGAGGAGGCGGTCCCCTCCTGTCACAGACCTAGGGGAGGGTGAAAGGGGGGGGGGAATAGGAAGGGATAACAATTTAGATATAATCCAAATAAATTAATAAAAAAATTGTTGAACATCTCAAAAATTATCTCAATCATTATCAAGGTTTGGGGAACAAATAAATTTAATATTATTCTGTCACCAAAGCCACAAAGTATTTATTTTCCCTTGAGCAGAATGTAAATGCTAGTATTTGTTCTAAGTATTAATTTGGAAAAGATTACAAGTGACAGCAACGTTTCCTTTCTAGACAGATGTGAATAAATAATTCCAGTCAATTTCCTTTTTACTTATTTGCAAACTTTCTCTTGTGCTTTCATTAAACAACTCCATTCCATCCGAATGAGAGCTGCTCCCACCAGCTCTATCCCCAGATCCCTCATAAGCACGTGTTCTTTTGTGCAGCCAACTCTACCACCTGGCACTGAATATTTAAAGTCAAGAGAATCCCTGGTGTCTGCCATTCAATCTTTCTGCTCCACATCTGGCTTAGTTGAAGTCTTTGAATATTTGTGTTTCATCTCTTATCTGACATTTTAATGAGAAAAGAAGTGTGACACAAACAAGGGAAAGAAAATAGGTGAAAGGATGTGGTGGGGTGTGGTAGATGGGCGTTTGTGTGTTGCCTTGGGATTCTCTAAAGAAACAAAAGATTGTGTATATATGTGTGTGTGTTTACATATATATATTACAAAAGGGATATATTAGATTGGCTTAAACAGTACAGGGTGGGGCATCTAACAGTAGATATCTGCACACAGGGGTGGCTCAGAACTCCTACATGGTCCCTGAGGGTGCATGCCACAGCAGTCTCAACCCGGTGCTAAAGGTCTAAAAGACTCTTGAAAAACCACTGATCTTCAGCCCATGTGATATCTGGTTCTGATAGCACCGAAGGAATGCAGCATGAGGAGCAATGGAGTAGATGCACTCACCAGCAAGATGGGAAGGCAATAGGACAAAAAGCAAAACTTTTGCCTTGCCCTCGTTTTATCTGGTTGACACTGGAAAACATCATCCAGATCTACAGTGGGTCATCCTGCTTTAGATAGCCCGGCCAAGGAAACCCCTCACAAGTGTTGACCAGCAGTTTCTCTATTAGTTGGCTTTAGATCCAGTCAGGTGGATAAACAAGATTAGCCCTCCCGTGTAGTGTTGAAGAAAACTGAATTAGAAAGTAGGAAGCTTTTTTTTTCCTCTTTTTTTTTTTTTTCATCACAATATCTTACACAGTCCAGGCTGGCCTTATGTAGCCTGGATGACCTTGGACCTCGGATCCTTCCTCCACTCTTCAAGTGTCTCCTCAGTTATAAGTACGCTCCACCATGTTACTCGTTAAGTCAGGAGCTTGGGTCTTTTTTAAAGATATTTTATGGCTTCTCAGAGACATAACCGACTATAAGCTTCACTGATCTTGAACTCTGGGGCCACCTTTCAGGAAAATAAAAGTTACTTGAACACAACTCAGTGATATCATGAAATTCAAACTGATACCCAAGCCACCCAGGACTAACTGGCCTCTGAGTGACAAACAGGCAGGCATCCTATACATCATCAATACCCTGAACCAGGACATAACTCGTGCAGCACACAGGATGGAACAAGGTAGGGGGCATTTCATAATACTGCATAGAAAGTATACACATCAAAACCTGTAAGTTATTTATTTTTGAATTGTGTATGTGTGTGCATGCCTGTATTCATGTGTATATAGATGGTATATGCATGTAGGAAATGAAGGACAACCTCTGGTGTCATTAATTGTGTGTGTGTGTGTGTGTGAGAGAGAGAGAGGGGGGGGTTGCACATGACTGAAGGACCCAGTGGAGGTCAGAGGTATGTCTGATCCCCTTGGAGCTAGAGTTACAGGTGGTTATAAGCCACCTGATGAAGGTGTTAGGAACTGAACTCCAGTGCTCTGGACCAGTGGTAAGTGTTCTTAACCACTGAGCATCTCTCCAGCACTTGTTTACCTTGCTTTTTGAGACAGAGTATGCTAGTCAATTTTCAGCAACTTGACACAAACTAGCGTCACTTGAGATAAGGGAACCACAATTGAGAAAAAATGCCTGAATGCAAGTCTAGGGGACATTTTCTTGATTAATGATAGACATGGGAGGGCCCAGCCCACTGTGGGTAGTGTCATCCCAGGCAGGTGGTCCTCACTGTATAATAAAGCAAACTGAGCAAGCCATGGGGAGCCAGCGAGTAGACACTGTTCCTCCACAGTCTCTGCCTCAGTTCTAGCCTCCAGGTTCCTGACTGGAGTCCCTCGTGATGGAGTATGATTGGTATTTGTTAAACCGAGTAACTTTGGTCAGTGTTCTCCCACCAACAGATGTTTACCTACAGCACAACACAGGGTCTCTTAGTGGTCTGGAGTGTGCCAGGTAGGCTAGGCTGGTCAGCAAGCTTCAGGTGCTGGGGTTACAAAAGCCTGTCACTAGGCTCAGGTTTGTTTGTTTTTTAAATTTGAGTTCTGGAGATCAAACTGATGTCCCCATGCTTGTACCATAAACATTTACCACCAGATCCATCTCCCCTACCCCAAAATTTGTGCAATTATTGACGCAACATTTATTACTAATATTTTCCTACTTTCCAATGTCTGAATTTCAAATATTTTAAAATTATCCCAATAAAAGTGTGTGTGCCATGGCCCACTGTGTGGAGCTCAGAGGACAACTTGAAGAGGTTAGTCTCTCCTTCCACCAGATGGGTCCTTGGGATTGAACTCAGGATGTCTGGCTGGGTGGCAGGGGCCTTCGTTGAGCCATCTTGCTGACCCCAAAGTTTTCCTTTTAAGTCTCCTCAGTGGGTAATAGAGTGAACGAGGCCACAGGCAAAGTCATCTTTTAGCCTATTAGAAAGTCTCTTCCAGATCCACACAAGTCCGTTAATCAATACCTTGAGGGTTCCAGCACTTTAACTGTGATGGTTTGGAAAGGAGTCTGTCAAAGCCTTTGGCTGCAAATGTCAGCAACACCAAGAATAGAAGATTAATTATATACCATCCCACGTGTGGATACTATTTGAGGAGCAAGGAAATAACAACATCAAAGAGAATTTTCTAGAAGGTTCTCTGAAACACTTTTTCCTTCAATGGGAGGTAGTGCCCTAAGTACTCTACCACATCATAGAGATTATTGCCGTAAGAAATAACTTTTTTCATTAAAATAAAGTTCATAAAGAAGTTTCAGAAAACACAAGTCCTGGCAGCCAGGGAGATGGCTCAGTGGATAAAACAATTGCCATGCAAGTGTGAAGACTGAAGTTTAAATCCCCAGGTAGGTCCCACATAATTGTTGGATATGTGTGGTGACTCACCAAGGTAACTCCAGCCTTGGGAAGCTGAGCCAGGGCATCATGGGAACAATATTGTGAGTTTCACTAGCCCAGTCTACAAGGTCAGGGTTCAGGGTTCAGTAGAGAGTCCTGCTCAGTAAATAGCTGAGAGCAATCAAGGAAGACTTCAGATGTCAGCCTTAGGTTTCCATATGCACTCACATGCACCTACACCTATATGTGCACACATGCATACAAACAACCATATATGCACACATACCACACATACAAATCTGCACAGTTTAAACACACACAGTGCTGACAGGAAGGACAAGGGCCACTGACATTTTCAGTGTGAAGAGCATTCTGCAGGATGTCTTGGCACCCCAGGACAGGACCCAGCCTAAGCTTCAGTCCGGAATGCTTCAGCACTCACAAGCAAAGTTAAGCTTGGGATTCTTTGACTTCCCTGATTCTCTCTAAACCTGGCTGGCGCCATCTCAGTTTCTGCATTGGAGGTTTTTACTTGGCAGTGGGCAGCATTGTATCAGCATAGAGGCTAAGCGATGCCCTCCAGACTGACTCCCTGTGTTAGTTACTTTTCTGACACTGGGAAAATATACCATGACCAAGATAGAGAAGAGGATGGTTTGTTGTTGGTTGTTGTTATTGTTGTTTGTTTGACTTTTCGAGACAGGGTTTCCCTTGTAGCCCTGGCTGTCCTAGACTCACTTTGTAGACCATGCTGGCCTTGAACTCACAGAGATCAGTCTGCCTCTGCCTCTGAAGTGCTGGGATTAATGGCATGTACCACCACACTCAGAGGATGCTTTATCTATGCTTACAGACCTAAAAAGATAGAACCAATGTGTCATGGAGACGTAGGCGTGCCACCAAGAACAGGAAGCTGGCTGGCCACATTTTTTACCTGCATACAGGAAGGGGACGTGGAAAGGAAATGATGTGAGACTATAATTTCTCAAAGCTCAACCCCAGTGACATGCTTCCTTTTTCCTCAAGGTTTCATTCCTAAAACAGCACCACTAACTGGGCTTCAACTGGCCAAGCACTTGAGCCTCTGGGAGACATTTCTCATTCCCACCACTGCCTTCCCTCAGACCAACTTCAATGATGACTGTTTGGTTTAGCTATTTATCATTTCAGTCACCGGACAAGTATTAGTAAAGGGGGATGGAGAGATTCTCAGTTAGAAAAGTGCTGACTGTGCAAGTGTTCAATTCCAGAACCCTCGGAAAGAAAGCCAGGCATCAACAATTAATAAATGGGACCTCATGAGGCTGAGAAGCTTCTGTAAGGCGGGAGACACTGTCAACAGAACAAAGTGACAGCCTACAGACTGGGAGAAGATCTTCACCAACCCTACATCTGACAAAGGTCTAATATCCAAAATATATAAAGAACTCAGGAAATTAAACACCACCAAACCAAATAACCCAATTGAGAAATGGGGCTCAGAACCAAACAGAATTCTCAACAGAAGAATATCAAAAGGCAGAGAAACACTTAAAGAAATGCTCAACATTCTTAGTCATCAGGGAAATGCAAATCAAAACAACTCTGAGATTCCATCTTACACCCATCAGAATGGCCAAGATCAAAAACTCAAGAGACATCACATGCTGGCGAGGATATGGAGAGAGAGGAACACCCCTTCATTGCTGGTGGGAATGCAAACTAGTACAGCCACTTTGGAAATCTATCTGGTGCTATCTCAGAAAAATGGGAATAGGGCTTCCTCAAGACTCAGCTATTCCACTCCTTGGAACATACCCAGAAGATGCACCAGCACATAACAATAACATTTGCTTAACCATGTTCATAGCAGCCTTATTCATAATAGCCAGAACATGGAAACAGCCTAAATGTCCCTCAGTAGAAGAATGGATAAAGAAACTGTGGTACATTTACACTATGGAATACTACTCAGCTATTAAAAACAAGGAATTCCTGAAATTTGTGGACAAATGGATTGAACTAGAAATGATCATAATGAGTGAGTTAACCCAGAAGCAGAAAGACTCAAATGGTATATACTCACTTATATCTGGACACTAGCCCAAGTGGCATGTCCCATGAAGTATTCACTTACCAGGAAAGTGGGTGAGAGGGGATGACATCTTATTGGGTCTCCAGATGAGAGAAGCATGGGGGAATGGGAAAAGAGAAGGATCCAAAGAGTCCTAGGAACCTATAAGAAGAACATTAGGATGGGCAGATCTGGGCCCAGGTGTCCAGTGCAAACTATGGCCCCAGCCAAGGACAATATGTGCAGTAAACTTCAAACCCCTACCCAGATCTAGCCAATGGATAGGACGCTTTTCACAGTTGTGTGGAGAGTGGGGTCTGACTTTCAAACGAACTCTGGTGCCTCATATTTGACCATGTCCCCTGGATGGGGAGGCCTGGTGGCACTCAGAGGAAGGATAGCAGGCTACCAAGAAGAGACTTGATACCCTGTGAGCATATACAGGGGGAGGAGGTACCTCTCGGTCACAGTCATAGGGGAGGGGAGTAAGGGGAAAACGGGAGGGAGGGAGGGAGGGAGGGAGGGAGGAATGGGAGGATACAAGGGATGGGATAACAATTCAGATGTAATATGAATAAATTAATAAAATATATTTTTTTAAAAAGAAAGCCAGGTATGCTGGCACACACTCGGAATCCCAGTGCTGGAAAGGTGGAGACAGCTAGATCCCTGTGGTCAGCCAGCCTAGACAGGTCAGTGATGTTCAGGCCAATAACAGCCTGTGTCAGAAATGTAGAGAGTCTGAGGAAAGTGTGACATTGGAGGTTACTCTCTGATCATCACATTCAGGCACATACTTGCGTACACATGACAGTGCACACACAGAAAAGAAACCTTCAGCAATAGGGATACGTAATGATTTGTGGCATGATGATGCTAACTTGTATTGATACATTATTACAATAACTTGTAAATCCTCATAGCAGCTTGCAGGGTTATTTTCATAAACCTAAACTCACATGTGGGGCAAGAGCTGCTTAGAGCATCATCTCAACATAAAATCACTGCAAGAGTTCTGAACTAATTACTCTTTTCTTATTAGAATTTCAAACTCTTTGTATATTTTATACACACAGAAAGGCTTTCTTCAGCCTCATTTTCAAGGTCACATAGCTGCATGGGGTAGCAGCTACAGGATTGAGAAGCAGCAATCTACATCTATCATCTAATATATATATTATTATATATAGATATATAGAGAGATATATAGATATAGATATAGATCTAATATATATTATTATAATTTATTCATATTATATCCCAATTGTTATCTCCTCACTCATATCTTCCTGTTCCCATCCTGCCTCCCTCTTCTGCCCTAGTCCCCTCCCCTAGACCTCTGATAGGGGGCCCTCCTCCCTCACCATAAGACCACAGCCTATCAGGCCTCATCAGGATAGCTTGCATCCCCTTCCTCTGTGTGTCCTTAGGGCCGCCCCACCAAGGAGAAGTCATAAAACCGCAGATAACAGAGTTCATGTCAGGGCAGTCCCAGCTCCCCCAACACCCTCAACCAACAGTGAAGAGTGAGCTATCCATCGACCAAATCTGAACAGGGGGTCTAGGTTCTCTGCATGCACTGTCCTTGGTTGGTGCATCAGTTTGTGCAGGCTCCCCTGAGTCCAGATCCACCGACCTTGATGGTCTCCCTGTGGGGCTCCTGACCCCTCCGGGTCCTTCCATCACTCCACTCTTCCATACAACTCTCAGTTCTCCACCCAGAGTCCAGCTGCAAGTCCCAGCATCTGTCCTGATTCCTCTCTGGGTGAAGTCTTTCAGAGGACATCTATGTTGGGCTAATATCCACTTGTAAGTGAATATATGCCATAAGTATCTTTCTTGGCCTGGGTTACCTCATTCAGGATGATCTTTTCCAGTTTCATCCATTTGTCTGCAAATCTCAACATTTCCTTGTTTTTTAGTAGCTCTCAGCTATTGCATAGTATAAATGTACCACAGTTTATCCATTCTTCAGCTGAGGGACATTTAGGTTGTTTCCAGATTCTGGCTATTATGAATATAAGAACATAGTTGAGCAAATGTCCCTGTTTTATGGTAGAGAGTCTTCTGGGTATATGCCCAGGAGTGGAATAGCTGGGTCACATGGAAGCACTAATCCCAGTTTTCTGAGAAAGTGCCAGATTGATTTCCAAAGTGGTTCTAGAAGTTTGCACTCCTACCAGCAATAGAGGAGTGTTCCCCTTTCTCCACATCCTCACCAGCATGTGCTGTCACTTGACTTTTTGATCTTAGTCATTCTGATGGGTGTAAGGTGGAGTCTCAGAGTCGTTTTGATTTGCATTTCCTTGATGACTAAGGACACTGAGCATTTCTTTAAGTGTTTCTCAGCCAGTCAATATTCCTCTGTTGAGAATTCTCTGTTAAACAAACTGAAAGAAGAAAAAAACCAAATGATCATCTCCTTAAATGCTGAAAAAGCATTTGACAAAATCCAACAGCCCTTCATAATGAAAGTCTTGGAGATATCAGGAGTACAAGGATCATATCTAAATATCATAAAGACTATATACAGCAGGCTGATAGCCAACATAAAATTAAATGGGGAGAAACTCAAAGCAATTCCACTAAAATCGGGGACTAGACATGGCTCCTCATTCATTCCATATCGCTTCAATATAGTACTGGAAGTTCTAGCTAGAGCAATGTGACCACTAAGGGGGATCAAGGGGATCCACATCGGAAATGACTAAGTCAACATATTGCTATTCACAGATGATATGATAGTGTACATAAGTTACCCCAAGAATTCCACCAGAGAACTCCTGCCCCTGAAAAACACCTTCAGCAAAGTGGCCAGATTCAAGATTAATTTTTAAAAATCAGTAGCCCTTCTGTATACAAAAGACAGATGTGCTGAGAAAGAAATAGGAAAACTACACCTAGTACAATAGCCACGAATAATATAAAGTATCTTACTGTAACTCTAACCAAACAAGTGAAAGACTTATATGGGGAAAAAACCTTCAAGTCTCTGAAGAAAGAAATTGAAGAAAATATCAGAAGATGGGAAGATCTTCCATGCTTGTGGATGGGAGGATCAACATAATAAAAATGGCCATCTTACCAAAACCAATCTACAGATTCACTGCAATCCCTATCAAAAATACCTGCACAATTCTTTACAGACCCTGAAATAACAATTCTCAACCATATATGGAAAAAGAAAACAGAAGAGCTAAAACAATCCTGTACAATAAAGATCTATCTTTAAAAAAAAAAAATACAGGTCTATGTAGCCCTTACAGGCCTCAAGTTCATTGAGTGGTCAAGGCTGGCCTTGAACTTCTGATCTTGCCTCTTCCTCCCAAGCACCAGGCTTCCATGTGTAAACCACCTCACCCATTATGCAGTGCTGTGGCTAAAATGCAGGAGTTTGTGGACCCTAGGCAAACAATCTGCCAACTGAGCCACATCCCAGCCCCTCTGTGGCTTTTTTTTTAAACCGGAGGTGAGATGTTTTGGTGAAGACAGAAGTAACTGACTAGAAACTGCCCAGACCAGCCAAATTTGATGTGGAGAACAGTACAGAAACCCTCTTTCTCCCTCTGAGAGCAAAGGCGCTGGCATGAATGCAGCTCCTTTGAAAGGAAGGCAGAGAAAAGACGTCTTTAGTTGTTCTCAGGAACTCATTGAAATTAGCCCTGTTGGAACAATAGGGAAGAGAAGGAAGGGCAAGTCAGGCTTTCAGGAAAATTGCTGAGGTCTTGGTTTCCAAGGACTGAAGCAGCTCTGATCATCTTAGTTCAGGGAGATTTGTAGGGGCTTCGGGGCTAACGCATCATCTCTGAAATATCAACATGGCTCTGAGGGCTCCTTAGCACTGGGTAATGTGGTCCAAGCTTTGAAAATACTCTCAGAAGTTATAGGCATCAACAGACTATCTACCTGACCCAGCCATCTCTTCGGAGCACTTGATACCAAAAGCAACATGACCACTGTAGTTTCCAATAGTGACAAAAGCCTTGAACCTGGTCCACTGGCCAGCCTGTGTCTGCTTCCAGCCTGGCATGGTCATTAGAACCTTATCCTTTAGGGATGCACCTAGGAAAAAGTTAATAATCTAAGACTGCTTAATGGGCTTGGAGAACAGGTAGATCTCCTCCAAGGACTTGCTCTTCATGTCCTTAACCAGGCATCCCAGCTTGGTGACAGGGATCCACTCCTTGTCTTTGGCTTTACCTCTAAGAGCCCCAAAGCCTCTAAGACTGCTGCCAAATCCTCCAGGAAGCACCATGGCATCCTAATCCCAGTCCGCATAACCTCTGGCCCCTCCCACTGCACTGCATCATCTGCTATTTGATGGTTTCCAGGAGGAGGAGGAGGAGGAGGAAGGGGAGGAGGAGGAGGAGGAAGCACTGGCCATGTAATATCTCACTTGACTAATTTATAAATGAAACTCTACCAGCTGTGTATGTGGAGCATAGTATATTTAAGACAATTACAGGCATCCTCTGGGGGGTGAGGAGGAGGACACTATATAAAGTGAAAGAAGCCCATCCCCTAAAACCACATATTACATTATTCCATACATACACTATTTCAGGAAAATGAAAATCCACAGGAATAGTTGGTAGATTAATACTTGTCAAGGGAATAGGGGGAGACTACAGCTAATGGATGTGAAGTTTCTCCTGCAGTGATAAAATTGTTCAGAAATTTGATAGAAGTGATGGATGAATAATTATATATATTTGCTGCATTGCACAAAAGAGATAGGCAAACTTTTTTGTGTGTGTGAAAGGCAGGTAGCAAGGATTTTAGATTTTTGTGGGCTATCTGATTGTTTATGAAGCTTCTCAGGTCTGACATTGGAGCAGAAGCCACTATAGATAATATGTAAATGATCAGGCATAGTGTATTTTAGTATAACAAAATCTTATTTACAAGGCTGAGGAGATATCTCAGTTCATTAAGTGCTTCCTTAAGTTTGATTCCAAAATGCTTAAAAAGCCAGCCACAACTTTTCCACCACAGCCAGGCTAGCATCATAAACCCCTAGTAAGACTGCTACCTCCCCACACCCACACCCACCCCACACCCACCCCACATGCACACCTGCTTGCCCAGCATAACCCCAATTGTCCCTCCTCTCCTTGTCACCATATCCTGGCCCACACCTCTGACAGAAGCCTCTGTCCCCACAAGAAGCCAGGCTGGCCTGCATTCTGAAGCCCAGAGTACCACCAACCAGATCAGATGCTACACATATAACAGGAACTCTAGCTCCCAACTTGGGAAGCAACCCTCTGCTGGACCAGAGGTCATCCAGGCCATCATAAGTCCAGTCCCCAACTTAGACAGAGATCCTATACTCAACCATAGGCCACTCTAGCCAGAAGACCAGAGAGGAAACAGAAACCAAAGAAGAAAACATACATCCAACAGGGAAAAACCCAGAAATCAGCACCTAGACCTATAATCACTCCAAATCTAGATAGTTAAACATCAGTGTAAGAACATAGTCGACAACAGCCAGGGCACTATGTCACCAGCAGAGTCCAGCCATCCCAATACAACAAGATCTGAATATTCCAACAGCTGAAGCACAGGAAAACAGTGTTAAAAACAACTTTATGAAGTTGACAGAGGTCCTTAAAGAGAAAATGAATGGATGCCTTAAAGAAACAAAGGTAAAAACAATCAAAACATTAGAGAAAATCAACAAGTCCCTTAAAGAATGTCAAGAAAGTCAAGAAAAAACAGACAAATAGGTGAAGAAAACTAATAAAACTGCTCAAGATCTGAAAATGGAAATAGAAGCAATGAGAAAACACAAACTGAGGAATTCTGGAAAATCTAGGTAAGTGAACAGGAACTTCAGACACATGCATCACCAACAGATAACAAAAGATGGAGGAGAAAAATCTCAGGAATTAAAGGCACAATAAAAGACATATCAGTCAAAGAAAATGTTAAATCCAAATTATTCATGACACAGAACATCCTGGAAATCTGGGATACCATGAAAAGTCCAAGCCTAAGGATAATATAAATAGGAGGAGGAGGAAGAGAAGGAGGAAGAGGAGGAGGAAAAGATTCCCAGCTCAAAGGTCCAGTAAATATTTTTAACAAAATCATGGAAGAAATTTTTCCTAGCCTAAAGAAGGACATGCCTATAAAGGTACAAGAAGATTACAGAACACCAAGTAGATTAGATCAACATTCACCACATAATAATCAAAACACTAAACACACAGAACAAAGAAAAAATATTAAAACTTGCAGGAAAAAAGAACAGATAACATATAAAAGTATACCTACTCAAATTATACTCGATTTCTCAATGGAGACTCTAAAAGCCATAAGGGCCTGGAGAGATCTGCTTCAGACTCTAAGAGACCAAAGATGCCAACCCAGACTATTAGAGTCAACAATACTTTCAATCACCATAGATGGAAAAAAATAACATGTTCCATGATAAAGTCAAATTTAAGCAATATCTACCCACAAATCCAGTCTTATAGGCCAGGCATGGTGGTACACATCCTTTATCCCAGCACTTGGGAGACAGAGGCAGCTGGATCACTGTGAATTAGAGGCCACCCTGGTCTACAAAATGAGTCTAGAACAGCCAAGGCCACACAGAGATATCCTGTTTCAAAAACAAAAACAAAAAGGAACAAACAAAAAACAACAAAAGCTATCCTTACGAAAGGTACTAGAGGAAAAATCCCAACCCAAAGAGGCTAACTACCCCATGAAAATACAGGCAGTAAGTCATCACATATCAACATAACCCAAAGAAGGAAAATAACACACACACACACACACATGGATGCATGCATGCATGCATGCACACAAGCAACTACAACAAAATAACAGGAATTATCAATCATTGGCCATTGATATCTCTGTCAATGGACTCAATTACCCAATCAAAAGACACAAGCTAACAGAATGGATGCAAAAACAAGATCCATCCTTCTGCTACATACAAGAAACACATCTCAACATCAAAGATAGACATTAACTCAGAGTAAAGGATTGGAAAAAGATTTTCCAAGTAAATAGCCCCCAAAAGCCAACTGGAGTAGTTATTTTAATATATAAGTAAAGACTTCAAACCAAAATTAATCAAAAGAGATGGGAAAGTACACTTCATACTTATCAAAGGAAAAATCCATGAAGATGATGTCTCAGTTCTGAATATCTATGCTTCAAACGCAAGGGTACCCACGTTCACAAAAGAAACATTACTAAAGCTTAAATTACACATTGGCCTTTACACATTGATAATGAGAGACTTCAACACGCCACTCTTACAAATGGGCATGTCACCTAGACATACTCTAAAGACAGAAATAATGGAGCTAACAGACATTATAACTCAAGTGCACCTAACAGATATCTATAGAACATTTCACCAACACACACACACGCACACACACACACAACCTTTATCCTCAGCACTTTACAGAACATTCTCCAAAACTGACCACATACCCAGTCAGTCATAAAGCAAGTTTCAACAGATACAAAAACATGTGAAATAACCCCGCACATCTTATCACATCATCAAGGACTGAAGCTGGATTTCAACAATGACAGAAACAACAGAAAACCTACAAACTCATGGAAACTAAACAACTCTATACTGAAGACCCTTGGTCAAAACAGAAATAAAGAAAGAAATTAAAGGCTTCCTAAAATTCAATGACAATGAAAGCACAACACACCCAAACTTATGGGACACAATGAAAGCAGTGCTAAGAGGAAAGTTCATAGCACTAAGTGCCTTCATACTAGCAACTTACCAGCATACCTGAAAGGCTTAGAATGAAAAGAAGCAAATGCACCCAAGAGAAATAGATGGCAGAAAATAATCAATCTGAGAAATGAAATCAATAAAATAGAAACAAAGAGAACAATACAAAGAATCAATGAAATAAATACCTGGTTCTTGGAGAAAATAAACAAGATAAACAAACCCTTACCCAAACTAACAAAAGACAGAAAATATCCAAACTTTAAAAAATCAGAAATTAAAAGGAGGACATAACAACAGACATGAAGAAAATCCAAAGACTCATTAGGTCATACTTCAAAAGCCTGTACTCCACAAACTTAGAAAATCTAAAAAAAAAAAAGACAATTTTCTCCATAGATACCATTTACCAAAGTTAAATCAAGATCAGAAAAACAACTTAAATAGATCTATAACCCCCAAGAAAATAGAAGTAGTCATTTAAAGTCTCTCAACCAGGAAAAAAAAAAAAACCTCAGGGCCAGATGGTTTTAGCACAGAATTCTACCAGACTTTCAAAGAGGAGCTACCACCAGCATTCCTCAAACTATTCCACAAAATAGAAACAGAGGGAACATTGCCAAATTCATTTTATGAGGCCACAGTCACCCTGATTCAACAAAGAAAGAGAACTACAGACCAATTTCCCTCATGATCATGGATGTAAAAATACTCACTAAAATACTTGGAAACTAAATCCAAGAACACATAAAAAAGATCATCCACCATGATCAAGTAGCCCTCATCCCAGAGATGCAGGGATGTTTTCAATACACGAAAACCAGTAAATGTAATCCATCATATATAGAACCTGTATGAAAAAAATCACATGATCATCTCATTAGATGCTGAAAAAGCCTTTGATAAAATCTAACACCCTTTCATGATAAAAGTCTTGGAGAGATCAGAGATACAAGGCACATACCTAAACATAACTAAGGCAATGTACAGCAAACCAATAGCCAATATCAAATTAAATGGTAAGAAACTCAAAGCAATTCCTCTAAAGTCAGAAAGAAGGCAAGACTGTTCATTTTCTCCATATCTGTTCAGTATAGCACTTGACCTCCTTGAAAGGAGATCAAGGAGGTCAAATTGGAAAGAAGGAAGTCAAAGTACCATTATCTGCAAATGACATGATGGTATGCAAATAATTTCTTATCTATCACCCTGCATGAAACTCAGTTCCAAGTGGATCAAAGACCTCAACATAAAACCAGAAACACTGAATCTGATGGAAGAAAAAGTGAGGAATAGCCTTGAATACATTGACACAGGACACAACTTTCTAAATAGAATACCAATAGTATAGGCACCAAGATCAATGATTAATAAATGGGACTTCATGAAATTGAAAAGCTTATAAAAAGCAAAGAATGCCATCAATAGATAGGACAAAATGGCAGCCTACAGAATGGGAAAAGATTTTCACCATCCCCATATCTGACAGAGGGATAATATCCAAAATATATAAAGAACTAGACATCAACAAACTAACCCAATGTTAAAAATGGTATACAGATGCAAATAGAGAAATCTCAACAGAGGAATCTCAAATGAACTTAAAGAAACGTTCAACAGCCTTAGCCATTAGGGGAAGGCAAATCAAAACAACTCTGAGATTCCATCTTACACACGTCAGAATGGCCAAGATCAATAATGCCAGTGACAGCTCATGCTGGCAAAGATGTGGAGCAAGGGAAACACACCTCCATTACTGCTAGGAGTGCAAACTTATACAGCCACTTTGTAGTCAAACAGGGTTGCGTATTCTTTCTTCAGGATGCAGGACCGCCTCCTGTCCCTCTGCCACCTAGGAATCATGGTCATCCTGGCTGCAGACCCAAGCTGCGGACTACCCGCCCTTCTGTAGCATGACAAGTTCCCTGATCTTTGAGACCTAGAGAAGGGACTCCTACTCTGCCTTGCAGGCCTGAACTCTCATCAGAGCCCCAGCCCCACTTTCTGTCCATCTGTCTGTCTGTCTGTCTGTCTGTCTGTCTGTCCGTCTGTCCATCTGTCTGTCTGTCTGTCTGTCTGTCCATCTGTCCATCTGTCCATCTGTCTGTCTGTCTGTCTGTCCATCTGTCCATCTGTCCGTCCGTTTGTCTGTCTATCTGTCTGCCTGCCTGTCTGTCTATGGTACTGGGACTTGCACTCTCCTCCAAGGCCCTTTTTTTCTTTCTTTCTCTAGTGTTAATAATTCTCCTAGTAAATATTTACCCCAAAGTACAATCTGCCTCAGCATTCCCCTAGATCCTCAAAGGCAAAACTTTCATTCTGCCAGCTCGCTGAATAAAGTGTAGTTTGAAGCCTTGATTCCTGACTCTGCTCATTGGCTTCTGTGAGCGATAGTGACATCAGAAGGCAATTTCCAGTTTCACTTGACATCCCTTGTACCCTAACTCTCTCATTAGCACCCACAGTCCATTGCTATGGTAAGCTTTTCCTGGTCACAAATGACTCTTTTGCACACCACCACCCTCCATGTCTTCAGTCACCATCAACTATCAGAAAACCCAGCCCTGGAAGCGTCCACCTCTCTGTCTGTGTCCTACCATGCAGCTGAAAGTGGCCAAAGCAAAACCAGGCATCTAGTAAGACTTATCTCAGTTTAAGTCTGCGGGACACACTTCCAGGGGGCCCACAGCTACTTACTTCTGCCAGGCAGTTCACACCTCTACTTCACAATGACTAATTCACACTTCACTCTTCACAAGTTGCCCACCACTCCCTCCCAGTTAAGTCAGCTGAACTTAACTGAGAAAATAGCATCAGCAGAAGAGAACTTTCCTTGTGGGCTTTCCTGGGTGCTTTTCTCCTGCTCACTCCCTTTCTCTTCATTCCTGTGGCCTTGCCCTTCATCTTCCCTCCGAGAAGCAACATGCTCCTCCGTTCACATGTTCATGACCGTGCGTTCCATCTCATTACTCCATAGGTGTAGCCTGAGCCCCTTAGACCACCTGGCTCATTTCTCAGGCCTTCCATTTATAAATCCCAGTATGAAAAAGAAAAGACTTACTGTCCTAACTGAGGTCAGGTTTTTCTCTCTGGGAGCAACATGATCATCCTGCCTCCATCTTGGAAGAGAGGTTGCCATGGCAGCCAATTGAGTAGCACAGTTTAAGTTTTAACTAGGATTATGACAATGGTAATGGAGCTGTGGACAACCCCTGTTAAGAAAGGGGGAATCATGGACCCTCACCTGGCATCCCTACCACTACCTCCTGCTCACATCCAGCTGCAGGAGAGTCTGGTAGATGCTCGAGTGAATAAGATGCAAAAGCTTGGGACCCGCAAGGCAGCGCGGTGGGTAAAGACACTTGCCACCCACTCTGACAATCTGGGTTCAATTCTCTGAAAACCAACTCTTGCAAGTTGTCCTTAGACCAACACACACACACACACACACACACACACACACACATACACAATATGGCACAGATGCTCCACCTCCCACATATACACATATTAAAATAAATTTTATAAAGGGTGGAGAAACTCCATGACACAGCTTTCATGAAGTCATTGTCCAGGATGGATGGGATAGTGATGACGTAGCCATTCAAGGGGTTGTCACTATCCTCTCTGTAATAACATTTCATGTACAATCTGTAATTAAATTCAACAGATTCATGAATTTGCCAAGCTTAGCTTCAAGGAAGTCCTTACTTTGGCCCTTGAGTGCCTATCTAGATTAGTGAGACAGGCCTCTGTTCATGTCTCCCCCGGAACAGTTAACACAATAGATCTTGGCCTCTAGCCAGTCAGCTGTGTCCCTAGAAAGGGATTTTGTCTCACGTGAGGTTGTTAGAAAGGTCAGCCATAAAACATACAAGACTGGGCCAGAGAGGTGGCTCAGTGGGTAAAGGACCTTGCTACCAAGCATGAGGGCCTGAGTTCAACCCCCAGGACTTACATGATGGAAGGAGAAGACAGACAGCCATAGACTGGCCTCTGACCTTCACACATGCATGATAGCACATACACACACAGACACACACATATACATACACACACACATGCATACATACACACTCATGCACACATATATACACATACACACATGTACACACATACATACCCACATACACACAGAGAGATGCAAAATAAATAAATTAAACAAATAAATGTGTTTTTAAGTTTTTAAAAGAAAAAAAAACCCAGATAGTCAGTAGCCAAAAACAAATAAAACAGAACACTCCAAAAGATTGTCTTCCATGGGGATAAATTAATGTATACAGGGGCATTAAACATTTAGAGAATTTAAGTTTTTTTCTAAACTACTGTAAATGAAGAAATATCATCATAAAAGGAATCTAAGGAAAACATAGCTAAATGGAAGATATATTTGGCTCTGTATCTCCAAGACCTCGAGTGACTCAGAGCTCAGGGCTAGCCATATTGATCTTTATCAATCCAGCAAATACCATGGCACATAGAATTCAATATTTGGTGGATTGAAGAGAGCCTCCTGGAAGGGAATGAAAAAAGAAAAATTGACAACATGGTCAGCATTGCAGCTCGCCTTGTCTGTAAGATGGAAGAATTCAGTTCCTCCCACTGACATATTTTCCTCCGACACTGTAGTCCATCCTGACGGATGTGAAGAAAACCTTTACTTGGGTGACATTTGGCCACAAGATGGACAGTGATCTCATTCAAAGGTTGCAATTTAGTGGAGCCTTTCAGCTAAGAGTTTCCTGCACTGTGTCTCTAAAAGCCAAGAGCGGACACTGCAGCACATCTCCAGCCTGGCATTTCCATGGAGAGCTGAGGGTGGAGTGGGCTGCTCCTGACCAAATCAGGAACAGAGCTGAGAAACCTGGTAGTGTGGCTCTGAGCCACAAGGAGCAAAGGGGAGGCAGCAGGGTGTGTCAGAACCCTGCTGGACTGTGAGCCACGTCTGCCCTTTACGGTTAGTGTTAGCCAAGTGGCTAACTTGAGTCCTTTGAGGGGAGAGGTGAAGACACTGGAGGATGACAGGCAAATGTATTTTGAAAATTCCAGCTACCTCTCCCTTCCCTTTACTCTCTGGAGCAGCAGACAACTTAAGAGCCGAATTTGGATTGGCTCTATCCTCAAATATCAGCATGTAGTTTGTGTATGCATAAGTATATGCATCTATATGTCATTGAATTCCAGAAAGGATGGCAGATGGCGTAAAGGATATACAAAATACAAAAAAAAAAAAAAAAAAGGAGGATAAAAAATAGAAATAAAACACCAAAAAGGTAAAAATAAAAAGTTCAAAATTCAAGTGTGAATATCCCTAAGTGCATGTGTGTGTGTGTGTGTGTGTGTGTGTGTGTGTGTGTGTGTGTGTGTGTGTGTGTGTAGGCCAGAGGTCAACATCAGATATTTTCCTCACTCTGATTTCAGCTAGTTTGGCTGGCCAGCAGGCCCAAGGCATCCTTCTGTCTCTGCTTCCTCAACGCTGAGAGGCTTTTTAACATGGGTGCTGGGCCTTTAAACGCAAATCCTTGTGCTTTCACTACAAATATGTTACTGAGCCATCTCCCCATCCTGCTAAACGCACTTTCATAAAACTTAACTTCACTGATGGATGAGAGCTGGTGCTCACTGAGGGGGAGTATGAGCATGGAAGACATAGACGTGGCATTCAGAGAGTACCAGGCACTGGAGCATCTTCTGGAGATGATTAACATATGTTGCTAAGTTAAAGAGTTCCCACCAGACAGAAGCAAGGGTCCAATCTCACAGATCTGGCACTGTCACAAGATCCTACAAGAGAGCCTTTGGAACAATGGAGTTACCAGGCAGAATTGGGCATTGTTATTACTACCAACCCTCCCACTCGGATGGTGGCTCCAGAGTGAGGTGCCTGGATTTCAGCCTTTGACGTTCATTCGGGTTGTTCAGTTGTTCATTTCTACTATAGCTGTGCAGAAAACAGGTGGAGCTTGGAGACTAACTGATTATCTTGAACCAGATGCTGCCCTCTCCTCTTCCAGATGTAGCTTTGTGGGTAGAACAAATAAACACACCCTGTTGGTGAGAAAGGGTTCTTTTCTTTGGATCTATTAGTAAGACCATCAAAAGAAGTTTGCTTTCAGACTGAAGGCAAACTATACACCTTCACTGCTGTACTGCAGGGCTACGCCGTTCTGTATGGAAAACGATAGCTGTGAATTTGGTTTTGAATGAGTGGGATTGTTAGGCAAGTAGCAAGTAAAAGAAAGGACATGAAAAACAAGTAGCAGACAGCTGGCAAAACCTCATAGATCAGGTGCTTACAGCATCAAGCAGAAGAGACTGGGGAATCCCCCCTGATACATTAGCCCTTAGTGCCTGACTTCCAGGAGCTGGTCTCACCAACCAGCTTCCAGTTTCTAATTCACATCGTGGATATTTTTATAACATGGGGTAGACAATAGTAATCTCTATTGGATATGGTTTACCTCCTGTTCTAGAGAGCACAATGTGTTTGAGTTTGGATTTGGTTTGATTTGGTTTGTTTGTTTGTTTTTAGTTTGTTTTGGTATATATGAGCACTTTGTCTGAATGTAAGGCTCACCATCATGGGCATGCCTATAGAGGTAGGAAGGTGGCATTGGATCCCCTGGAACTGGAGTTACAGATGGTTGAGAGCCATCATGTGGCTGCCGATAACCAAACCCAGGTCCTCTGTAAGAGTAACAAATGCTTTTAATATCGGAGCTAACTTTTAAACTCTAACGTGCAATGTTCTTAATACCTTTAGTCGCCTACTGTTCTCATTTCCTGTCCCAATGCCAGGGAACCAGCCTGTCCCAGAACTAGAGGAAGACAGTTGAAGTAAATATGATTTGACTTGGAGAAAAGGTGGCCTATCTTTTCTAAGAATCAACTATCAACTACTACGAACAACACATGGCAACTTACCAATTGATCTGTAAGCTTT
The DNA here is from genome assembly GCF_964271855.1 of Acomys minous. NCBI lineage: Eukaryota > Metazoa > Chordata > Mammalia > Rodentia > Muridae > Acomys > Acomys minous. The sequence continues at coordinate 62,334,821 of NC_140483.1, read as the reverse complement.
CCAGCCTTGTGCGTAATGCAGTCTATAGAAACCTGGCCACTCTCCTAATCTTTAGGACGACACGCTACCTCATTGGACTGGTAATATTACAGGGATTAGGCAGGGTGAGCAACTGCTTCAGGCCCATTAAGATAATATTTGCACTGGGGCAAAAGAAATAAATTTCCCACAAAGACAATGGAATGTCGTGGCCTCTGTCCTGTCACGGTAGCACACATCTGTAATCCCAGAACTTGAGAGGTAGATGCAGGAGGAACAGAAGTTCAAGGCTCATCCTCAGCTACGCAGGGCTACAAGAGACTCTATTCAAAAAAGGAGAAAGGGGGAGGAGGTGGAGAAGAAGGGAGATGGGAAAAACAGAGGAAGAGGAAAAAGAGGAAAGAACTGTCTTTGAAGGTGAAGGGTGAGTTGCTGCATCAGACTCATCCTACCGCTGGGAAAGAACAGTATATAACACATCATGTTGGACTGGGGAGTCAGCACACATCTAGTTACCAAATGACCCCTAAAGCCTCCCGTTTTCAGTGGGTCACAGAATAGAGAAGAATCTCGAAATAGGTTGAGGTTGCTCCTGAAGCACCACTGGATCACACGACCCACAGTTGGATGCACTGCCTTCTCTGCTTCAGCCTGCACCTATGGCTCTTAAGGCCGGTGAGCAGGGCCCGCCATTCACACGTTGTTCTGCAGGTGATGGCGGTAACAGAAGCCTTGCAACCTCACACTGGCATGGGCCACAAGGACAGTAATTAAAGCAGATGATGCCAGTGAATAGAGCTGCAAGTAGGGCAGCTAATTGTTCATTTTTCCTGGAAGGAGAAGGAATCAGAAGGATGTGTCTAAACTGATAAACGGTCCATAACTGATGCTTTCCTTAAAAGAAAGAGAAGTACTTGCTTTTCAAGCATGAGAAGTGAGTTCAATCCCCAGGACGCAAGGAAGAAGAAAAAGGGGGGGGCAGAGGAGGAGTAGTAGCAGGGGGTGGAGGAGGAGGAGGAGGAAGCATGCTTGTAATCCTAGCAGTGAAGGAGAGACAGGGAGAGCCCTGCTGTTTGCTGCCAACAAGCCTAGTCAAGTTGGCAGCTCCAGGTGGGAGATTAAGAGATGGCTCCGTGACTTAGTGTCTCTGGTTTTATGTTGAGGTCTTTAATCCACTTGGATTTGAGTTTTGTACAAGGTGACAAATATGGGTCCAATTGCATTTTTTTACACATAGACATCCAGTTAGACCAGCACCATTTGTTGAAGATGCTATCCCTTTTCCATCGAATGGATTTAGCTTCTTTGTCAAAAATCAAATGACCATATGTGTGTGGATTCATATCTGGGTCTTCGATTCGATTCCACTGATCAACCAGCCTGTTGCTGTGCCAGTACCATGCTGTTTTAATTACTATTGCTTTATAGTACAGTTTGAGATCAGGTATGGAGACTCCTCCAGAGCACCTTTTATTGTACAAGATTGTTTTAGCTATTCTGGGTTTTTTGTTTTTCCATATGAAGTTCAGAATTGAACTTTCAATGTCTTTAAAAAATTGTGTAGGTATTTTGATAGGGATTGCATTGAATCTGTAGATTGCTTTTGGTAGGATGGCCATTTTTATTATGTTAATTCTCCCTATCCATGAGCAAGGTAGATCCTTCCATCTTCTCATGTCATCTTCAATCTCTTTCAAATGGATTGAGCTAGAAATGATCATAATGAGTGAGTTAACCCAGAAGCAGAAAGACTCAAATGGTATATACTCACTTATATCTGCATATTAGCCCAAGGGGCATGTCCCACGAAAGCCTTCACTTACCAGGAAACTGAGACAGAGGAGAGGACATTCTAGTGGGATTCTAGATGAGAGAATCATGGGAGAAAGGCAAAGTAGAAGGACCCAGAGGGTCCTAGAAGCCTACAAGTAGAACATTATGATAGGCAGATTTGGGCATAGGGGTCCCGCTCAAACTAAGGCACCAGCCAAGGACAATACAGGCGGTAAACCTTAAACCCCTACCCAGATCTAGCCAATGGACGGAACACTCTCCACAGTAGAGTGGAGAGTGGGATATTACTTTCTCACATACTCTGGTGCCTCACCTTTGACCATGTCCCCTGGAGGGGGAGACCTGATGGCACTCAGAGGAAGGACAGCAGGTTACCAAGAAGAGACTTGATACCCTATGAACATATAGAGGGGGAGGTAATCCCCCTCAGGAACAGTCATAGGGGAGGGGAGTAAGGGGAAAATGGGAGGGAGGGAAGAACGGGAGGATACAAGGGAAGGGATAACCATAGAGATGTAACAAGAATAAATTAATAAAAAAAAAAAAAAGAGAGATGGCTCCGTGGTTAAAAGCTCTTAACTCCTCTTCTAGAGGACATGAGTTTGGGTCCTGGCACTCATATTGGGTGACCCACAATCCCTGCAATTGCAAAGGACCTAACACCTTGTGTGTGCTACACACACACACACACACACACACACACACACACACACACACGGCAAGAGAATCTAGGAAAGCCACATGGAGAGAGCGTCTGGATAGGTCTGGGACACAAAGATGTTAGTGATACTGTTTAGGGGTCCTGATCAGGTTCGTTTTCTCTGCCAGTTAAAAAGAGAAAAGGCAGGAAATTCTGAAGGGCTACAGGTAGCAGCAGAGAGATCTCAAGCACTGCAGAGAAATCTGCAGTTGAAAAGGCACTTATTTCCTCTCATATTTTGTTCTCTCTCTTCAACCACTAACCCCTGTCTATTCTATTTCCCCTTCCGAGTGAGATTTAAGCATCCTCCCTTGGGTCCTCCTTGTTATTTGTCATCTTTGGGTCTGTGCTTGTCCTGAACTATATGGCTAAACTTCATTTATAAGTGAGTATACACCATGTATGTCTTTCTGGATCTGGGTTGTCTCCCTCAGGATGATCGTTTCTAGTTCCACCAATTTAGATGCAAATTTCAAGATTTCCTTGTTTTTAATAGCTGAGTAGTATTTCATAGTATAAATGTACCACAGTGTCCTTATTCACTCTTCAGTTGAGGAACATCTAGGTTGTTTCCAGATTCTGGCTACTATGAATAAAGCTGCTATGAACGTAGTTGAGCAAATGTCCTGGTTGTATGGCAGAGATTTTTTTGGGTATGTGCCCAGGAGTGGTTTAGCTGGGTCTTGGGGTAGAGTTATTCCCAATTTTCCAAGAAAGTGCCAGATTGATTTCCATGGTGGTTGTACAAGTTTGTATTCTCACAAGCAATGGAGGAGGGTTTCCCTTTCTCCACATCCTCACCTTGATCTTGGCTATTCTGACTAGAGTAAGATGGAATCACAAAGTCATTTTGATTACTAAGGACATTGAGCATTTCTCTAAGTGCTTCTCTGCCATTTGAGATTCCTCTTTTGAGAATTCTCTGTGTAGCTCTGTGCCCCATTTTTTAATTGTATTATTTTGTTTGTTGGTATTTAGTGTTTTGAGGTCTGTATATAGTTTGGGTATGGGGAAAGTGGGGGGTAGGAGAACAAAAGGCCTGTTGAGAAAAGAGACACTGTGGGCAGGGGCATCTCTGTGACAAGCTGGAGACCTAAGTCATGGCAAGTTCTCAAGGAGATATGAGAGGGACTCTAGTAGAGACTGCTAGTAGCAGTGGCCACAGAGACTGAAAAGGACACCCCCTAACTAGACAAGACTCATTGTAGAGAGCTAGGGGAACAACAACCCATCCACAAAAACGTGAACCAAAAATGTATCCTACCTATAAGGTGTGCAGGGATAAAGATAGCACAGATAAAGGCGAGACTGAGGGAATATTTAACCATTGCCTGGCCCACCCAAGACCCACCCCACTGGGGAGAGCTAGTCTCTTACACTATTAATGATACTCTGCTATGCTTGCAGACAGGAACCTAGCAGAGTTGTTCTGTGAAGCCCCACTCATCAATGCCTCAAAACAGATGCTGAGATTCATGGCCAAACATTGGGTGATGCATAGGAATCTTACAAAAAAGGACCTGGGGGTGACAGGAGCCTTACAAGAAGACCAACAGAGACAACTAACCAGGACCCAGAGGGGCCTGCTGAGACTGAAGTACCAACCAAGAACCCTGCATGGATTGGAGCTAGCCCCCCTCCCTACAAAGATGTAGCTGAGGACCTGCTCAGGACTCATGTGGGTCCCCTAGTAAAGGGTGTGGGGTCTCTTTCTGACATGGACTCTCTTGCTAGCTTTTCAATCACTTTGGCCTGGCAGGACTGCCTTGCCAGGTCACAGTCCTGATAAGTCTTGATTAGCCAGATGGGGGGTGGGTGGGAAGGGGGGGGCTTCCCTCTTCTGAGGAATAAGGGAGGTGGATGTGGGAGAGGGAGGGAAGATGAGGCTGGGAAGTGAGGAGGGCTGAGGCTATGACCAGGATGTAAAGTGAGTAAATACATTCAAAAACATAAATTTAATAAAATAAAGAAAAGGAAAGGCATTTATTGAGGGTGAGGAAGCACATGCATGCAGCAGACCCTGCGGTGTGGGGGGCTCAGAAAGCAAAAAAAAAAAACCTATTGTCTTCTTGGGGGTTGGGGGTTTAAAAGCCTCTGGAGAGTTTTCCCTCCCCTAATTTAGGGTTGGTCAGTTTGAAGACAGGATGGGTGATTGGTCAGCAGCTGTTCTGATCCAGCCTTGAACTTGTTGATCTGCTCCATCATCAGGCAGGCTGCTGGTGGGAGACAGAAAAGTCTCAAGTCACGAGTGTGAGCAAGAAGCAGGAATCCTGGAAATCCGCCATCTTTATTACCTAGCCATGGCCCGCTCCCAAACTGTCTGCCTATAAAGGATTCTGTCTAACTTCTAGTCTCTCCTCAGACTAGTGCTCACTAAGGAGCAACGTCCTCCTCAGAGGAAGAATTCAACAACCTGGCACACAGGATGTGAGTGCCAACCTGCCTCTTTACCAAGTCATCTCCGTCGTCCTCTCAGGTGACCAGGTTGTGTTGAGTTGACAGTTAATGCTGACTAGGACAGGTACCCTTCCTTAGGACAGCAAGGGAATGCTTGACCCCCTTCATGGTGGAAGAGAATTTGCTCTCAACCACGTACCCTGTGTATGCATTTGCCTTCTCTACCTGCAGAGCTCCAGCAGACCAGAGAACGTACATTTGTTGTGACTATATTTGTTGTGACAAATATAGTGAGGAGGGAAAAGGTTTGCTTCAGCATGGTGTTCCACTCAGCCTTACTTCGGACCAAGGAACTTGATGTGAAGCAAATTAGGGACAGCACTGGGTTTCTGTTCGTGGGGTTTATACTCCATCATGGTGTTCCTCATTATCCTGAGGCAGCAGGCTTGGCAGAATGGTAGGATGGTCTTTTTAACTTTCCATCCCAGCAATGATTGCATGATAAAACACTGAAGTGTGCAGCGACGTCCCCAGGAACTAATGTGCCCTATACCAATATGGTGTACCTGTTGTCTCTTCCACACTGCAGGCACCAGTTTCAGAATTGTGGCAGTTAGCTTTGATTGTCAACTTGACACAGCCTACAATCACTAGGGAGAGACTTGCAAAAAGGGGATTGTCTACACCAGGTTGTCCTGTGGGCATGTCTCTGGGTGGTTGTCTTAATTACATCAATGGATAAAATGATGTCAGAAACTCAGCCCACTCTTGGAGATCCATTCCCTGGGCTTGGGTCTTGAATTGTACAGCAATGGCAAAGAGGAACTGAACACAAGCGAGCATGCATTCGTTCTCTTCCTACCCTTGACTGTGGATGTGAACATCTTAGCTTCCTCACAGCAGTGGATAGTAACAGAAAAGTGTAGGCTGAAGCAAACCTTTTCCCTCCTCCCTGTATTTGTCACAACAACAGGGAAGGGAACTGGAAGAGGAATCAGGTGGTGAAATGGATGGCGTAGCCTACAATCCCAGCACCTGTGCAGCAAGAAGGAAAGACATGAGGACCTGGCAGACAAAGGGACGCCATCTTAAGCAAGGTGGAAGGAGGGGAGCAGCTCCCAAGGTTGTCCCCACAGACCTGCCCACCCATGGTGCATGGGTGCCTGCATTCACACACACAAACATGTGTCTGACACTCACGTAATACACACAAACACAACTGTCAAAAAGCAAGGCCTTTTGACTTATCCTCACGTAGATGGACTAACAATGAAAGAAAGACTAGAGAAGACATAGGTTCTCCCAACATTCAAGTGACCTCGCGGACCAGATCCCTAATTGGCCTTGAAAACACACAAAAAGAGAAAATTTGATTTTGGCTACCTACATGATCTCGAACACTCATCAGGAAAATATAACCAAGATTCAAATGATCAGTATGCTAATTTAACAGTTCAAGGGACCACAGTCCTTAGATGTTATACTTAACTATATACAATGTTATTTGAGCAACTATTTATCAGTAGTGATTCTCTTCCTGATATCTCCTTGATATAGGACAAGATCTTGGCTTATTTCAGCACTGCAGTGTCTACCCACAGCTCAGAAAACCAGGCCCATTTTCTTAAATACTAAGGCCAAACCTTAAAGCTGTGTTTACCAATTATGGGACACCATCTCTATCTGGAGGAGTATGTCTCACAGGTATATGTCCAGAGTCATTACCACCCATACTCCCCGATTAAAGGAGGCTGCCAGGTTCTCTGCCATCAAATTCATAGGTTTGGAAATGTACTCAGAATTATCCAAGGAGTATCCTTGAGACTTTGCTAGAGGATCCTATAAAAAAGACCTAATAGGATTCTACTTTTCTTTTAAGTTGTCAATTAATGCTGAATTTAACTGACTTCTACAAAGCTTCCAGGGGCTTGTTTCTTATGCAGGAGTCTGAGGTAACAAGCAAGCAGCTGATTACAGTTCTGTATCCTTCTGCAGGCCTCTGGTGCATGGTCCGGCCAGTTGTACAATTACAATTACATTCACCTTAGTTTGAGCGGGACCCCTGAGCCCAAATCTGCCTATCATAATGTTCTACTTGTAGGCTTCTAGGACCCTCTGGATCCTTCTACTTTGCCATTCTCCCATGCTTCTCTCATCTAGAGTCCCAATAGGATGTCCTCCCCTCTGTCTCAGTTTCCTGGTAAGTGAAGGCTTTCGTGGGACATGCCCCTTGGGCTAATATGCAGATATAAGTGAGTATATACCATTTGAGTCTTTCTGCTTCTGGGCACCAGCCAAGGACAATACAGGCGGTAAACCTTAAACCCCTACCGAGATCTAGCCAATGGACAGAACACTCTCCACAGTAGAGTGGAGAGTGGGATATTACTTTCTCACATACTCTGGTGCCTCACCTTTGACCATGTCCCCTGGAGGGGGAGACCTGGTGGCACTCAGAGGAAGGACAGCAGGTTACCAAGAAGAGACTTGATACCCTATGAGCATATACAGGGGGAGGTAATCCCCCTCAGGAACAGTCATAGGGGAGGGGAATAAGGGGAAAATGGGAGGGAGGGAAGAATGGGAGGATACAAGGGATGGGATAACCATTGAGATGTAACAAGAATAAATTAATAAAGGAGAAAAAAAAAGAAAGAAAAAAATAAAACCAACAATTAATTAAAAAAAAAACAATTACATTCACCTTCCTAAACAAAATTTACATTAATTGGATGTTAAAATATTTTTTTTCTCATCACCTTAGTCTCTTAATGCTCTGCACAAGGTTGTAACAGAGGAGACCGGGCAGCTGCCTTGGAACTTAGACTGACCAATGAAAATAGTCTCAAGTTCGTCTACCAAACCAGCAGCCTTACATCTTAGAATGAACAGTGACAAAAGTCATCAGTCTCGCTAACTCCTATGACAAAGCCTGCCAAGCAGTCTTTAGATGGTTTTCTTGCCTGCTGCCTTCTTTCCCCTGTTTCCTTCACCACACTCAGTAGGAATTATAGTGGTCCTCACAGTCTCACTTCTGTATGCTGCAGATGTTTCCTCCTTCATGTAACACACTCCAAGGATGCAAGTTGTCATCACATGGCTGTCTTACATCCTGGCTCTTTGCCATCCGTTAAGTTTTATTGTGGCCCCTTAGATCACCCTCCTCTGAGGGACTGCTGCCCCTTCTACTTTGCCCCTTTTGTCAACTACAAAACAGTTGGAGTGGTCTGTGTCCCCAAACCCGTAAGAGCAGTTCAGGTGACCTCAGACAGGGGCACTAGCATGCCATCTAGCTCATCCTTTTTACCTCTCTGGGCATTTCTCAGGACTTGGGGCTTCTTTGCATCAGTTAACCTGTCTGTCTCACCAGCTTCCAGAAAACCTTGTAGAGATTTTAGATTAGTTTAGTGGCTTTCAAGACCAACTTAGTTCTAAGGCTGCTGTGCTACTCCAAAATTAAAGAGGACTACATATCCTGACTACTGCTAAAAGATGTTATTTGTGCCCTCCTCTGGGGGCAGTGTTGCTTCTGAACTAACAAATCAGAACTGGTTCAAAGACTTAGGGACCAGACGAAAAGAGATTCAATAAGCCTGTTCCTGTGAATGAGGTTTTGGGTACTGACAGGTCCAGAGGAAACTCCGTTCTCCAAATCCCAAAAAGGAGAAGGAACAAATGGTTCTCTGTGTGCCTATTAGCACACGAAAGCACACACTGATCTCCAGGCTCCCTCAGTATCGCAAGTACTCCTCATACATTCCAAAGTCCATGTTAGCATCCTAGATTTTCTCACCTCTTCCCCTATCCCATGCTTGTCCAGCTCATGGACTTCCCTCCCCCTCCCCCACCTACTCATCCTCCTCTTTTTTTTTTTAAAGATTTATTTATTTATTAAGTATAGAGTGTTCTGACTGCATGTACACCTGCACGCCAGAAGAGGGTGTCAGATCCCATTGCAGATGGGTGTGAGCCACCATGTGGTTGCTGGGAATTGAACTCAGGACCTCTGGAGGAGCAGTCAGTGCTCTTAACCACTGAGCCATCTCTCCAGCCCTTCATCCTCCTCTTAAGGATGCTGTTTTTGATATCTCTCTGTGCTCAGTCTCTCTCTCCCATTCTCTTTTCCATTATCTCCTCCATTTCTTCCTTCTCTCTCTCTCTCTCTCTCTCTCTCTCTCTCTCTCTCCCTCCCTCCCTCCCTCCCTCCCTCTCTCTCTCTCTCTCTCTCTCTCTCTCTCTCTCTCTCTCTCTCTCTCTCTCTCTCTCTCCCTGTCTATCTGTCTCTGCTCTTGCTTCTCTCCTGGCCAGGTCCAGTCCTCTGGCTATATTCAGTCTACTACTTTCTCTCTCTGCTCTGGACTCTCCAAGATGCCTCTGGCTGCTCTCTCTTATCTACAATAGAAACCTTTCCCCTAACTATACCATGGAGTGGTCATGTCCTCTGTTTATACAGTTCACTCCCATTCTGGGCCCTGCCCTGGATCCCTGCTCTCCTCCTTAGCATCTTCATACTTAGTGTTCACCCTGTCTCTTAAACAGTTCATAGAGGTTTTCCCTGGAGCAAATCACTGCTGTCACAGGGTCCACCTTAGGACAATGGTTGCCCTGCTTGGGCCCTGGCTGAGTCCGCTAATCTTTGGTCTCATCTTATTCGCTGTAACCTGTCTAATGGACTGTTTTCAAGGGCTAATCCATGAACACAAGACACCTGCATCGAGTTCAAATTCCTCTCCTGCTGCATGAAGCCAATCTGTTGAAGACAGAGGGAGCCCACAGTGGATAGTGGAAAAGGGCAAATATTACAGACATCCAGATGACCTTCTGCTTAAGGGACCCTCATAACTATTGCTATCTAGTCCCCATTGTCAATTGTACATAATAATAGCTTTCATTGTGACATTTCATACACAAATATCATGTATTTTGATCATATTCACCCATCACTACTCTCTTGTCCCCTCCCACAGCCACTGATGACCTTCCTCTTTCCCTCTAGCCGCTTCCCGTGTGTGTGTGTGTGTGTGTGTGTGTGTGTGTGTGTGTGTGTGTGTGTGTGTGTGTGTGTACCACTGAGTATTCAATAGGGTTACTTATAAGAGTGTGATTTGGGAGGGAGGTGTTTTCAGAAGCAAAGGTCATTTAGCAATGACTACACCATTGAAGAAAATGTCTCCTCCTCCCTCAGCCACCAGTAGTTGACTATAACATTTCCTCAGAGATGGGTGGGACACCATGGACTCATGCTTCCTGTTACCTGAGTATTTTTATTCCTTCCTTTCTCCTCACTACCATTTAATGTGAAATATGAACATAGGTATAATTTTGTATCTCACTATTGAAGGTACAAGATATAAAAATGAGAGTATGAATCTCATGGAGAGGACTAAATATCACTCAAAGCAAACAAGTGTTCCATGTCTTCAGGAGAAAGAGTTATGTGTCTCTGCACTATGTTAAGAGGGAGTGTAACTCTTTACTGCATATTTTTGAGATGTAGTATGGTTTCCAGAGGTGTATGTAAATAGAAAGTGGTCAAAACGACAACTAAGAGCCTGGAAACATGGCTTAGTGGATAGAAAGACATTTTGTTCTTGTAGAGGACCTGAGTTCAGTTCCCAGCACCTACGGTGGGAAGCTCATAACCACCTGTAACTCTAGCTCCAGGGAATGTGATGCCCTCTTCTGGCTTCTATGAGCACCTGCACTCATATGCACAAACCCCATTCCCAATACACATACACACACACACACACACACACACACACACACACACACACAGACACACACACACACACACACACACACACTTTTAAAAGTAAGTGTAAAATCAGAGAGAGTGAGAACTGGCTTGCAGCTGCTTTGTGTTATGTTCCACCAGCCTAGTTAAGCTGAGCTGCAGTTTTCCAAAACTTTGTCCCTTTTGTGTTTCTGGATAGGGAGACCCGAGAGACAGGGGTGGGGTGGGGTTGTATTTTAAGTCATTTGGTAGCACTTCTCTCTGGGAAATAAGTTTTCAACAGAGTACATTTCTCCTTCTAGCACATGCATCTCTTTGATTTATTTACAATTATTATTTTTGTATGATTTTCAACCAATATGAGCAGAAGGCAGGATCACTGACAGGTGTTCTCAGCAGGAAGAGGTGAAGGTGGGCCACGCCTTTTGCCTTAGACCTGAGCCCATCCATTCTAAGAGTTACAGACAGCACCACCAGGCTTTGCTTGGTTATGCTTGTTTGTTTGTTTTGTCAATTAATCCCTCCTGAAATGTCCTGCTAGGCCCACACAGAGGTGTGCCTCTTGGATGATCCCAGATCCAATCAACATGATGATCAAGATTAACTCTGGCAACATGAATACAGTAAAAGCCTGAACTAATCAAAGTCAAGGAGAAGAATTTAATTTGACACATGATTTCAGACATTACAGACCATGGTTGTCTGGCCTCATGGCTTTGGGGCTTGTGACAAGGTATAGTATTGTGGTCAAACACAGAGGTAGTCGTTCATTCATGGTATCTTAGAATTAAGGAGAGAGATAAAGGGATTCCGCTTGCACTACACCCTTAAAGAGCATGCTTCCAGGAACATGGCTCCCTGCCCCTAGACTCCGCCTTTCAGAGACTCAATTACCTCCCAGTAGTACCTTGGGCTATGCGTTGGGGGAATACTTACCCAAATCATAGCAGTGCCAGGACCTGGCTGAGGAGAGCAAGCACATTCTGTGGAAAATGGTCCCTTCTAGAAGGCTTTGAAACCGAAGAACAAGGCAATGAAATTGATAAATAAATAGATTATTGTAGGGAGGCATTGAAGAAGGAACCAATTAGGTACAAGTATAAGTAACTTCTAATAGTGATTTCTTTGTGGGCCTTCCCTCCCCCCACCCCCACCCCACTTTGTATTTGTGAAGCAAGGGTGTCCACAGAACAGGAATAAGACACAGATCCTGATTTCAGAGTTCAAAGTGGGAGCAAGTCCACAGTGGAAGGTGAGAGCTGACAGGAGGAGCTCTGTGCTTTGGAGGCTGCAAGGAAGAGATAGAAGTTTTTGAGATGGAAATGTGTAAAATAGAGATTCCACTGTTTGTAACAGACATTCCCTTCTTCTGTTTCTTCCCCACTTGTTGTAGTCACTGTTCTATTGCTGTGAAGAGGCACCATGACCAAGGAAACTCTTGTTAAAGAACATATTTAATTAACAGCTTGGTTATAGTTTCAGAGGTTTAGTCCATTATCATCATGATGGGGACGTGTGGCACCGTAGCAATAACTGAGGGCTACATCCTGATCTGTAGGCCTAGAAAGAGGCACTGAACTTGGCATGGGCTTTTGAAAACTCCCAGCCTACCCCCAGTAACACACTCCCTCCATCAAGGCTGTGCCTCCTAATCCTTCTCATCCTTTCAGGGAGTGCCACTCCACGGTGACAACGCATTTGTATCTATGAACCTATAGGAGACATTTCTATTCAAACCACCACACTTGTCTTTGATTCATTCGTAGAGTCTCATGTAGCTCAGGCTTGTCCCCAAACTCACTAGATAGCCAAGGATGACCCTAAACTTCTAATCTTCCTGTAATCCAGCTTCCTTGGATTACAGGGTGTGAACTGCCATGTGAGGTTTGTGCAATGCTTGGGGATAGGGCCTAGTTTCATGCATATCAGACAGGCTCTCTACCAGCTGAGCCTCCTCCCCTAGCCTGAAGCCTCTCACTTCTTAGTAATGAAGAAATAACAACGGCAACAGCTTTCTGAGTACTGAGGGTCAGGACAAGAAGTGTCACTTGAGGAGTTTGGAAGGATTCAGATCCCACAGCTAACAAGCTAACACCTCTGCAGTGTGTAGTAGATGTTAGCCACACATACTCATTTTATCTCCACAATGAGACTCTGATGGTCATTTACACAAGGGAACCCGAGGCACAGAGAGCTTACAGCTACATGGAGAGTAAGCAGCAAAGCTGGAGCTGAACCCAGTAAGCCACCAACCAACATGGGAATTTAGTGAAAAATAACCCAGAATGACTGAGAGGTAATAAAATCATAATGCAAACTCAACGTTGGTTAAAGATTGTGTGTTTGGGCTAGGGAGATGGCTCGGTGCTAAGAGCACTTGCTGTATAAGCATGGGGACTCGGTTTAGATGCCCAGAACTCACATGAAAAGCCAAGTGAGGCTATATGTGTCACTGCATACCTATCACCCTAGTGCCAGTGGGTGGAGACAAGAGGATTCCTGGGGCTTGTTGGCCAGCCAGTCAAAATGCAGAAACTCTAGGTTCAGTGGGAAACCCTGTCTCAAACAAGGTGAGATGTGATGCACACCCATACACTCCCCCCCTACATACACAGACACACAGAGAGGGAGGGAGGGAGAGAGGAGGGAGGGAGAGAGAGAGAGAGAGAGAGAGAGAGAGAGAGAGAGAGAGAGAGAGAGAGAGAGAGAGAGCATTTTCTATGAAGTCATTAGAGTTCCTGCTTCTGCCCACACTTCCAGCTAGAAATCTGAAAGAAATCTGAAGGAACTAGCTCCTACTATTGCTCTTCTTCTTCTTCTTCTTCTTCTTCTTCTTCTTCTTCTTCTTCTTCTTCTTCTTCTTCTTCCTCTTCTTCTTCTTCTTCTTCTTCTTCTTCTTCTTCTTCTTCCTCTTCTTCTTCTTCCTCCTCTCCTTCTTCTTCTTCCTCTCCCTCCTCCTCCCCCTCCGCCTCCTCCTCCTCTACCTCCTCATCCTCCTCTGCCTCTTCTGCCTCCTTCTTCTTTTCCAAAAGAAAGACATCCAGGCATGGGATCCCCATCAAGCAGCTTGAATTCCTTGTGAGAACACTCAGCTGGACCATTCTCTTGGAAGAAATACCAACTGGAGGCAAGAGGCCACCACACTGATGGTGCAGCCACCAGGCAGCAGCAAGAGCATTGCTTCCCAGCCACCAATCTTGGTCTTGTCCCACAGTGGACTGGAAGCAACCCCGGGGAAGAGCTAGCTGTTGCCAATGAAGCTGAATCAAAGGATCTAAAGGCCACAAAGAAAACACACAAAGAGAACGTGCAAATCTGATTATTTGGGAAAGCTAGCAAAGAAAAGGTAGAGAATGGATGCACATCCAGAAAGTTAGTTGCTTAGCGTTTCTTAGCAGTAATTGCACCCTTGTTGCTGTGAGCTTGCTAGCAGTTCCCTCTCCTCTCCTCGCTGTTTCCTGGCTATAAGAAAAAAAAGAAAAGCCCTCGGGTCACCATGGTACATGAGAGTATAGAAGGCATGTTTGTGTTTGTACTCTTGGATGTGCACTAGGGGAAGAAGGAATGTTAAACACCGGGGTTGTCGCTTCAAAGGGAGAGATGTATAAGCCATGGTCTGTCCAGAAGGCTAGGAGTGGGGCGTGGCTAACAGCCCGGTGAGCTTTGCACTATCTGTGTGGCTGAGACAAGATTACCCTCCAAACCCTTATCTTGAGCTTGTTTTTCTCAGGTAATCTATAGATCCTACCTTTATAGAAGATGTCACTTGGACTTTAGAAAGAATTTCTATGTAGCCATGTTTTAAGCTTTGTTGCACATATGGGACCGAGTTAATTAACACCAGGAAACGTTTTCCAAATTGTTCTGTGCTTAAATGTGCCTAAAATAAACTACCCACAGCCAGACTCTTGACGTTTGAACCCAACATCAGCTACAGCTACGGAGCTATGTTCAACCTTGCCTCTTGCGGATCGACACTCTGCTGGCTGTGGTGTTTTCAGAGACTATCCCTCTGCAACCCCCACAAATAAAAGCATTCATATTAGAGAATTGAGCTACCTGACTGAACAGAATACTTGTATCATAGACAACGCTCCAACATGTGAAAGGGGGCTTTCCTAGCATCCATGGTGGTAAGCCTGCTTTTCTTGCAAGGGAAAAGTTCTGAAATGTAGGGACAAGAAGATGGCGTAGCCAGTAAAGTTCTTGCAGTGCAAACAGGGGGACTTGAGTTTGATCCCCGAATCCCATAGTCTGCTGATGCCTGTAATGCCAGCATTTGTAGGAAGAAGCAGAAGGGTACCTGGTCCCTGCTGGCTGAAGAGCCTAGCTGAATTATCCAGCCTCAGGCGGGTGAGAGACTGTCTCAGAAAACAAAGTGGATGGCGCCTGAGCAATAGTACTCAAAGTTCAGCTCTGCCCTCCACCCACATGCATACATACATGTATGTAGACACCTTGCCACACATACATACATACATACATACATACATACATACATACATACATACATTCTGAAGGGGCCCCAAGATCTGTCCCTCCCAGGCATCTGTGTGTTGGCTCTGTTTATTAACAATTAAACTTTATTATACAACCCAACTAGCTTACACAAGAAGGAAAAAAGGTTAAAGGGACAGAAGAATGAACCTTCCAGTATCCGTTCCACAGGATAGGTCTTTAGGTGTCTCTCTGACTCACGAACTGCTCTCTCCGCGTGCTCTCCTTGCCTCTGCCTGTTGATTTTTTCTTTTCCCCACCTTCCCAGGCACAAGCAAAGGGCAGTGTCCTTCTCCCTTCGAGGGTCAATTAGGAAAACAATAGCCACGGTGGGGTTCCCAGGTCGGCTTCCTGAATTCCAAGCCCAGGAAGGCTCCAAACAGTCTGTCACAAGGTATTCATGGCTTGCCCCAAGGGTAGAGCCTGCTAAGACTGCTTCCACCTGTGACAAAGCTTAATCTTTCCCACATCTGTGTATAAGAAAGACATTGTGAGTTTTAAGGAAACCTAGCAGAGACTAGGTCTGAAAGGGTGCACTCGGCTAACACATCAGAAAGCTTTCCTTACCAGTAACTTCATCAGAAAGACGTTTTTAAATGTCACTTGGGGGAAGTGGTTCCAGGCTCAGCACAGCAGTTCCACATCATCAGGGAAGCGCTCAGGGAAACTGGGATGAGAGAGGTAGATGGAGAGGTAGACGCCATCTTCACTGTCCTTATGAATTCTATGTCGAGGTTAGCTCTCTGTGCTAGCCTGTATTGGCCTTCTGTGCCCCCTCTCTCTTTTAAAGTCATTTTTTAAAAAAAATTCTCACATGTACATATGGTATGTTGCACATGTTTTCCTACCTTCCCTTTCCCTCCCTCCCCCATTAGTCCTCTTTGCCCCCAAATAATTTCACTTCTCCTTTCCTTTTATATATACATGCATGATTTCATGTGTTTACATGAAACTAGGAACTAAAAAAAAAATGAGAGAAAATACACTTTATTTGCCTTTCTGAGACTGACTTAATCCTCTTAATATGATTATCTCCAGTTGATCTGTTTTCCTGAAAATGACAGTGTTGTTCTTTGTGGATTAAAAAAAAAAAACATTCTATTGTGTATACATACCACATTTTCTTTATCTGGTCCTCTGCTGATGGACATCTCGATTGGCTCTGTAATTGCTATTGCTCATAGTGCTGCAGTAAACACAGATGTTCAAGTATCTCTTTGGTAAAGAGTGGGTGTGACAGAGTGGGCCAAACGGATGATGCAGTGTTAGTTTCTTGAACTTCCAACTGATGCCCACAGTGCCTGAGCTAGTTTATATTGCCCCTAGCCATCTAGAAGGGTGTCCTTGGTCCACATACACCAGTGTTTGTAGTCAGGCTTATGAGGCCACCCCAGTGCTTGGCACATAGTGCTCCTTTTCCATCCCCTAAGCTCCCCCACCACAGTCTCTGCGCCTGCTGCTCGAGCTGCCTCCTTTCAGCTAATGAGGACCCCTGTGGCCACACCCAGAACAGCCAGGACAGAACCCTCCTAAAGACTCTTAACCCAAACTCATCTCCACTTTCTCTTTTGCTACGTCAGGTGGTTATTTTCTCAGGGTGTGAGCATGAGGATATGAACATCTTTGGGGGCCACGATTCACCCCCATTCAGCCTACCCCAGGGTCTCTCCTGCTGTGTCCTTCACATACACACTCAGAGCAAACAAGACACCCCATTAAAGAATTCTGTTAAATAATTGTGGAAATGTCCATATTGTCCTTTCTTTTCACTCATTCATTCATTTGTTCATTCATTTGTTCATCCATCCATACTATTGAGGCAGTCTCATGGATCCCAGGCTTGCTCCCAATTCCCTATGCCTCAGAGAACGGCCTCCTGCCCCCATCTGCATGCTGGGGTGACAGATCAGGTTATGGCGAGGTATGCAATGCTGAGAAGGGACCATGGGGCTCTGTGCATGTTAGGCAGGCCCTCTATCAACTAAGCCATATCTCCAGTTCTCAGAGGCTTTACAAAAGAACTGTATGTTTGGCAGCAATGTCCCTTGTAGATGGGAATGGGGGAAATGCAGGATTTGAGGGGACCATGATTTATGTCTAGATTCTGAACACTGTCCTGGGGAAGCCCTGGCCTGTCTCTTGATTGATTGATTTTCCTGAGACTAGTCCGGTATCTAAGGTGCCACCAGCAGCTACTGTCACAAGCTGGTCTCTTGGGTCCTGTCTTGCCATTGAATCATAGGGAGGCACCAGACACGATGTTTTTCACCTTCTCCCTCAGGAAACGGCAAGGCAGGGGAGTGGCTGAGCGAGTCTTTCCAACCTAACTCCTGAGTCAGGCCAGCTATGGCCAAAAAAGACTTGAAGGCTTTTAGATACAGCATATTCCACAGAAGTTAAAATAGTCAGACATATGTGCAGGGAGGAATGCTGTCTGGGTACTATGAGAGCCAGCTGGAGGCTAAAAACTGGTCTCTGGTCTCAGAAAGTGGGGCCCCTCCCTTTGGCCCAACCTACAGAGAGGCACAAAAGAGCCACTGACCAGACCTCATACCTAAGGGGTTCAAGCCTCTCAGGGATTCCAACAAAAGCCCTTTTTGAGCCAGAAGCAGAAGGAGGTGGATGCTCGTGTCAGCTCACTTTATTCTTTTTAATTGGGTCCATAACCCTAACTGATGAAAATATATGACCCACGCTTAGACTTGATCTTCCCTCTTCAATTTGCCTAATGTAGGAACTCCCCCAGAGGTGTGGCCAGAGGTTTGATCCCTTGGCATTTCTACATGCTGTCAATTGGCAATATTGACTACTACAGGTGCTTTCATTAAACTGGGCTCAGTTCTCATCACCCCAAATTATTTTGGTTTCTATGACCAAGAAAGAAGTGAAGACTGCCACAAAGGCCTCCCCTATGCTATGTCCTTCCAAATATTGATGCCTTATGCTGTCATCAAAGACTAGAGTCAGGCATCCACATGGACCACCTCAAAAAAAAGGGGGAGCTCTCACTCTCATGTTGATATAAATATGCCTCCTTAAGTATGAAGTACTTGCCTGAAGTAGAGTATGGGTGGGTGATGTCTGAACTGTGTTTCCTCCATAACTTGTTTGCTGTATCCAGGATCCAGAGCTGCCTGAGGGTTTCCTGTACCCTCTCCCCTCTTACTACACTAGGCAGACCAGTCTCTTCCCTTCATATCTACTATTCCAAAAATGAGCAGACCAGGGCTCAGGTCAGTAAAGTGTTTGCCTTCCTAGCATGAGGAACTGAATCTGATCCCCTAGAACCAGCGTAAACAGAAGCCAAGGATTACATTGCTAGGGAAGTGAATACAAGGAGGGTTCCCGAGGCTCACTGGCCAGACAGCCTGTGGAAAGCTCCGAGCCAAAAAAGAAACTCTGTCTCAAAAAAACAAGGTGGATCGTCTGAAGAGTGAAAACCAAGGTTGACCTCTGGCCCAAACAGACACACAGACTCAGAGACGAGGGGTGCTGTGTAGGCACCATAATTCCTACCCAAGGATCCATGTGCTTTCTCAATAGGTGCTCTCACTCATCATCAAAGAAGCTTCTTTTTGCTGCAGATGGCGGCTGTCACAAAGACCCATGACTGGTCAAAACGCAGGGAATAACTGACCGTGGACTGGCCAGCCTGAAATGGGGCATCCATAGCACAACGCCTTCGCCCAACACTCAGAGGCAGACACAGGAAGATTGTGAGAGCCGGAGAACCAGGGCAACTGCTGAAACACCGCAGGAGTGATGCTCCCACGAATGCGCAACAATATGGCTGCCTGTGTACAACCACATCAACACGGATGGTGAAAGACTCACAAGGTCCTAAACCTTAGCTGAAGTGCTGCAAACAGTCAATGGCTGCTAAGAGAAAGAGAGTTCGTTTTCTCTAAAGATGAGGCCAATCAAATCTAAGCGGTCAGGACTAAACCCATGTACATATTGCACAACACTAATTGCATTCGGTAGATAGTACATCACCTACCTGAACATATATAATTTATCATATAAATAATATTTATAGAAGAGAAACATGAGTTTTATGGGGAGTTATGGGGTGGCATTGGAGGAGTTGGAAAGGAGAGATGAAGATGTAGAAATGATGTAAATACAGTGTGCTTGTATATGACATTCTCAAAAACATGGTTCATGGATTTTTTTTGTCATTTTTTAGGTGTATTTAGGATTCATCAGAGCCCTCCGACCTCTGCTTTGAGGTCTTCATGTTCTTCAGAACACACAGGTTACATCCTTATGGCCTCACACCAATGACCCCTAGGGATCAGGAAAACACATCTGGGTGGACCAGCTGGCTGCCCGCCGCAACTCCTCATGGCTTTTCATGCAGGACTCCTACAAAAGGTCTAGAAGAAAACTAAGTGGCTCACTCCATCCCTACCCAGGCTCTGAAGTACATAGCCACCATGCTAATGCATGTATTTCGTAAACCAGCTGGCTGGAGCAAGTTTGGACATGTAGCTTTCACACAATGGGTCAATTTCCAATGCAATTATAGGAACTTAGTAATTGGCCACATTATAGCAATTACCAGTGTTTTTAACCTGTAGCACTAAGGAATGGTTTCCTGTAAGGCCAGTTCCAGAGGGCTGAGCTTTCTCTACCTTGAAAAGTCACAGGCTAGAGTCTCTGCCCATCCCTCTTTTTCTTTGTTCTTCCGCCATGGCATCACCCGTGCTTCCCAGGCTCTGTGGACTCTTGCCCTGCCCCTTCCTTCTGACACTTTCCCAGCTGGCTCTCTGAATGCAAGAAGACCATCATCATGTTTTCTGAAGATCTCTTGCATCAGGGTCCCAAGACTTACCCTATCATCCCTGAAACACTGTGTATTTACTTTGGCACTCTTCTTTCTGAACCCTGGTGTGGGACTTTTGGCTCCGAGTGTTTTTCTGATGATATCATGCCTTGACCTCCTTTTCCATAACCTCTGCTAAGTCAGAGGTGGAATTGTCAGGACACTTAGGTAACCACACCTATCGGCAAGCAGAGGGAAGGGGACAGGGTGAGGGCAACCATCTCTAGCTCTCATTGCTAGTCCTGTGGATGAGTTAGGGGAAGTATGAAGGGCCCACTTGAGGGTCAGAGACAAGACTCGGGGTGCTTTTCCTGCTTTATAGTCTTTCTATGACATCTATTTCTAGCTCCTAATGTCCTCTTCTATTCTACAAGCCATTTGGTTAGTCAGAGTTCTCTAGAGGAGCAGAACTGATCGAATGAGTGTATAATATATATACTTATTTTAGACTATATATATTCAGCCTTTAGTATGGCTAGTGTATCAATGGCAGTCTCCTGACAAAAAGGCCGGAATCAGTAATTGTTCAGTACTCAGGCTGTATGCCTCTGCTAATCTTTCAGTATACATTAGAATCCCCAAAAAGCAAGTTCTAATATAAACCAAGAATGCCTCATCAACAGAATCTATAAATGTGCCAGCAAGAGTGAGGGCAAGGAGGCCTAAAGCAAAAGCTTCCGTCATCCATTCTTGTTTGCTTGTTTGGTCAGTCGGTCAGTCGGTCGGTTGGTTGGTGGTTGGTTGGTTGGTTTATGTAGTCGGCCACATAAAGTGTGACCCAGATTTAGGGTTGGTCTTTCCACCTCAAATGATCTAACAAAGAAAACTCCCTCGGAGGTGTTTCTAGCTGCTTGGGTTTTAGTTGACTCCAGATGTGGTCAAGATAGGAAAGATGTTTTCTTCAAGGTTGCCAAATACAAATTGCCAAAAAACTATGAGTGTAATATATATATATATATATATATATATATATATATATATATATATATGTGTGTGTGTGTGTGTGTGTGTGTGTGTGTGTGTGTGTGTGTGTGTGTGTAATTCCCAATTGTTTTGTGGTTCTTCTTGCTATAGTAGTTTATAATAATATAAATGTATATGGAAAAAATAAAAATAATAAAAAAGGGAGAAACTAACAAAATTTTCATCAAGATGAGAGGATAGTTCATTGTGACTTCAAATTGCCTTTCCATGATGACCAGCAATGTTATAAGTTTTTCCCATATTTTTGGCCATATTTATTTCTCTTTTGACAATTTTCTATTTAAATCACCTGACCATCTTTAAGTACATTATTTGGGTTTCTGGTATGCATCTCTCTCTCTCTCTCTCTCTCTCTCTCTCTCTCTCTCTCTCTCTCTCTCTCTCTGTGTGTGTGTGTGTGTGTGTGTGTGTGTGTGTGTGTTTTCTCCCATTCTGCAGCTCACCTCCTCACTCTCCTGTGCAGCAGCTTCTTAGTTTAGCATTAACCCGTCAATCACTCCTGCTCCAATTTTTGTTTTGTTACTTACGCATTTGAATTCTTATTTTTTTAAAAATGACCATTGCTAAAAGAAACAGCAACAACAAAGTTTAGTCAGACAGTGGTGGTGTTGGTGGTGGCAGTGGCGGTGGTAGCAGCAGCAGCACTTGGGAGACAGAGGCAGGCAGATCTCTGAGCTCAAAACCCTGTCTCGAAAAGACAAAAACAATTACCATTGCTCTTATCAATGGCTGAAGCTTTTCCTCAGCAGTTTCATGTGGTTAGGTTCTACCTTCATGCCTTTGATCCATTTTGAGTTTAATTTTTCTTAGTGTGTGAGAAGTGAGAAATGCCATGGTGAGACTCTGAATGTTCTAGCGTCCTTTCTGTTGCTGTGATAAAACACTGACCAAAAGCAATGTAGGGGAAGGAGAAGGTTTATTTCTTCTTACACTTCCAGGTCACAGTCCACTATTGCCTGAAGTCAGGGTGGGAAGTCAAGGCAAGACTTAAAGGCAAGATGCACTCTTGCTGCACCTCTAGGGACCATCCCCTCTAGGGAACTCACTCATAGCCAAGCAAACACAGCAGAAACCATGGAGGAACACTGCTTGACGAATGGATAAGTCACAGTTATCAAGCATTTGATGCAGCCTGCCTGGGGACAGTTCTGCAGATAATGGGCTAAGCCCTCCTGTATCAATTAACAGGCCAGGCAATTCCCACAGACATGCCCGCAGAACGATTCAATGGCAATTTTTCAATCAAAGCTTCTCCTTTCAGATAAGCCTAGGTTGTGTCAAGTTGACAATTACGTTTAACAGGACACAGGGGTTGCTTACCTATGTAGGGATACCCAATCTCCCTGGCATCGCTTACTAAAGACACTGGCTGCATCAGCTAGTTTTGATTGGCATTTGGGCACGATGTAGAATCACATAGTAAGAGGACGCAATGAGGAATTGACTAGATAAAATTGGCCTCTGGGTGTACCTGTGAGTGATCTTCCTAATAGGGTTAACTGAGGTGAGGAGTCCCACGCTGAATACGGACAACACCATTTCATGAGCTGGAGTCCTGGCGTGAATGAAAAAATGAGTTGAGCCATCGCATCCCTTCGCTCCTTTCTGCTCTTGGCTTCGGATGTCACGTGACCTCTGATTGCCCTTCCTGCCACCTATACTTCCCACAATTAGAAGCCGTAACCTGCAACTGTGAAGCCAGCACAACCTTTGCCCCCTTAAGTTGCTTTTGTCAATGTATTTCATCACAGCAATAGGTAATGATCTAAGATATTTTATAGCCTTCACTCAAGTCCTGTTCTGAGCACCACTGTAGAAAATCGCGTGGCGTACACGCATGGATTTAATTTTAGGGTCTGTTGGGTTTTACACCCACACCATGCTGTTTCTGTTACTGGGTTGTGACTTGAGCCCAGGTCTCACGATGCCCCTAGCATTTCCCTTTTTGAGCAGCATTTCTTTGGCTATTTGTGGTCTTGTCTGTTTCCATGTGGATTTTAGGATAGTTTTTTTTCCCATTTCTATAAAAAAAAATACTGTTGGTATTTTGATGGGGATTGGCACTGAATTTGTGGCTCACTTTGGATAATGTGAATATTTTAACAATATTAATGTTAAGATTACTTCTTCCGATCTGTGAAAAGTCTTTCTTTCTTTCTTTCTTTGCTTTGTTTTCTATTTATCTCCTTTTCATTTCAGAGAGCATACACCTCCTCGAGTAATTTTATTCCCAGGTAGTTATTGTAAATGGAGTTATTTTATGATTTCTTTCTCAGCAAGTTCATTATTGGTATATATAAAAGTGCTACTGGGTTTTTCATCTTGTGCCCCTACTGGATAAGTTTATGGTTCCTAATGGTCTTTTGGTGAATCGTTAGATCCTTAAACAACAAGAGAGACGGGGATGCTGATGCCCGCATACACAGACCTGAGTGCAGCTTCTGACTTCCGCAGAACATAACCACTAATAGCTTGCAGTTGGCCAGAAGCCTCATCTCAGCAGAAACAGCCAGTGAACACATATGCTGTGTATCGTCTGATGCTGGAAAACAGGCAAGGACTATAAGGAATTCTTTTTTACTGGAATACACAATTTATCGGAGGGAAAAGCTATTCATGCAGAAAGATCCGTGACACGCATGCAGACTTTTAAGTAAGTAGTCACAACACAAGTTCAGCCCAGTAGCAGCAGGCGGTGGCCATAAAAGTGACTATGGTAATACAGTAGCACAGCATAATTAATTTTATGCTGATATGATTGGGTGCTACATCTTTGTATATGTGCACGCTTCTCTTCACTGAAAGTATGTTTATGTATATGAGTTTCAATACTTTCTTCTTTTTTCTTTTCTTTTTTGGATAGCCTGAAACTTACTACATAGACCAGGATGGCCTTAAACTTGAGATCGCCTGCCTCTGCCTTCCAAGTGCTGGGTTTCAGGCATACATCACCATGCCCACCAGCAAGTTTTGATAAGTATGTGCATATGCATATGTGGTTTTTGTCTTGGATGTACATGTGTGTGTGTGTGTGTGTGTGTGTGCATGGGTGTGGAGGCCACAGGTCAATTCCTATGTCAATGTCAGTGTCCTACTCAGTTGCTCCTCCTCCTCTTCCTTCTCCTCTTCCTCCTTCTCCTCCTTCTCCTCTTCCTCCTCCTCCTTTTAAGACAGTGTCTCTCACTGAACCCAGAGTTCACTGATCTAGCTAACCTAGCTATCTAGCAAGTCCCAGGAGCCCTTCTGTTTCACATCCCCAGCACTGGGGTGACAGACACCTGCCATTCAGGCCTGGATTTTTTTTACATGTGTTCTGGAGAATTCAGGTCCTCCTGCTTATGGTCCACTGAGCCATCTCTGCAGTCAAAATTTAACTTTGTGTAATACATTTATAGGTAGTTAATGGCAGTACTCTTTTTTTCATTCATGACATTCTTAACTTTTATTAACGTTTTATGTTTACATGTTGTATAGCTCACCTGTGAATCATTTCAAGTCGTTCTAGTAGTCAAAAGGAAAAGTTGCTTATCGGTATATCTGTATAGTTCAAACCCAGTGTTATGCAAGAGTCAACTGTTTATATGGCCATACCATCTACAAACAGGCATTTTTGGGGCCCCCCTCCTGTGTTATTTTTTTAATTATGTTTTTTGTGTAGAGGTCTGTGCACAGTTACCCATGGAGGTCAGAAAAGGGCTTCATATTGTGGCACCCGTGCCACCACGGTACCGAGTCCAGGGCAAGAGACTGCAGACTTAACTCACACACACACACACACACACACACACACACACACACACAGCGGGTCCTTCATGCTAAGAGAGCAGCAGCTGCAGCAGCAGCTGCGGCAGCGGTTTATTACTCTCCCCTCCAGAGTTCCAAAGAGCCTTCTTATGGGCAGCAAAACAGGAATCCTCCTCCCAAGTGAAATCCCTCAAGAGGTGATTGCACACAGGAGGAAAAGTCTCGAGGAAGGGAGGGGCGCGTTCTCAGAGCAGTAAACATGACTAGCTAACCAAGATAAACACAGACACGGGAGCTGCTAGAAACAGGACATGAAACAGCAAGACAGGCAGGCAGCCCAGTCGGGCCTGCTTCCTACAGCTGGATGCGGCTCCCAAGGCCTTGCCCTCCAGGGAGATTACAGCTAGTTTTTCTGCAGCGGTCCCTGATCTCCTCGTAGCAGTTTGCTTGTGATTTATGCTTGATTCCTGTCAGCTTCTTCTTGATGGCATCCTTAGAGCTGGCATAGATCATTTTGCTCTTAGGGAATGCACTCAGGGGCCCAGAAGATGAACACCGGGTCCTCCTTCCTGCTCTCCCTGGTCTCCTAGGTTGCAACATAGAGAGTGCAGCAGCAGTCCTTGTCTGGCAGCATCTTGACAAAAGCGGTGTAGGGGTCGTCCACAGTCTGTCCCACATCTCCTACCAGGAATCTCTTTGCCCTTCTCCAGGATGATGTTCCTCTTGTCCTCACTCAGGCAGAAGAGCATGGCCTTGCATTTCTTCACTTCTTCTGGCTTGGAGGACTTGCGAACTTTCATGTCATTGAACACCTTGATGACACCATCAGGGACAACCACACCAGAGGCCATGTTTCCGGAAGCAAAAAGGAGATAGAGAGAGTGACAGAAGAAATGAGCTGCCGCAGCTGCTGCCAGGATCCAACTGGACCAAGTTGAGGTTTTTAGTAATAAATAACAGAGGCAAAAAAAAAAAATGGACACGGATTGCTGTGTCTTGCTCCAAATTGTAGAGAAAATGCTGTCAGCCCTTCTGGTTCTGTATGGCATTTGCTGTGGGTTTGTGATAAGCAGCCATTGCTATATTGAAGTTTATGCCTTCTATGAATAGTCTGCGCAGAGATTTTATCATAAAGAGATGCTGAATTTTATTGAATTTACACTCCACAAATTTACTGTTGTCGCCCAGCGCAGTGTCTGACATTGTAGCTAACCAGTAAGTACTTACTAAATAAGAAAATAGGATTGGGTCCTCTTACAGCTTGGATGTTTGTCAGGCTTTTCAATCAGTGGTTCAAATAAAGTTGTACTAATACTAGAACCTTCTTTCCCCTCATCCTAATAATCCCCACTCCATTGTGAAAGCCATCAGGGGAGTTCGGTGATAGCCTTCAAGCTACCATGGTGGTTGTTCTTGTCGGTTTGGTGGAATTTGGGATCACACAAGACACAAGCATCTGAGCATGTGTGGGAGGGAGTTTCCAGCTGGAGTGGGAAGGCCTACGGTGAATGTGGTAGCACCATCTCATAGACTGGGACACTGGACTGAACGAAAGGACGGAAGTGAGCTGAGCATCCGTACTCCTTTCTCTCGGCTTCCTGACCGCAGGTCAAGGTGAGCAGCAGTCACAAGCTCTGGCAGCCATGCCTTTCCCACAATGATGGGCAGCATCCTCAAACTCTGTGTCAAAAAAATAAGCTCTTCTTTAATGAAAGTAGCTAACACAGATGTCTTCGATGGCCCTAATCAGCCCAGGGCCTTGTTGCTGTTAACAGCAGCTAGCAGCTGTTTCTGATGGTCACCGATTGTGCCCTGAGGCCCGCACTGACCCCTTGACTCTACTGTGGAATTGTGCTGGTGACTGATGACGGACTGATGGTCAACTAGATTGCTGCAAATAGTGCCACCATCTTTCCTGTAGTTCAGAATATGCTGACTCTTTGTCCCATGCTTGTACTGCAGGGTGACCGCAAAGCCATCCACTGTGGATTGAGAAAGATCACTCCTCAGGAGGAGGTCCCATAGCTGGACACCAGAGACTCACAGAGCATTTGATGCATCAGTGATGGACGAGGACACACCTCAGCCAGGATTGCTTACTGATGCATGCTTCTTGCTCGCTAATCCTAAGCCACATGTCAGGATCTGGAAGATGACCTTGAGGTTGTCACTGAACCTTTCTTTGTCCCTCTTTCCAGCGGAGTCATATTGAAAAAATCTCCTTTTTCGGCTTTTCACAAGTGCTTATCTGTTTAACTGATGTATGGATGGGTAGGTGAGACTAGCTTGTCGAGGTCACCAGGACCCTAACAACCCTGGTAAACATCACATCCCAAAAACTCTAATTCAAAAAAAAAGTTCACATTCTGAGATTTTAGATGGATATGAATTCAAGAGGAGCAATGTTCAACCCAACAGAACAGTTTTTTTACAGTAAAGTAAAAGCTCATGAAAAAACATTGATGAAGAACAAAATTTCAAATTTTTGGTTGAAGACAAAAATCCTATACTAACAGGATCCACTTCTTTCACCTTCTCTGGACAGAGCCCTAATGAGGTAACATTTATAAGAAGTCTCTAGAACAGTAGAGTAGGTGAAAGTACACTGGGGCTTTTCCTTGGGAGGTATGAGCAGACATCTGCTCACCCCGGGGTAGGGTGCAGCAACATCAGCTCTGGAGGAGTAACACATCATCCTAGATATGGTAGCACAACAGACCAAAAGGACGGTTCCGCCCAAATCTACTGTGGCGGACCAGCGAATTTACTGTGGTTACTTATAGGTGCATGAGTTATCCCAAGGCTGTTTCATCACCAAAAAGCTCACCCATGGGATGGAGGATCAGCAGACCATGGGAGGTGGGGGGGGCTGATGTGGAAAATAAGTACTGGCCCCTTTAAGAGGGCATGCTCTTTGCTACCCCACCCTACCCTGGGGAGAAGGGTTGCTCCTGGCCCATCCAGAAGACTTACAATCATTACAACTTGCTAAAGGCTGATGCATGTGGGACCAACAAAGGAAAAGAGGGCCTTAAAAGAGAGGACTCCAGAGCCCACGGTCCCATCCTGGAAACGCCCACTTCTGGGCCCCCTCACATGACACCCACATGAAGTGCTTGTTTGAATAAAGTTTATTGTCTAGGTTATTTTTACTCTCTCCATGGTTGTTGTCTGCAGTGTTCCCCATGTCAGCAGCCCGTCTCCCTTCAACTGTCTCTTTACTTTCCCTGTGGAGACTGTTCCCACTTTCCAAGGCCCACTGCCACACACCTGTCACTCACTTTTTCTGTGTGGATCTTCTTTCCAGGACATATGTCTCTCTGTCTTTCCCACAGAATGAACTCAGTGCTGCCCTTATACAACCACCTCTCAACCAGGAGTCCCCTCTCTTAACATTTGGGGGGGTCCTCATCTGGAAATGAAGACCCTGGTGACACAAGCATGGTGACAGCTTGCAAAGTTGCATTCCTGAGGCTCCTTGCCCAACCCGCAGGCAATTCCATAGAAAAGTCTCCTTTCCACAGGAAATGTTCACTCTTCTAACCTTGGGAGAAAAGCATCCTAATCTCCAAATTTCTGCCTTCCCAAGCCTTGTGAATTACATGAACTTTCTGAGCCTTGTGAATTGTATGAGCTTCCTGAGCCTTGTGAATTGTATTAGCTTCATAGCTATTGCAAATCATATGAACTTTACAAGACTATTAAGTTTCCTCAGCTCCTTAGAGGCCTTAGCCTTCATCCCTCTAAGAGTGGATGCTTCGACTTAAAGAAAACCATTACGCCACAAGAGAGTCTAATACTCCTTGCTTTCCCCGCGTCCATCCACAGTTTTACTGGCCTGGTAGATTTCTCCCAGTGCTTAGTTCTGGAAATGTTTTCACGAGGAGCTCTACTATCAGTTTCAGTGAGATTAACCTCCCCGGTGTCCACACATGGACCTCTTTGTACCACTTGAATCAGAAAGGATTTGTAAGCAAGTGCTATTGGAGAGGCTTCTTTTTCTCCTGGCATCAGTGGTCTGTATGAAAATGACTGCATTGTTAATGAGGGAGAAGCATTCTGGGGAGCAGTGGAACCTGTGCGCTATGCCAGATGAGAATTCATTACCGCTGGGAGCTTTGGAGACCAATCAACCCCAACAGGAGCGAGAGAGCCTTCCCCTGGCCCCGTGTGCGGCTCTGGGAAAGCAGACCTTCATGGTCAACTAGTAATTCATGCCACACACTTGAAAAAGCTTCTGGAATTTCCAGGCTCTTTCTCTGCCTGGACGTTGGTTTCCCAGTAATTGAAGGTAAGAAATAACACAGTCAGGACGGTAGTAACTCAAAAAGTAGGTCATAAATATCTTTGAATCAAATTACTGGGGCTAATTCCTGGCAGCAAGCAGCTCTCTGTATTTGTTTTTCTTTCTTTTTCTGGAATTACAGAGACAAAGTGCTGAAATGTTCACATTTTCTTTCACCCCAAACAAAGAAAGGGCAGAGAATTTGATGTTATTCACATCCACACACGTTTTTAGTACATATAAAATTCAATGCACTTCCTAAGTGTGGTTTCCATGAAATCAAACTGACAAGGTTGATAGTGAGCTATCCTTGTTTTGGGAAGCTAGTAACGTCTCAGAAAGAGTCGGTTCAATCAGATGCCAGCCTGCTCTTCCACGTGGCTCACATGCTACATGCTAAGCCGCAGTTCTACTCGGATCATGGCTCTCCAGATGGCAGGCTGCCTGTAGACTCCAAGCAGAGCTGCTCCAAGCCACAAGCCTTTTAAATGGCTGGATCTGGGCCGTGAGGAAAGAGCTCCCCTGCAAATGTGAGAAGCCATAGAAAGCCAGGCAAGGTAGGGTCTGCTATCCTAGGGCCCCTAGGGGGAGGGGGTTAGAGATGGAAGAATCCGTGAAAGCTCACAGACCAGCTAACCTGGTGTAAGCAGCAGTGACCCAACAAGAACCACTGTCCCAAAGGTGAGGACCAACCGCCATGGTTGTCTTCTGACCTCTGCATTAGGTGACATGGACTGTACGTGCCCACATTATTAAGGAAGGATAGGAAATGGCTGCAAGAGATGGTTTTGTGGAGAAAGGCACCGGGACATATTTCTGGTGATCGGGTCATTTAATGACAACAGCCACCTTGGCAGGAGAGTCTGGGGTTCCAACAGCAACCCACAGAACAAAGGGGGCTCCTCATGACGTAGAAACAATACCCCTCTCGTATGAAGAAGAATGTTAAACTAGCAATGAGGGCTAGTGAGGTGGCTCCATAGATAAAGAGAGACTTCCCATGAAGCAGGCCTGACAACCTAGCTCAATGCCTGTGTCCCACACGGTGAAAGAAGAGGACCATCTGTTGGGATTCAGACCCAGGACAAGTGGCTGTGGTGCCCATTTAACCAAAGCGGACCTAGGTTCTCCCAGCATCCCTCAGTCTCTATCTGTTACAGGGCATGGCTGGCATACTCAGCCCTCTGCCCTGAGCTTTCTAGCCCAGGGGCTGGGATTCCCCTCCCCCAAAAGCTCTTCCCTATATAATCCAGACATTGTGGTCTCTTTCTCTCTCCATTCTCCGCCTCTGTCTCTCTGTGATTCTCTTTCTCTCCCTGTCTGTCTGTCACTCTCCTTGTCTGTCTGTCTGTCTCTCTCTGCTGTACTTGGATCACAAGACCCCCCCCCAAAAAAAGATCACCAGAACTCGATACCAATGCAATATACATGAGTGATCTTTAGTCAACTCGAGCCGAGCCAGGCTCTGACCGGTCACCAACACAGTGGTATCCAGAAAGAGCCTGGATCTCTGAACTGAGGGTAAATGTATAAGTTTCTATCCCTCCCAGTGCCCCAAAGCAGAGGGTCCTAGCCTGGCAATCATCTATTGGTTGACTAACATAAAGAGGCCTAATGTCTAAAGTGACAGGCTACAGAAAAGGGTGCCAAGACTGCCCATGCCTTAACTTTCTTTGTTCTCTTTGTTCACTATCTTGTCTAGGGAAGTGTCTTGTTTCTTATTAACCCTATCTCCAGCGGGCAGGGAGGAATGTGGCCATAAAACTGGGTCTCTTATCAACTCTATCTCCAGTGGGACCCTTCGGGTCAGTCACTAGGCAACACTATCTCTACTGGGGTTCTTCTTTGCGGCTGGCCAGATTATCTCCTGTAGGCCTATTTCTTAACCTTCCCCCCATAACCCTGAAATCCAATTTTAGTTCTTCTGGTCCCTCTCTCTCTCTCTCTCTCTCTCTCTCTCTCTCTCTCTCTCCTGCTTTTCTGTCTCCCTCTATATACGACTTCCCTGGCCTGTTCCTTGGGACAGGTGAACTCGCCACCTGAGAGCTGCCCCTAATAAACCTGCGTTTATATACTCTAATTTGGCTTGAATTGGCTCATTTCATCAGCAGAGATAATCTGTCACTAACTCCTGCAAGTTATCCTCTGACACCCACATATATGACATGGTGTATGCACACACACACAAAGAGAGGGAGAGAGAAAGAGGGAGAGAGAGAGAGAGAGAGAGAGAGAGAGAGAAGAGAGGGAGATTAATAAATAAATTAAAAATAAAAAATCAGCAAAACCCTATACCTGACTATCATAGACACAGTGAACTGTGATTCTTCTCTGAGAAGCCACATCTATGTTTCCTTTCTTTTTGAGCACCTCTTTCTCCTAACCATGGTGCTTAATATATGTTTAAAAATGTCTTTAGGGGGCTGGAGAGATGGCTCAGAAGTTAAGAGTGCTGTCCATTCTTCCAAAGGTCCTAAGTTTAATTCCCAGCAACTACATGGTGGCTCACAACCATCTATAATGAGATCCAGTGCCCTCTTCTGATGTGCAGGTGTACATGTAGGCAAAAACACTGTACACATAAATAAATAAATCTTTTTTTTAATGTCTTTTGATAAATTCCAACTGTGCGTCATACTGTTTAACGCTAAATTCTCCTCTGAGGCTAAGGCAAGGCTCCAGTTTAATGGAAGTCTTCCGGGTGCCTCAGGCGACAACATGAGGTTATACCTCTGTCACTGCCCCTGCTGATGACTCTTACAGACCTTAAGCTCTTCTCTCTCACATGAGTCCTAGGCCAGCCTGCCCTCACTCATGACCCAGGAAGGAAGGAATTGCCTCACTTCTACGTCTTTCCTGTCTTGAACTCTCTTCCTTAGCAAACAAAGGGTCCCTTGCTGGTCTGCAGAAATGTCTTAGCAGTTAACTGCTGCTCTTGCTAAGGACCCAAGTTCAGTGCCAGCACCCACAAAGGGTGCCTTCTAGTGCCTAACACCAGGGGATGCTCTCTTCAGGCCTGCATAGGCTCTGTGGTCACATGCACATACCCACATAATTAAACAATAAGTTTGTGTGTGTGTGTGTGTGTGTGTGGAGGTTTTGGGCTATATGTAAACATGTTTTTGTTTTAATCCCAGGTGCAGGATATGGGGGCTGCTCCACTTTGTCCACAGCTGATAACTGCCTCCTGAGAGGGCAGGTGACCTTTGTCAGCTGTGAACGACCTCATTTGGGGGTGTGGTCTTTGTCAGTTGGGATAAATGCCAGACCCAGAGAGAGAATGGAGGCTCTGAGAAAGAGGAAGGCTACTGGTCCTTCCCAACCCCCCTCCACCCTCCCACCCCACACCATCCCCCCCACACACCACCCCCCACCCCCTCACACCACCCCCCACCCCCACTGCTCCTACTTGCTGTTGATAGAGTTTGGCAGGAGATCTCCTGAAAGGAGGATTGGACTTGCCTCCAAGGAACCCGATGACCCTCAGCAGCAGGAAGTAGCTAAAGGGAACTAAACACCCACTCCCCACTAACCTTCTTTCTCCCCTACCTGATTTTGGGGTGTTGGAAGGGATTGGGGTGGAAAAGGGAGAAAGAGATATAAGGAGCCCAAAATAAAAATAGATTTTAAAAGCATGCCAACATGAACTGCGTGAAAAAGCAAAGCCCACTAAAGAGTTTCTATATTCTAACAACAAAACCCCTCTACAGTGAATTGTGCTCCCAAACTCTAGAGCAACCAAGCAACTTTTTTGTGCCCACTACATATTTAATTTAATTCTCCAGAGCCATTAAATCATGTTAGTGGAAAATATTTAATGGTAAAGAAACAGGATTTGTGGCATATAAATAAGTGAAAAAAGAAGAATCCTGGTTATTTGAACGTGTGTGTGTGTGTGTGTGTGTGTGTGTGTGTGTGTGTGTGTGTGTGATTATGAAAAGAGGAGGAGATTTGGAAGTGTGTTCTCCCACTGACCTGAAAGTCCCTGACTCAACTGGGCTCACTGGCCCGTGAACCCCAGGGATCCACCTGTCCCTACCTTCCCAGTGCTGGTATTATAAAAACAAACCTTCATGCATCATTCTTTTTTTTTTTTTAATGTGTATGTGTGTGTGAGTTTATGTCTGTTCATGTTCACATCTGTGCAGATGCCTAGAGTGGCCAGAAGAGGGCACCAGAGGCCCTGGAGCTGGAGTTACAGGAAGTGGTAAACTGCCTGACAGGGCTGCTGGGAACTGGAGTTCCTTGGAAGACAGTAAGCGCCCCAATTGTGGAGCTGTTTCTCTAGCCCGTGACCTTTTTTATGAAGGCTGTGACTCTTTTTATGCATGCTCTGAGAATCACGTTCAAGTCCCCATTTGCAGTGCAAGTGCTTTAGGAACTGGGCCACCCTCCTAAGCCAAGTCAGCACTTCTGAGACTAATATTTGATCACAATATTAGAAATCACTTGTAAAGTGACTTTTTGCAATCATGGTATCTTTGTGAAATGAAGCCGAAAGTAGTTTCCCCACTTTGTAATGTCACATTACACAATTCAGTTAAAATGTTAAACCTGTTACCAAAAAACTTTATCATGAAGAAAACTCCAACACCAGATAGAATCACTAATAAAACACTAAGTATCTAAGAAAGAAAGAAAATTAATCTTACATATCCTCCAAAAGACTGAAGAAAACTAAGAACATATGGAACGCATTTTTAATATTTTTTAAATGTATGCATGTGTGTAGGTGCAGGCACCTGAGGAGGCCAGAAGACGGCCTCAGAACCTCCAGAATTGGAGACACAGGCAGTTGTGAGCTGCCTGATGTGGACTGGGAACTGAGCTCTGGTCCTTTACAAGAACAGAAAAGTATTCTTAGCCCATCACTCCTGAACATATTTTTTAAGGCAAACATTATCCTGATATTGAAAGCTACCAAAGCATTTTATGAGAGAGGAATTGTAAATCAGGATCCCTCATGAACATATGTGGGGAGCCATGCTAGATTCTGCCATGTCAGAAATCCCGTGCTTAGGCTCCAGCTGCTGAGCTCAGCTGGAGGAGGTCTTTGTGTTCCAGGCCATCCTTGAACTATTTACCTCTGAAAGAAGTAGGAAAATCCCTACTGAGAAACACGTGGAGGGTTAAGGAAATCCTTTCAGAGAGCTACTCAGTAATAGGACGTTCTTACAGGGAGCTATTCAGGCTGTTGTGTTCTTCTCGCCTTGGGAGCTAGGGAGAGAGGGATCAGAATAGATCCTATTGACCTTCCTATATAAAGTCTTACTCATCAACATTAAAGGGGAATCTTGATCAGAAATTTCCTGACTTGATTCATTATTTCTTGCATCTCTGTATCCTACTTTCAATCCCCACTCCCTCTTTCAGGTGAACCCTGATTCGATTTTTCCCGCGGGCTGGGACCCAACAAACATAGATATAAGAGTCTTTTTAAAAATCCTTCTCTCATATATTAATTAGATCCCAACCACACTTTCTCCTCACTCCTCTCCTTCTAGTTCCTCCCCACATGTCCGCCAAACCCCATCCATTCCTCCTGTATTTCCTTTCAGAAAAGGGCAAGACTCCTGGGGGTATGAACCAAGCATGGCGTATCACGTTGCAGTAGGACTAGACAGGTCCTCTCACACTAAGGCTGGATGAGGCAGCCCAGGAGGAGGAAAAGGGTCTCGGGAGGAGGCCAAAGCATCAGACACAGCCCCCACTCCCACTGTTAGGAGTCCCAAGAGAAGACCAAGGTTCACAACCATAGCATGTACGCAGAGGGCCTAGGTCAGACCCAATCCCGCTCCCCTGATTGTCAGTTCAGTCCCTGTGAGCCCCTATGAGCCGAGGTTAATTGATTCTGTGGATTTTCTTATGGTGTCCTTGACCTCTCTGGCTTCCTAAATGTAAAAGTCTTAATCAGCAGATTAGCAAACACAATTAATTTGGCAAAAAAAAAAAAATCTCTTTAAGCTGAAAACCCATTTACCCAGTGGCTTGGCAGTGAGGATTCCTAGACTGTTTGACAAGCCTGAGTGCCCGCATATAAAACGACAAGTGTTCAGCACACACAGAATGTTCGTTACATCACTGTTTGTAGTAGAAGATTGGAGAAAGCCCAAGTCTCCGACAATAAAGGTCTCATTGCATAGAGTACTCGGTAGTGGACAATGGGACACTGTACCGCAGTAAAGACAGGTGTCCGTTGTAGTGATGTGAGACATCTCTAAGTTATATTTGGTAAATTCTGACACTCTAAGTACAGAGAAGAGCTTATATTAGTCTTGCTGCTGCACTGGAAAGTGAAGGAGGAAGAGGAGGCAAGGGGGATGGCTCAGTATGTAAGAGCTTGCCTGTGCTGAAGCTGAGTTCTGGTGCCAGGCATCCACAGTAAAAAGCTGCTGTGGCAGTGCACACCAGCAATTCCTGCTCTGTAGTGGCAGAGGCAGGAGGCTCCCTAGGGCTCTCAGCTAACTGGTCTAGCCAATCAGGGAGCCCCAGAGGAAGACACCTACAGACAACCTCTGCCCCTCCCCAAGTGTGCACACGTGAGCACATGCAGGTCCATTCACAAACACATGCACGCATGTCTACAAAGCCATGTTTATACACAACACACACACACATTCACAAACATGCATGCATGTCCACACAGATGTGTTTATACACAAACACACACAAGACAAACACACACACTCCTCATGTAGGGCTGATAGCAAATACAGTGTTTAACGTCTCTATCCCCCTGCCTACTAAAGCAAACCATGAAAAAAGAAACTGGTGGCAGAGAGTTTTGTGCAACTCAGGTAAACTGGGTAAGGACTACGAAGGAGAGACGTGGCCACAGGGGGTTTATGGAGCAGCGGGTAGAATAATTTGGCTCTTGGAGATCTTTCTTCTCCCTTGGAAAAAGTAAAGAAATGGTGTCTCCCAGGGGCAGGACGCCCAATGAGAAGGCACGGCCCTGCAATTGAAGGATGTAAACAACAGACTGGCGAAGCTTCCTTTGCCGTGAGTATCAGTGCTCTCGGCTAAGGGACGCCCTCACTCCCCGGGACACCATCGCTCCTTCTTCTACACTGACTTGCATTCCCTCGCTGGAACTGTTCTGTTACAGTGCCACGTACTTGAAACTCCAGTGCCGGGACGGCAGAGAAGGTGGCTCCCCGCGACACGTTGGACAGCCAACTTATCGTAATCCATGAACTCCAGGACAGTGAGAGAGGCTGTCTCGGAAACCAAGGTTGATTATAAACTGAGGCATGTCATCATGCACTTGAGGTTGTCTGGTCTATACACACAAGCTGGTATCCTCTAAGAGAATAGAGGTCAGGTCTAGAGAGATGGCTCGACAGCTAAGAGAGCTTGTTGCTCTATAGAGGACTTGAGTTCAGTTCCTACAACCCACACGATATCCCTCACAACTGCCTGTAACTCCAGCTCCAGAGGATCTCCCTGTGCCACACACAGATACACACACACACACACACACACACACACACACACACACATACATACACACATACACACAAATAATTTTAAGTATAATTTTTGCTTTCATCTTTCCACCTGTCTACATTTAATACAATTTCCATAATGAAGAGTTTTTTTTCTTCACGGTACACTACTGACTATTGTTCCTTTTTCACATTGGTTTTATTTATAGCCTGACTTTTCCAAAAAATGTTTTTAATGTGGTTTTCAGCCAAACAACTCCACAACAAAGTTAATGAACTAGAAAATCTGGTCCGAGGAGGAGATGTAAGAGAGGCAGACGTGACAGCTGGGAGCTGGTGAAATTCTAGAGCAAACTTGGTTGCTTGGAAGAACTCACATACCTGTTCCGTCCAGCCTGGGTACCAGTGGGTTGGAACTGGGTAAGATAGAAACAGTGCTTGGGTCTACACCTGCCTGGGGGGAGGGGGAGGGGGTGAGTAGTGCTGGCTCTGCAGATTCCAGCAAGAATCAGGATGTGTAGCCAGCCAGAAATCCCTGCTAGGGCTGGGAGATGGCTCAGCAGAGAACGTGCCCTCCGTGCAAGCATGAGGACCTGTGTATGCTTGGCTCCTCAGCACTGATGTAAAAGCGCGGTGTAGCAGGCCAACCTCTAATCCCAGCACTGGGGAGGCAGAAGCAGCCGTATTTCTGGGAGCTCAGTAACTCGTCCATGTAGCCAGTTCCGTGACCTCCAGTTTCAATGAGAGACTCTGTCTCAATAAAGGAGTTGGAGGGAGCTGGAGAGGTGTCTCGGCGCTTAAGAGCACTTGCCGCTCTGTTCTGCTTCCAGCAGTATTTTTGGGCAGCTCACAACTCCCTATAACTCCAACTCTAGGGACCCAAAGTGCTCGACGGGCACCTGAACTCAAGTACACATACAAAGACGTACCCGAGCACACAAATCTAAAAGTGAAAACAAAAAAGTCCTGATCCAACATTGACTTTGGCCTCTACATACACACACACCTGAACAAATATTCTTGCACAAACACACATAGGCACACAGGCACACTCCCGACACACACATACACACACACACACATACACACACACACACACACACACACACACACAGAAGCATATCTGAGTATCTGCCGGTTGGTTTAAACAAACCAAGCTTTGAAAGGTTAAGTCAGAGATCAAGAGCTAGCATGGGGACAATTTAGAAACTGACCAGTTGTTCTCCTCTACAGGAAGACGATCACATGATTGCGGGGACTAGCAGAGGGAGATGGTACCCAGACTGAGAGCTGCCCTTCCTTTCTCCACACTCATTTCCTCTGTCCTTTAGTCTGGTGCTACATTTTGTTAAACAGGGCAGAGTCCACTTTACCACCCAGCCTGACGCATCCCATTGTCTGGTAGGAGAAACAAATTCCATGAGCACTTTTTAAACTCTCAATAAAGAGGCCATACTGTGCACATCAGTTATTTCCCATCCAAGCTAGCAGAGCTGTCCTCAGCCTAATGGGGTACATTGAGGCAGAAAATTTCTTCTAAAAGTCAGACTAATGCAAGAGACAGCCGAGTACACAGCAAAAGGATGGCAACGTGTAGCTACATTTATCATGGAGCCCCCCTCCCCCCAACAGGGCTGTGATTTGTTACTTTGCAAAAGATGAGCAATCCAAGGGGATGGCGCAGTGGGTGAGTGGGCTTGCTGGGCGGCCTGGCAGCCTGGTATGGATCCCTGGAATCCACACGGTGGAGAGAGAGAAGCAATTCTCAGAAGCTGTGCTTTGACCTCCACAGGCACCTGTGAGCTCACACACAACGCCATTCTCAAACACAAACACAGACACGTAGACACACACACACACACACACACACACACACACACACACACACAAATAAATAAAAGCAAGTGTAAAACTTAAAACCGTATTTAAAAAAGAAAAGAAAAAAAAAGCCAGGTGTGGTGGCACACGCCTTTAATCCCAGCACTCGGGAGGCAGAGGCAGGCGGATCGCTGTGAGTTCGAGGCCAGCCTGGTCTACAAAGTGAGTCCAGGACAGCCAAGGGTACACAGAGAAACCCTGTCTCGAAAAACCAAAAAACCACCACTGAAACAGCTAGGATTTGTTTGTGCTAGGACACAAAGGAGGAAGAAGAGAAGCTCTGCGGCGGGCGCGCCGAGGACGACACACGGGCCAGGACGGAGATGAAAACGGGTTCTTTGATGTAGGATGAGTTGAGCTTTGCTGAGGGCTCAGAGCCAAGTGGAGCGATAAGCTTTGCTTATTACTGACTGATTAGCCTGTGACCGGGAGGAGGAGTTTGGAGAAGGGTTTTCACTTTATTTTGGGGAAATGAAGCCAGCCATGGGGGAATCTTAGACTTTTGCTGACAGTTGCGTTTGAGCATTCAGAGAACGTCCCTGAGGAGCACCCCTGAAGGAGTCAGGAGGACAAAGTGCAGAGACAGACGCAGTAGAGAGAAAGAAGTGGGGGAGGGGCTGAGGGAAGAAAGACAAGAGCTCAGGAATCAGACAGGTTCAATTCTTGTGCCAGCTGATCGCGATGGAGCCGGGTAATGACAGTCAAGGCACTGGGACACAGAGGCCAGTGAAGTTAGTGACGTGGATACAAGTGGAGAGCCACCAAGTCCAGAGATAGAGGCGGGAGCGAGAAATGAAAAGCGGGTTGGGGTATGACTCGATTGGTAGAGCCTAGAACGCATGAAGCCCCCGGGCTCCATGCCCAGCACTGCCCAAACTAGGAGGGGTGGTGCATCCCTAGAATGCCAGCACTGAGCAGGTGGAAGCAGGAGGGTCAAAAGTTCCAAGATCATCTTTGGCAACATAGCAAGTTCAAAGCCAGCTATATGAAGCCTTATCACAAAACAAGAAAATGTGAACAACACACAGGGTGCCATCGAATAAGGATGGGGGGGAAAAGAAAGATACTCTCCAAGACAAGGAGTGCCAGGGAGGAGACGGTTCATGAGAAAACCGGATGACTGCCTTATCAGTCGTATAAATGTAAGGCACTATGGAACCTTAGGCTAACTAGAAATAAAGGTCTGGGGATTTGTGGATAAGTCCAGCGCTCTTAATGATGTGAGAAAAAGTACACTGACGCTGGCTGGAAGTCAGACTTCGGTGTCTAGATTTCAGCTGTGATGGATGGAGACTGTCACCACAGGTCAGGCGACTCAATATAACATCTAAAGATACAGAAATGAATAAGCTAGAAATATTGTATTTTTGAGTGACATCAGTGAATGATGGACACAGAATCTAAAGGGACAAAGTGTCCATGAAGGATGAGGGAATCCCTCGCTAATAGGATGTGCTCAGGACTGTCCCCCCACCCCCTCTGGACATGTCTGCTGAGCCGTGACACTAGTTTGTGGAGGATCCAGCCTGTCCTAGTCAGTAGGCTTTCAGAGGGAAGAGGAGAGGGCACAGAGCTCCCATGAGCCTTGTGGGTTAGGCAGAGGGATTGGAGGCTGGAAGACTTTAAACACAGAACTGCTCCAGGTTCAGTGAGAGAGGCTGTCTCAAAAACTAAGAGGAGAACAATTAAGAGAGAGATACTACCTTGGCTTTTCCCCTTCATTTGCACCTGCATGCATGTATATGCACATCCATACACA
The DNA here is from genome assembly GCF_964271855.1 of Acomys minous. Lineage (NCBI taxonomy): Eukaryota > Metazoa > Chordata > Mammalia > Rodentia > Muridae > Acomys > Acomys minous. The sequence continues at coordinate 62,294,791 of NC_140483.1, read as the reverse complement.
CATGTATGCACACATATGTGGACATGTGCAGACACATATAGACGAAGTTAATAAATCAGGCTAGATGAGAAATGAAAACCTTGAGCTGGAGAGATATTGGACTTGGCAGCCTGAGTTCAGGTCCCCAGAACCCATGTCATAGCGGAACATAGCAGTGCAAGTATCTAATCCATAGGGAAGGGTGTGCACTCCTAGGGGGAGATGCGACAAGACAGTCTCTAGAAGCTTCCAGAAAGCTGGGCTCACACAATGGAGAAGAGCCTGCATGGAAGAAGGTGGAAAGTCAAGGACTGATACCCAAAGTTTGCCCTCTGACCTCCACACACTCGCTGTGGCATGCATACAACCACACACACGAACAAGCACATACTCACATATACTTACACACACACACACACACACACACACACACACACACATGCCCTGCCATGTACACATACACTCACACATGTAAAAAATTAATTAATTAAAAGTAAAATAAATAATTAGGAAAAGAACTAGAAATCAGTAAAGGCAAATACTCATCTATAATAATAAACCAAAGATTTGAGAAGTCACTTACAAGTGAAAATACCCAAATGCCTAAAAAGCTCATGAAATGATACATCAAATGAATCGTGGGGGCTGGGAAGATGGCTCAGTGGTTAAGAGCAATGCGGCTCTTGGCTCTTCCAGAGGACCTCAGTTGGGTTCTCAGCACCCATGTGACTCTATCTCCAGAGGACCTGGCCTCCATAGGCATCAGCACCCATGTGTGCAGATACCTATGCATAGACACATATGTATTCACATCATCTCAAATGTGATGAAGCACTCTGCTGCAGATGGACAGGCCAGAGGTCCTGCTGTATCACTACCAGGCTGTCCTAAAACACAAAGGCTGGCAGAAGCTCCCACCGCAGCATGGAGAGCCTCTGGGGTCCTCCTGAGCAGCTGGTAAGAGCATAAAATGGCAAGCACTTTGGAAAAGCCATTAAGCATTTCCTTAAAATGTGTAAACATGTGCTCTCTCTATGGCCGAGCAATCCTACTTCAATCTAATTGCTTAAGAAACATAAAAATGAATACATGCAAAAGGCCTTGTGAGCATTTTTTTAGTATAAAAAACGTTATTCCTAACAACCCTAAACTGAAGAAGTTCTCCACTGCAAGGAAAAGGGATAATCAGATTGTAGTGCACATGTGTGACAGAATACTAAACAGCAAGAATCAGAGTGCGATCTGAGATACCCAACAGCACAAGGAATCTCAAAATACTGTTAAAGGAAAGTGCTGAGACCTGCCAGCAATGACTGTATGGTTACGTTTATACGGGAGCCCAAGAGGGTGAAGCACTCAAGTGTGCATATGCCAGCTAATGATGCTGTAAGCCAGAGCGTCCCATGTGACTACACTCACAGGAGCTGGAGATATGACTCCACAGCTAACAATGCCTGGGCTCTTCTAGAAGACCCAAGTTCTGTTCTCAGCATCCACACCAGGCATTTTACAGCCCCCTCCATACACATGGGGGTTCAAACACACCAACACACATACATATACATTTTTAATTTTTTAAAATTTATTATAATTTATTCAGATCACATCCCGATTGTTATCCCCTCCCTTGAATCTTCCCATTCCCACCTTCCCCCTCCCTCTTCTGCCCTATTCCCCTCCCCTAGATCTCTGAGAGAAGGAGACCTCCTCCCCCACCACATGACCACAGCCTATCTGGTCTCACCCGGATAGCCTATGTCTTCTTCTGCTGTGTGCGGCCGGGCCTCCATACCAAGGAGATGTGATCAAATCATGTAACTTTTTTAAAAACTACCATACATTTGAATTTTTCCTATTACCCTGTGCAACAGTCAATCTTGACAACTTGATGGATTAAAAATCACATGGAAGCGAACCTCTGAGCGCATCTGCGGGGGAGTTTCTAGATGAGGTTAGGAGGTTAGCTGACGTATGAAGACCGCCCTGAGTGTGGGCAGCAATATCACATAGGCTGGGGTCCCAGGCTGAACAGAAGGAAAAAGCATTGACCCTAGAGCCTGGGCAGGGGAAAAAATGGAGGAGAAATGAGCTGAGCACCAGCATTCACCTTGCTCTGCTTCCTGACTTTAGATGCCACGGGACAAGCTGCCTCAGACTCCGCTGATAAAATTCACAGGCAAAAGCAATTAGGAGGAGAAAGGGCTTACTTAGCTTACAATTTCATGGGGAATCAAAGGCACTAGGAACTTGAATCAGACAGTCACACTACATCAGCAGTTAAGTGAAGACGACATTGCATTAGTGTTTGCACGCTAGTACAGTGCCCACTTTCTCTCATACAATTCAGACTGTCCTGTCCAGGCACGGGTGTCACCACAGTGACCAGATCTTCCTTCCTCAGTTAACATACTCAAGACATTCCCCCGAGACATGCTTACAGACCAACCGACTCTTGACAATACTCCACCGAGGCTCTCTTGGGCAATTCTGACTGTACCAAGTTGAATTAAAACCACCACAGCTAGCCGGGCGTGGTGGCTCAGGCCTTTAATTCCAGCACTCAGGAGGCAGAGGCAGGGAGATCGCTGTGAGTTCGAGACCAGCCTGGTCTACAAAGTGAGTCCAGGAAAGCCAAGGCCACACAGAGACACCCTGTCTTGGGGGGAAAAAAAAAACACCACAGCTGCCGACGTCTCTTTAGGGAAGGGTGTGGCGCCCCTCTCTCACCTGACATTTTGGTTTTGATTTTGTAAATATTTTTAAAGGTTGTGTGTGTGTGTGTGTGTGTGTGTGTGTGTGTGTGTGTGTGTGTGTGTGAGAGAGAGAGAGAGAGAGAGAGAGAGAGAGAGAGAGAGAGTGTTCATGCTGTGTATATGCAGTGCCCACAGAGGTCAGGAGAAGGCAGTGGTACTGTATTGCAGGCAGTTGTTGACAACCCAACATTGGTGCTGGGAACTGAGCTCAAGTCCTCTGGAAGAGCAACACTCATAACTACTGAGCCACTTTTCTAGCCCTTTTACAATTTTTTTATTATGTCTGTTTGCTTATTTATTTATTTATTTATTTATTTATTTATTTATATCACGGACATGTGTGAGTGTGTGACAAGCACTGTACCGCAGCATTTATGTGACGGTTAGAAAACAGCCTAGTGAGTGGCAGCCCCCTCCTTTCACTATGGGGGTCCAGAGACAGAGCTCCGGCAGCGAGGCTTGGCAGCAAGCCCTTCTAAGCCTCTGCCATCTCGCCAGCCCCTTATCTGTTGGGGTGGGAATGTAAAGGACTTTTCTCAATTCTCCCATATTGTTTGGATTATTTTTAAAGCATATGGGATTTTTTTTAATTACCTTAAAAACCCCATTCTCCCTCAATAAGCACTCAGGACTTCCTGTCCCTAAAGTTAGCAGCAAGGATTTTAGAAATATATGAAATATTCCATTCCATTAAAGTTTCTGAGGACAAAACAACTCTCCCAACTCTCAGCGCTCATTCCATTTTGAATTTGTACTCTAATTCTGGGGCTTTCTCCTTTAAATACATATGTTTCAGGAGGAGAAACAGAAGAATAATAGCAGCACTGCCACCCCTGGAGCATGGGGAGCTGGGGCATGGGAAAACAAATTAGATGTTGGGGCTAGAAAATGCTTTCTGACGTTCGAAGTGCTGCAGAGATCTGAAGAGGTGGGAGAGATCACGGAGCCTGTTCAAGCTTCCTAATAAAGGCTCTTAATGCACCTTGGGGAAATATTTAATCTACTGGTTTCCTGGTGTGTGCGTGTGTGTGTGTGTGTGTGTGTGTGTGTGTGTGTGTGTGTGTGTGTCTTATACACAGATATTCATAATGGTTCTTCAAAGCCACCTGAACTCTGTGTGCACATGACCACAAGTGGACACCGTGACGTCACCTGTAGCCCACCAGTGCTGTGGGCTGCCACACCCTCATAGTGACTCTGGCATGTGAGTTGGTAGAGACGAGGCCCTCAGTCCCCTTTCCTTACCCTTGAGTGATGAGGGAATGTTGGGATAATGTCAAGTCGTATGGCGACTTTGAGAACAATGGGGCTGTTCTCAGGGAGCTAGGGTCCTGGGAACAAGATGGACTCTAAAGCCATCCCAAGTCAATAGCTTTTGGGTTCTTGGCTCTCAGATTTGAAGGCTGCCATTCCCAGACCAGGGAAGCGTTTACTGTAGAACGCAGGTGGAGACAGAGAGAGGGCAAGGACAGGGCTCCTGGATAGCACAGGGGGGCCAGGAAATAGGGCACTCTGGAGCTGAGGGGCTGGGGCCTTTGAAAAGACCCATGTCAAAAACTGGCATGAGACATAGGGAGGGGGTGAGCTGCTCAGGCCAGTTGGCTCAACCAGGTATGCAGGCGCCTCCACTCCATGTCAGTTGCCTATAGCTTCTAGGCGGAGGTGCTCACTGAGGAGCTAACAAGAACCAGGAGCCAGAGCTCTCTTCTGGCATACCGGCCTCCAACCACAGACATTTTCAGAACTGCCCCTTCGCTGTCCCCTCCTAGCTGAGCCACTTCTATCTCCTAGTCTCACCGCCTGGCATCTGAGTCCACTGTCTCAGAAGCTTTGCTTCATGTGGCAAGCCTTGCTGGGAGTTTGCCTGGGCTGAAACTACTTACGTGGAGTGTACGACCTTGCTGGCACAGATTCCTCTGCGTTTAATGCCGGCAGTGGGGTCAGCCTAACCCGTGGCTGCAAGCTCAGCATGTTACCGCCTCACTGCTGCTTCAGAACTGGTGGTAGATGTTGGACCACGGTGAAACCTTAAGGGCACATTAACAGAGAAGTATGGTGTTGTCCCTCAATTTGGTTTCTTTTCAAAGTTTCGCACATTCTTACCATCGGCTTTTATAAAACCATTAAAGTTGTATTATTACATTTGGTTACATGTGTGGTAGGTGTGTGTTTACATACCCATGCTAGTGCACGTGGCAGTTAGAGGACAACTTTTGGGAAGTAGGTCTCTCCTTCCACCATTGAGTCCCTGGGATCGAACTCACGTCTTCAGGTTTGGCCACAAGCACTTCTAGCCACCGAACTATCTTCAACAGCCCCACGTTTCCTGTTTTTGCATAGTTTTTATTTTTAGCATTTAATGATCCATAGGGCTTGGAGTACAGATTGGTAGTCGACTACTTGTCTCACATGCATGAGGCCCTAGCTCGATAAAATCCCCAGAACACTGCAAATGAATGAATGAACAGGTAGCTAGATCTATAGGCCTCACCAGACTGCCAAAGCAGTGCCCGGCATATCCAGGGTTAAAAACCCTTGTGCTAAGATAACAGATACATCTCCCCAAGGTGTTCTGGTAAACTGTTTCCATCAGTGGTTTCTTTGTTTGCAATAGGTAGGTCTCTATCTGTAGCCCAGAGGAGCCTCACACTGGAAGATGCTCCTACCTCAACCTTCCAAATGTTGGGAGCCTTGGTAAAGGCCACCAGCCCAGCTTCAGTCTGCTTTGGTTCTTCAGAAACTGAGTTTGCTCTCCGGCTCTCACAGACTCATTCCCACTCAGACCTCACATGCCGTCTTGTTGGTTGCAGTGCTCAGCAAAATAGCACAGATTTCATTTTCCTCTGAGGGTGGTTTACAGACTGTGGCTTTGTCCCTTGGTTTCCTTTGAGGAATTACCTTGGCATCGGAGCCTCTACACTGTGGGATGGATTCCTTAATTGTTCAAGTCAACAGTCATTCTGATGTGTTGTTGTAGAAAATATGACTTCCAGGAGCTAGAAAGATGACTTAGTGCTTGCCAGACAAGTAGGAGGACCACGGTCAGATTCCCAGAACCCACATGAATGCTGCACGGGTGTGGCAGCATGCCTATAATTGTAGCCTTCTAGCCAGACACAGGGGAATTCCCCGGAGCTAGCTGGTTGGTGGTAGGAGGTAGGGATGCTGAGAGATGAAGGAAAATACAGCCTAAAACACCAGACTTTGGGGGAACATCATCATTTATTAAAGTCTCCTACAGAGAGGAATGAAGCAACGATTTAACACAAAATTTCCACCCCACAACCAGTTCCTTAGCTGATCTTTCTAGACATGCAATTTCTTTATTTGTTTGATACTCATCTATTTATTTTGAAATGAGATTTTACTGTGTCGGCCCCAAACTTCTAGGCTCAAGGAATCTTACTGCCTCAGCCTTCCAAGTGCAGGGACCACAGGGTGGGTATACCACTTAAATCTATAAAAGAAACAGCGAATTCTTTGGCGCATGTTATTAAATTTAGAATGATGGTGGTAAAAATATTCCAACTCAACAAGATGGTCTGTGAAGTTCTATGAAAACAGTGCCTGGGTGAGAGATTTCCAAAGAGCTGGTTGTAAAGTTTACTTACAGCCGACTTTTCTTCACAGACTCTGATGTGCAGACACCAAGCAAAAGGTCCCAGAGTGGGAGAGATGGCTCACTGATTAACATTGCTTCCTGCTCTTCCAGAGTACCCAAGTTCAGGTCCCAGGACCCACATAAAGGGGTTCAAAAGCGGTTCTGTAACTCCCGCTTCAGGAGATCCAATTCCTTCTTTTTATCTCAACAAGTAAACACACACACACATACACACACACACACACACACACACACACACACACACACACAAACACACACAAACATGCACACATACACACACACAAACACACACAAAAATGCACACACACACACACAAGCACACACACATGCACACACACGCACACACGCATACACACGTACAAATAAATCTATTTGTTTAGCAAGGTGTGCAATGTGCAGAGCTGTCATTAAGGGATGAAGAGAAAGGACACATTTCCTCCACAGAATGTGGTCCTCTCATCTCCAGCGCCTGTCTTGGTTAGTTGCTGTGATAAAATACCTTGACAGAAAGCAACGTAAGAGAGACAAAGTTCATTTTAGCTCACAGTCCCAGGTCACAGTCTACAGCTCCAGGCAAGTCACAGCAGCAGGAGCTCCCAACATCCTTGGGAAGAGCAGGGAGAATGAGGGCACCCTCCCTTAGTGCTCAGCTCCCTTTCTCTATGTTTGTACATTCCAGGACCCAAACTCAAGGAATTATGTCACCCACGATGGGTGGGCCTTCCCACCTCAACTATGACAACCCACCTCAGACCACAGGCCAACTCAAGGCAGACAAGCACTTGGTGCAACTCTCTCCTCAGGTGATTTTGATGGCCTCAGTTTGACAGTTAAAACTAACCATCACTGTAACCAAGTTCTCTCTCCCTCCCCTGCCCTCTCCCTCTCTCCTTCCCTCCCTCCCTCTGAATGACACAGATCCATGTCATATGGTAAAACTATCTATGGGTCAAGGAGCCTCAGGTTATTGTGAGATCTATGTTTATTGGCAATCAGGAGTAAGCAAAGATTGGAATATTTTAAAAATTCAGTGGCCTCCCAGTCCATATGTGAGATGTGTAATATTTAGCCTGCATTTCTGTTCAGCTCCTTATGGCTTCCTTAGAGCCCACACATCTCTCTCCTGGGGAGGACAGAGGACAGCAACTCTTGATTTTGCCCACACTCAAAGGCACGGCCACTGAGTACTAAACTAACGTGGCAGCTGCCTGCTTCCACCCCCTGAGGAAGTGTCCTTCTATGTTTGCTAGAAGAGGGAAGGCATCAGGAAGTGGTCGTTCCTTTGGGAATGGGCCATCTCTGCTCACCTGCTTCCTCACTATTTTCCCATTGGTTCTCTGTAGATGTGGGCTTCCTTCTTTTCTTTTTACTACTTGTTGGAATTTGTGAGTTGGCATTTTATATATTTTAATTATATTTATTATTTTCTGTGTATGACTGTTTTGCTTACATGTCTATATGTGTGCCTGGTGACCAAGGAGGTCAGATCCTCTGGAACTGGAGTTACGGGAGATTGTGAGCCACCTGATGGGTTCTGGGAAGCAGACCAAGGCTCTCTGCAAGAGCAACAAATGCTCTTAACTACTAAGCCACCTTTCCAGCCCCTGATATATTGAATTAGCTTTGTGATGTCCTCAATGATTATTTTTCATAACATCACTTCTAGCCCAATCTCCATATCTGCTGTTTCTGAAACTTCAATTTCATTTATGTTAGACCTTCTCACTCCAGTCTCCACATCCATCCACACCTCTCTCTCTCTCTCTCTCTCTCTCTCTCTCTCTCTCTCTCTCTCTCTCTCTCCACATGCTCACATATGTGTTTGAGTATCCACCGAGGCTAATAGAAGATGTCAAGTCCTGGGAACTGGAGGTATAGGCACTTCTTAGGTAACCAACACGGATGCTGGAAACCAAACTCAGGTCTCTGCAAGAGCAGTAAGCACTCTTACTTTTGGCTTACTGCCCAATCTCGCAGTTTTGTATTTCCCACATAGCCTGTCACCTTATGCTGCCTCCTGTACCTTTGCTTTCTGAGAAAATGATCCAAATATTGCTGCCAATTCTTCAGTGATTCAAAGACATTCTTAAGTACTGCTTTGTGTAGCATTTCTGGAAGGCATCTTTGCTGTTTGGTGGTGGTGGTGGTGGTTGTTTTTGTTTGAGCAGTTGGTTTAGTTTTTGTTTGGTTTTGGGTTTTTATATTGAGGATCGGCTGACCGCATTCCCAGAAACCAGAGGCTGCGGCTGTGCTGTTTAAGGCCTGCTGTCTTAGTTTCCTTTCCTATTTGCAATGACAAAAGCAACTTGAGGGAGGACAGACTTTATTTTCTAACTATAAACTCCCAGGTATAGTTCATCACATCACATCCGCGGTCAGGAGAAGCATGCCAGCACAGAGCTCCCTTTCTCTACTCTTCAGCAGCCCAGGATCCCTGGCCTAATGAGCAGGGCCACCCACAGACTAGTGTGTCAAGTGAATAATTGAAACCAACCACAACACGACTTAATTTCCTGTTGAAAAAGTTATACCATTTTAATATAAACCTTGACCAATATGAAGTATTGAGTTCCTAAATATTGTAAATATTTCTTTTTATATAGTGCTAAAGACTTTTAAACGTGATAGAATCTTGTTTCCTTCTGTACCCTCAAAACATACCATTGTCGGTGACATTTACAGTTACAACAAGTTAAAGTTTTGAGCATTTCTCACAGCTTTGTTTGGCTTAAGGACACAACATATGGTATTATCCCACCACATTAAAGTAGAGCAATGTCTTCTAATATGGTTGTGTGTGTGCATCCATAAAAATTCCCTACCAGTTTTACACATAGTAACTTGTTGTGCTAACTGTGTCAATTAGTTTTAAAATGTAACTTGACACAAACTAACTAAATATAGTAGAATCACACAGGAGTCTGACTTGAGGAATCATCTAGATCATCAGGTTGGCCTGTGGCCATGTCTGTGTGGGATTGTCTTGTTAGTTGACCTAGCACACTGTGGGTGGCACCAGTCCCTAGGCTAGGCTCTGAACTGTATCAGACTGAAGAAGGCTAACTGGCTGAGGAAGCATGGATGCGTTCTTTTCTCTCTGATCTTGACTGTGGGTGTGATATAACTAGTTCACCGAGTTCTTGTCTTGACTTCCTTGAAATGATGAACTATAATCTATCATTGTGAGCCAAATAAACCTTCCTCTTCAACAAAACCTTGTCTTCAACAAAAGTGTTTTATCACAGCAACAGAAATGAAGGTTCTAGAATCACACCACCAGCACAGTCTACAACAGTGATGCTACCCAGTGGCATGCAATAGAACACTTACTGTTCACTTCACTTCAGAAAACACTGACTTAAAATGGAATCAGGTTGATTTTTTACTTCTATACGTCCATAGAACTTTTTGAATAGTGCACAGTATTCCTCGTTTAATAAATATTGTTGAATGAATACTCTTAAAATCTTTGGGGGGTGTTATACACAGGGTTTCTCTGTGTAGCCTTGGCTGTTCTGGTCTCCCTTTGTAGACCAGGCTGGCCTCGAACTCACAGAGATCTGCTGCCTCTGCCTCTCAGAGTTCTGTGATTTCAGGTATATGTCACCATGCCCAGTTCACTCAAGTGCTTATTCACGGTTTCTGAATATTTTTCAATTCAAATGTATTTCAGTTCTTAGAGAGATTGTGTTCTGAGTCCTCAGGAGAGGATAGACTTACTGACATTGTTTTGTTGGCAGAACTATTCAGCAAATGGAGGGCTCATAAATGTAAGGTCTAGACAGGCCAATCAATTGTGCTTTCTCTGTACTAATAGTAAGATCAGAATTTGTGTATTTCTACACAGTGCATTATTAACAGAACTCTGACCTGGAGTTAGAACTTTGTGTATTGATGCTTTTGTCAGAACTAGAATGCTCGTTCCTTTTTTGATTATCAATAAATATTCCTTTACTTGATAAATTATATCATGTGCTACTATACCTAAGTTTACAATTTATAAATCGCGATCATGCTTTTAATTATTTTGGATCTGGAATGGTCTTTCTCTTCAGGGTCTTTTAGGACTACCTGGGGGAGCCTCTTGGTGAGGATCTGTCTGGATTGTGCTGGCCCATGGGCACTTTCTGCCAAGAGTTTTTGTAACTGGGTTAATTGAAATGAGAAAGACCTACCTTGAATATAAGCAGCACCATTCCATGGCTGTGCACTAAAGGACAGACAGAGACAGAGACATGGTGGCAAGAAAGGCATGGCACCAAAAGGAAAAGCAAGGCACAGCTGCTTACCTTATTTGTACACTCAGGAGTCAGAGAGGAACCAAGAAGTGAGACAAACTACAGAACCTCAAGGCCCACTCCTGGAACCCACCTTCTGCAACAAGGCTCCACCTTCTAGAGGCTCCAAACTGCTGGGGTCCAGCTCCAGGGTGAGGGTGAGGGCCTAAAGGAGGGTGGACGCAGAGCAGCAAGGAAGGGAAGGGAGAAAGGGGAAGAAAAGGAGCAATGAGTCGGGCATGAGGATCAAGAGAGGTTTTGCAGCCTGACTGATTGGCAGGCAGACACTTCTTTATTTATTTATTCAGAACTCAGTAAGCAGGGATAGACGCATGTTATTCCAAAACATAGAGCATATGATTTTGGTGCTGAGACATGCGTATGAACTTCTGCCTGGTCATAAGTTTAGTCATCATTGATAAACCATCACACAACAGAATTATCTTTTTTTTTAAATCATGTTCCCTCATTAACCCCACAACCCAACTTTTAACAACATTGAAGTTTCAAGGGCATATTTCGCCAAAGCATGACAGCCTGTTCTCAGTAGCTCTTACAGTTTGAAGGGCACTAGACAGAAAGGAAAATGTCCAAGCCAGCCAGGGCAGATTGTCATGTCCCAAGCAGTGTATTAGCAACTTTTAATAGTCAGAGTACGAATTGTCATTAGGCCCAAGAAAAGTCTTCAAGCTAAAGTTGCCGCAGTTATTATTTAATTTATGACACAATACACTGTTTATATTTTATATGTTTTTAGAATTTATCTATATGGCTAATCTCGGTATTCTTTGTTCCTTGGACATACAACACTACAGTGACTCTGTATGAGTTAACTTTTTCTGAGAAAGGGAGGTCTTAATATTTTATTCTTTTCTCATCTATCCACATCATTCTTTGCCCATCAGTATAAGGAAGAGGCTTTTCATTTGACCTGCCGCCAACTTCTCTGGCCTACTGAATGTTGTTTACCGTTATAAGTTTACTTTGGCTTGATTATCTTGTTCCTGAGTAAAGGAACATGAAGGGGCAGATGTGCCAAGAGTGTCTTTGAGTCAGAGCCTCATAAGGACAGCTCTAGTATAATTATTTGAGTCACAACCTCCAGGGCATAAGGAAGACCTTCAAGTGGGGCCAGATAAGGATATCTCCCTGAAAGTGGGAGGAGTAGTATGGTCAGGACGTTCCTGGGGAGGCTTAGAAGCCGTGTTCCTGAGAGAGGACGTAAATGAGTTATAAGGAAAATCCCATCAATCTAACATCCCCAAGTTCTACAAATAATGAAAGCCACCCCCTAAACATTTGACACATAGAGATAAAGGCCAAAAGTAGGGGACTGTACCACATCGATTGCATCACTCAGCTCAGCTTTGCTGGAGCTTTATCAAACAGCTGTGCTAGCCTTATGGCCTTCACTGTTCCCATTAGATACGGCTGTGCCATTCACCCCTCTTTAACTTGTTAACTTAAGGACCTGTAGAGCTCATTGTGGGCATGTAGGGTGTTTCTTCGTCATCGGATGATGACCAGAAAGACAAGAGTCAAAGTAAGCGCAACTCCCACAATTACTCCCAAACTGATGATAATTCACCAGGAAGTCCTGTCCTGAGACAAAAGGTGAGAGATCGTAAGAATCTCTTTGTCACCTTTAAAGGTGAGGTGGACTGAAATTGAGTTGAAGTCCACAGGCCTTAGAGGTGGGACCCAACCTGTGTCCAGGTCACCTTAGAAGCACTGTATGGGAGTGGAGTGACATAAATCTATTTAAATTCTGAATGACAGGGAAACAATCTAACTTTAATGTTTTGAATTTGGTTATCCATAAATAAGATGGCTTCTTCTAATTAAACACCACCAAACCCAATAACCCAATTAAGAAATGGGGCTCAGAACTAAACGGAGAATTCTCAACAGAGGACTTTCAAATGGCTGAGAAACATTTAAAGAAATGCTCAACATCTTTAGTCATCAGAGAGATGCAAATCAAAACAACTCTGAGATTCCATCTTATTATCCATCAGAATGGCTAAGATAAAAAATTCAAGTGACAGCACATGCTGGGCAAGTGTGGAGAAAGAGGAACACTCCTTCATTGCTGGTGGGAATGCAAACTAGTACAAACACTTTGGAAATCTATCTGGCGCTGTCTCAGAAAACTGGGAATAGGGCTTCCTCAAGACCCAGCTATTCCACTCCTTGGAATATACCCAGAAGATGCTCCAGCACACAACAAGGACATATGTTTAACCATGTTCACAGTGGCCTTTTGCATAATAGCCAGAACCTGGAAACAGCCTAAATGTCCCTCAAAGAACAGATAAAGAAACTGTGGTACGTTTACACTATGGAATACTACTCAGCAATAAAAACAAAACAAACAAACAAACAAGGAAATCCCAAAATTTGTGGACAAATGGACTGAATTAGAAATGATCATAATGAGCGAGTTAACCCAGAAGCAGAAAGACTTACATGGTATATACTCACTTATAATTGGACACTAGCCCAAGGGACATGTCCCATGAAAGTCTTCACTTATCAGGAGATTGGGATAGTTGTGAGGACATCCTGCTGGGACTTTAGGTGAGAGAAGTATGGGAGAATGGGGAAATAGAAGCAACCAGAGGGTCCTAGAAACCAAGAAGAAGAACATCATGACAGGAGGATCTGGGCCCAAACTACTGCACCAACCAAGGGCAATAATTGCACTAAACATCGAACCCCTACCCAGATCTAGCCAATGAACAGGACATTCTCTACCACTGAGTGGATAGTGAGAACTGACTTGGACATGAACTCTGGTGCCCCATATTTGACCACTTCCCTTGGTGGGGAGTCCTGGTGGTACTCAGAGAGAGAAAAAGCAGGCTACCATGATGAGGCTTGATAGTTTATGACCATATAGTGGGGGAGGAGGTCCCCCTTGGTCACAGACATAGGGGAGTGAATAGGGTGAAAGCAGGAGGGAAGGAGGGAGGAATGGGAGGATACACAGGATGGGATAACAATTGAGGTGTAATATGAATACATTAGTTAAATTTAAAAAGTCATCCTAAAAAAAAAAAAAAAAAAAAAGATTGCTTCCTCCAAAGTACTAATCCTATCCTCTAGATGCTTCCTGATTATTAGTGCCAAAGACACATTTTTAAGCTGATCAACATGTTCTGCGATACGAACCTGTTGAACTACTGCCATGGTAGAGGTTGTGAGTGGCCCCAAGATTCCAATGAAGGCAGTAATTTCTAATAGAAGGGCAACAACAAATCTTTTGGGCCTAGTAAGAGCATTGGTTATGATATCCACTGCTTAAGTGCCTGGGTCAGCAAACCAAGGCTGGTTCAGATTTACAGGTAGTGAAACATAAGGAGGTTGATTTACCAGAACAAAAGGTATTTCTTCCCAAGAATAATGAACACAAATGGGGAGCCAATACAAGAGGAACAATTGACAGTAAAAAGAGAACTAGTTTGAGGTAGTAAAAGCCTTCCCCCCCCCCCCCACCAGCATAGAGTTTACTTTGTTTTGATTATCTAAATTAAGATAATCTAGTATGGACCGTCATGTTCCAAGCAGCTTGTGTGAATATAGTTGTTCATTTCCTTAAGAGCACAGAAACTCAAACTTACACAAGTAAACAGAAACATTAACAAGTAGAGTCAGATAAAGCATTGGTTTCACCATCAAAGACAGAAACATGTGACAGCTGTGACCTCCTGAAATTTTACTTAGAACAAGGGAAAGACCAGCATATCAATACAATCGCATGGTAGGAAATATGCAAATCTTGTACTGTCTTGGGCAAGGTGGTTTACAGCTGCAATCCCAGCACTGGGACTGTGGCAAGGCGATTATTGTGAGTTCAAGGCCAGGCCGTGGCAGAGGGTGAGACCTTGTCTTAAATAAACAGCTAAGTGAATGTAACCAAAAGACTGCAAGAACATCAAGATTCACTGGTAATCTGGAAACAGATGAGGTTTGGCAATAAAAAAAGAAAAATAGGCTTGAGGGGCGAGAGAGACGGCTCAGCAGTTAAAAGCGTGCACTAGTCTTGCAGAGGACCCAAGTTCAGTCCTAGCACCTACTCTGGATGGTTTATAATCACCTGTGACTTCAGCTCCTGGGGGATCTGGGGCTAGTTCTGGGCCCTCCACAGGCACCAGTATTGTGTGTGTGTGAGTGTGTGTGTGTGTGTGTGTGTGTGTGTGTGTGTGTGTGTGTGTGCTGTCTGTATGCAAGTGAATGTGTGGACACACACACACAATTAAATGAAATCTTTTAAAAGCGGCTTGAGTAGACATTAGGTTAGTGAAGCCACTTAACACTTACAAAACCGAAAGGACCTGACGGCCACATAGGGGTAACTAATAAAAAAAACTATTGGCTGCAAAACATGAAGACAGCAAAGTAGCACTGCCTGTCTAAAGTCCATCTCACATGAGGAAAAAAGGAGAGAAAGGAGAACAAACACCCACATTTGCTTACAGGAAACAACAAACTCTGTAATGAAAAGCATAAAATTAGCATGAGTGGCTACTTACGGGAACAAACTGGCTGTCAGCTAGGAGCAGAGGGACGCTGAACCGTTTCAATGAGGACTTGTGTTGTTGTTGGGCTTGTCCTGAGCTGTGGAGCTGTAGAACCGACTCACATAAAACAAAATCTATATGAGTGTTGGAGAGGAAACATTCCTCTGGATGCATGTGCTTCTTAGATTATGGGGGCTTGACTGACACCAAGCCACGAGGGACAGCATCCCATAGCATCCTAAGCAACATAACGCAATTACAAGACTCTGACTGAAAGCTTGGACTCCGTTCCATTTGCATAAAGCAATTGCTCTTTTCTCCGTGGAGACCAAGCTGCAAATCATATTCTTGACATTAAAGTAAAATGTTAAAGTCTTCATTTTCATTATGTAAATGTTTTCCTAACTATGTTTTGAAGCTTAAAGGTGGTATTATGCAAAAGCCTCTGAATTTGAAAAACATGTTTCACGAAAACAAGATCACAAAAGATTATTTAAATTAACATCTCGCACACACTTTTCACTTCTGTTAAAAGGGGGGAGGGGCTCGTTTTGTTGTGCCTTGGAGTGTGTTTCCTTATTGGCAGATCAAAAATGTTTTAACATTAAGATGAAGCTACAAGAGGAAACTTTTTTTTATTAAATATGCATTTTACTTTCTGATTATGGGTGTGCACATGAGTACGTGAGGTCAGAGGATTCTCTGGGGCTGGAGTTACAGAAGGTTGTGAGTTGCCCGGTGTTTGTGCTGAGAACTGAACTCGAGAACAATAAACACTGAATGGCTAGATCACCTGTATAGCCCCCGAGCTTTTGCTTTTAAAGCCGTATAATTTATAAGCTTTGGTTTTTACATTAAAAAAAAAAAAAAGAAGAATCTTAGCCAGGCATGGTGACTCACACATTGAATTCCAGCACTTGAGAGGCAGAGGTAGGTGGACTTTTGTGAGTTCAAAGCTAGCCTGGTCT
Organism: Acomys minous; assembly: GCF_964271855.1. NCBI lineage: Eukaryota > Metazoa > Chordata > Mammalia > Rodentia > Muridae > Acomys > Acomys minous. The sequence goes on along the minus strand of NC_140483.1, from coordinate 62,278,669 downwards.
ACGGAGCAAGTTCCAGGACAGTCAGGGCTACACAAAGAAATCTTATCTCAGAAAAAAAAAATATTTGGGCTGGAGAGATAACTGAGTGGTTAGGAGAGCAGTCACGAGAGGCAGCTCACAACTACCTGAGACCCCATACCTCTCTCTGGCCTGTGAGCACCCACACATGTGCACATACACACCCAGAGACACACACATATAAAAATGATAGCAATCAATCTTACACGTTTTATCATGGGAAAAAAAGCACACATAAGCATTTAGTACTTTGTGATCTTACCATGGAATTGAGTATTCAAATCAAGTATGTCTTTAACTGCCTGAGGAGAGTGTTCCAAACTTGCCCTCTAGAGACCCTGACAACACAAGATACTGCAGTCTGTAAAACTTTCTCTTTATGCTGTGCCTTTGTGGGAGTTTGCTATAATCCAGTATTTATTCCATTGACGGTCACTCTTTGGGGCGGGGGTGGGGTTGGGCACAGTGGGCCTACGGCTGCACTTCTGTCATGCAGCTATGGTTTGGTCATTCGTCACCACTGTAAGCTCATGTGTGACCATGCTGAGGGGTGCCTGGCATTTTGCTTGGTGTCACTCTAGCTCAGTTCCTATTCTGGGAAAGTCTCTGAAGCCCCAGAACTGCTCCAAGTTGAGTGGTTTATAGTAAGACCTTGAAGAAAGAGCTTGTCATCAACCAGGCGGTAGGACTAGGGGCAGGAGATGTGAGTCATCTGGAAGAGCACTTGCCCAGCATGCGGCAAGCCTCAGCCTCACTGCCACGTGTAAAGCCGAGTGTGTCAGTGCACACCTGTGATCCCAGCACGCCTGTGATTCTAGCACACAGGAAGTGAAGGCAAGAGGACCAGTAGTAGAAGGTCATCCTTGCTTCCTTATTGAGTTGGAGGCCAGACTGGGTTATATGAGACAGTGTCATAAAGAAAAACACTCCCCAACACATCTCTGGGCAGTTTGGAAGCCATTGCTCTATGGAAATGGCTCCTTCACTACAGAAACGTAGTACAGCTAAGATGTGGTATCCCCATTGGGTGTGACAAGGTTGACACAATCTGCTTCAAGCACCTGATGGATCTCTGGGTAGCTCCTGGGCCACGAGCAGTAAAGACATGCCGTGTGCCCATCCGCTATACTCGGTCATCCAGGCTAACACGGACATTTCTGATTCCTTCTGTCCTTAGATGTCTTTTCCAACCTGAGAGGTTGACTGGCTGAGAGATTAGGAGCTACAGTAGGGCCATAAACAACTTGTGAACAGCCTAATATTGTCCTGATGACCTTTCTCTCTAATCAGAGACCTCATGCTTTAGGTCACATGGTGGCTTTATGGTTGGTAAGTAGAAAGCGAAGACAGATGGTCCTTGAGACGAGCAGCTTCAGCAGATGCAATAACCGAAGCTGTTCCCTGATTAAGCTCGTTTGTGTGACTGATGTGAGCCATTGGTCATAGTGAAAGGAAGTAGAAGTGGAAATTTACTAGCAAGGAAAAAGAATGACCAGGCCAGTTAACAACAGAGCAGAGACGGGATCCTGGAGACGGGTGTCAAAAGTTAGAGATGGTGCGTGGGGCAAAGCTGCTGTGCCTACTGTGTGAAGATTTTATTAAATGCAAGTCAAAGCGGATGAGCGCCTCACTAATGGGGAGAGGTCCTAGATGCACTCAGCCCCAGTGTTATTTCTGGGTTACATTCATGTTGAGTTAGCAAAAGAAGAGTGGATTGTATATGTTAATGAGACAAAAACTTCCATATCATCCAAGGATAATGGTGTCTGTCCTGGGTCCTCGGGAGCTATTTGGAACGCAGGGTCTGTGACGACTACTCTGCACAGAGGCGGGAAGTCCAATGTAAAGTAGATGCTATACAGCATTTAAGTTGGCCCCCAGGCAGCACTGTATCTGGTGTGATTCTGCTGGGCCAGTGAGGAACACCATTCCAACGAAGGACTCCTTTCTCCCTCTCGGCCCCTCTGCTCTTAGAACCTGCTCTGTTAGTGTCCTGTCTCAGTGGAACAAGCTCTCAACAAAACAGCAAACTCATTTGGCATCAGTTAAAACGCCATGACCTCTGTTTTAGGTGCACACGCGTATCTGGACTCTGATCTTGGACTAAGACTCTTTCCTTAAAGAAATTATCAATGAAGGTCTCTGTGTCCCCATAAGTGTGTGTGTGTGTGTGTGTGTGTGTGTGTGTGTGTGTGTGTACATGTATATGGAGGTGAGTGTATGTGTGGAAGGTAGCTCACTCAGACTAAGTCTCAAAGTCAACCACATAGCCCACTGTGACATTGAGCTCCTAACAAATGCAAACTAGACAGTTGTAGCTTTTTTGTGCATTCTGAAGATTTGAACTCATGTCCTCCTGCTTGCATGGTAAGTGCTTTACCCATGGAACCCTCTGGAGGTGATGCATTAGGTATTGCAAGCACATGTTCTACAGGCCTCCTGTATTTGTGTGGAAGATACTCAATTATTTTGTCCCATGATGTCTCTGCCTTCACTCCATCTAGTCAAGTTACTACTTCTTCGGGTCCCCCTACATGACTGCCCATTAAAGAGAACATGAAATTTAAATACCTCCCTGTTGTTCTTCATATTTTAGCAACCTTTGCACATCACTTAGGCTGATAGTTTGGCACAGAAGCAGAAATGTTGGGAGTCTTTGCTTGGTCCCTATGCCAGGCATGGTCAATGGATTTAGATCAGGACACTCAAACATTTTAAGGATCCTGTTCAAAAGATGTCACAGGTAGAGAAATCGGTGTCAACGAGAATAAACAGGTACAGGGTAATGTGGATTGAAGACCTAAACGTTAACTGACGAGGCCTTCCACAAAACACTGTAGGTCCTCAGCAGCTTCAGCAGCTACAAACAGTAAAGGATGTTAGGAAAATTGAACTGAGAATTAGATGGGATTAGACCTGTGTGCCTCTGGTCTTCATGGCCTGATTCTCTCTAGAGAGCTTTGGAACCACATAGCTGCAGGTAGTGATGCTTGTGACAAACTCCATCATTCACTAAAGTCAGGAGGTAGAGAGAAGAAGGAAGAGTGGCCTACTTCCCAAAGAAAGTGGACTCATCCCGGTCTTGTTAAGACCTTAAATCAGGGACCAAGGATCTTTTCAACAAAGTGCCATATGTAAGTATGTGGCTTTGTGGACCACAGTGTTGCGATACCAACAGCCCAACTCTGCCTCTGTGGCCAGAAAGTAGCCATATGATGGGCAGAAATACGTTCCAACAACACTTCATAGGAACTGGAGTAACAGATCAGTTGGTAAAATACTTGTCTTTTTTTTATTTTTTATTAATTTATTCTTGTTACATCTCAATGGTTATCCCATCCCTTGTATCCTCCCATTCTTCCCTCCCTCCCATTTTCCCCTTATTCCCCTCACCTATGACTATTCCTGAGGGGGATTTCCTCCCCCTGTATATGCTCATAGGGTATCAAGTCTCTTCTTGGTAACCTGCTATCCTTCCTCTGACTGCCACCAGGTCTCCCCCTATGAGGTCATGAATGTGATGCCCGGGACCCCATTTTAAAAGGAAGTAGGGAGTGATGGCCCAGGCTTGTATTTCCAGTTATGAGGAGCAGGAGACAGGGATCCTGGGTTTTGCAGGTGAGTCTACCTTGTCAACTCCTGGCTGGTGAGACTCTGTCTTTCAAAACACAATGAGTAGTTCCTAAGGAACCACACACAAGGTTGTCCTTTGCCTACACACACACACACACACACACACACACACACACACACACACACACACACGCACACACACACATGCACAGCACACATGGACACAGACACAGACAAAGACATACAAGGACACACACTGGCACACAGGGACACATCCACAGACATACTCTTACAAAGACCACTAAAATTTGTTTTTCACAAAGTTCTCACATGCAAGAAATATTCAACTGTTCCATCTATGGAACCCACATAAAGATGAAAGAACTGACTCTACAATGTTGTCCTCTGACCTCCACACACACCCTTCCAAACATCATATATACAACCATTGCAATCATGAGCTTAAATGTCATGTTATATACTGATAACACACACACACACACACATACACACACACACACATTTCCCTTGATGATGGGGTATCCAGAATTTCACAATGGGACAGTGCTCTGTGTTTTAGTGAGTGTACACACATGTGTGAAGAAGTCAGAAAAAGGTCCTGGATCTCCTGGAGATGGTGGTTGTTACGCTAACATGTAGGTGATGGGAACTGAACTCAGGACCTCTGAAAGGTCAGCAAGTGCTCTTAACCACCAAGCCATCTTTCTATGTTTGGAATTAATAAAAAAGCTATTATTTAATTTAAAAAAGAACCCATGCCCCTGAAATATTAATTTTGTGTTATAATAACTGTAACTCTATTTTTAAAAAAAAAGTTTAAAAACTGTTTTAGCTTATGTGCTATACAGAGACAGATGGTGGGCCAGATTTGGCTCCTGGGTTGCTATTTGCTGGCCCCTGCATTAAAGAAACAGTCTGTCCTAGTCCATTTTCTGTCACTGTAACTGGAGACCATGGAGTGATTTATGAAAAAACTCAGCTTGTGATTTTGAAGGCTTGGAAGTTCAAGGTGAAGAAACTGCATTTACTAACACTGCCCTTGCTGATGGGGCTCTCGAGAGCCTCACAATGGGACCGTGCATTACACGGCAAGACAGAGCAGCCAGACTCAGACCTCTTTTCTTTTTCTTATTCTGAGATAGGATCTCATGTACCCCAGGTTGGTCTTGAGCCCACTGGGCAGCTGAGGATGACCTTGAACTCCTGATCTTACAGTTGCGTGTCACTACGCCTGTCATAGGAGGTGCCAGAGATGGAATCTAATAATTCTAGAATCTGTGTTCATAATCAGTTTCCCTCTCTGTCTCTTTCTTTGTCCCTCTCCGTCCCTCCTCTCTCCACCCGTCTTTATATCTCTATAAGTTCACCTCAGTAAACTCCTTACAAACAAGAAGTCATCCCTTTCTCACACTCATTGTCTTCAACGGCAGAGAGAACTATTTTTAAATCTTACCACGCACTCTTCCTTCCTCCTCAAACATGGAACAAAAATAATTAAAGTCAAATATTGACTTAGTACTGCTAAGCACACAGAGGACTTTTATCTGTAGCCACTTGTCTTTGCTCGGAGTGCAAGGTGGCCGCAACACTCTTCTTATGTACTTTACCCCCATCTGACAAATGTGAAACTCGGAAGGGGACAGTGGCTTACCAGAGGTTGCATGCCTGGCTGCCATGGAGTCGGGGCATGGAGGCTGAGCCTTTGCCTTCTGCGTCAGCTTCTCTTTCTCCGTTCCCTTAGACACGCTGCTATCTCACTTTGAGGACACAAGATCGCCTTCCTGCCAGGTTTGGGTTACAAAGTCATGGGTAGATAGTATGTCTCCAGAAGGCTCCATCCAGACTCTGTGTGTGTGTGTGTGTGTGTGTGTGTGTGTGTGTGTGTGTGTGTGTGTAAGTACATTTCTATGTGCAGGTGTGTACATACACAAGGAGGCCAGAGAGGCTGTCAGACAGCCTGGCTGTTGCTCTCTGCCGTAGTCACTTGGGACAGTCTCTCACTGACACTGGAGCTGGTCTGGCAGCTAGCAAGCCCCAGCCACCCTCTTGCTTCTGTTCTTCTAGGCACTGAGGTTAATTGGCACATGAAGCCAGACCTCTCTTTTCATGTAGCTGCTGTGGATTTGAACTCAAGTCCTCACACTCATACAGGAAGCTCTCATTTTGGATGAGCCAACTCTCCAGCCCAGACACTTACTCTGTGGAAGGCTTCACTGCTCCACCCGTCAGACTCTTGTGCTCAGCATGCTCTGCTTTAACAGCATTCCCACCCCCACGCCATTCCAATTCCAGCAGCTATTTGGGCTCAGCTAAATCACACAGCTGTTGGGCTGGGGATGAGGCACAAGCATGGAGACCTGTGTTTGATGCCAGCATCCACAAGTCAGGTGTGGTACAGATACCCGTAGCCCAGCGGTGTGATGGATGGAGACAGGAGGATCTCAGGGGCTTTCTAGTCACCAGATTACCTCCAAGCGCATCACATTGAGAGTGATAGATTGGGGCATCTAGTACCCTTTTCCAGCCTTTGTGCACACACACACACACACACACACACATACACACACACACATGTTATGCCACACATACACAGGCACACAAATAAATCAAAACAATGCATCAAACCTACTGTGAGTGTTATTAGGCTCTGTAAGTGATGGAGGACCTGAGGGTGGACAAGATGATCGTAGAGTGAAGAGCACACTTGCTCACAAAGACTTTGTTACCTGTCAGCAAGTTGGAAGTGCAGGGGGAAACAACTCAGTAATGTACATCAATGTCTGGAGATCAATGTCATGAACTTGGTAGAACTTTCCAGAACAGAAACCAAGAGAGAGACGCTAAACAATATGCATTTGGGGTGGGGAGGGGTGTTATAAAAAATGATAGAACGAGTTTCAGATGTGGGGAATGTTCTTAGCAGGAGACTAAAGAGACTGAACCTAATACATATGGATGGGAAATGTCCTCTTGGCCCTCCAGTGCTACCCTGCATTGTACAAAGGGACCAAGTTAATGCATATGGATGGGAAATGTCCTCTTGGCCCTCCAATGCTACCTTGCATTGCATGAAGGGACCACATTAATACATATGGATGGGAAATGTCTTCTTGGACCTCCAATGATGTTCTTCCATTGCACAAAGGGACCAAGTTAATACATATGGATGGGAAATGTCTTCTTGGCCCTCCAATGATGTCCTTGCATTGCACAATAATACCATTTTTTCTTTGACAGCATTCTCTCCCCATTTCTCCAGGCCTGGAGAGAAGGCTAGGCTGTGTCTCTTGTTAGACTTCTTCTCCTAAGGGCTGTGCCGTCTCCAAGGAGATTGGGTACCACCTTCTGTGGTCACGGAGGCGCACGAGTAAAGTAGACTCTGGTTCTTCCATTAAGCAGGCCCAACTGCCCTTCTTTGTGTGAGGCTGATAACGGGCAGGAGGCTGGGCTCAGAAGTTGCTCAGGAACCAGTACCACACATACAATCAGATAGCGGGGCTGGGGCGATGACGTAGCCAGGCAAGTGCTTGCTGCTGGCAATGAGGACCCGAGCTCGGTCACCAAGACCTGCATAAAGAAGACTGGCTTGGTGGTGTGTAGTTAAAAATCTCGGGGCTGAGGAGGTGGAAACAGACTGATCTCTAGAGTTCATTAGCCAGCAGGCCTTGGCAATAGCGAGTCCTGGGTGAAAATGAGAGACCTCGTCTCAGAAAGCAAGGTTGTTGTGTGACTGACTTTTCCTGGGGAGATGCAGCATGCACATGCACTTATCCAAGATACAGAGCCCACAACAGAGCCAAAGTACAAAACCCACCAAAATACAACTTGGTGAACCCCCTATGTTTTATTGGAGTCTTTTACAGGGATATGGCCGAGGGGGTCACTTACGGCTGCATTGCCAAAACCCATCCCAGCATGGGTGACAGCTCACAGGTGCTGATCATCTGGAGCGCACTGCACAGCCTGCAGGCAGCTCAGGAGGTCGGAGAATGCCCTTTCCAGGTGGTTCAGCTGGCCTGAGTCCTTTCCAGGCAGCTGGGTGGGCCCCTGTCTTTTCAGCTTGTCTTGTCTGTCAGTGACTCTTAGCAGTCTTTATTGTGTGCTCTCGGGGTGCAGAGAGCGACTAAGTGAATCTGGTCAGTTTCAGGGATTTCCTGAAACTATGCTGAGTTGTTTACTTTCTGTCTTAAGGAGCTTCCCTGCAGAATGGAGCGTTTCAATCCCAGAGGAAACCTAAGAAATACCTGAGGATGACTCCTGGCATCTACAAGAGGTGAGGACCAAGATTAGAAACTGAGGCGTGTCATTTCCTCTATGTGACCACAGGCAGAGCCACCACAGACTAGATCAAGTACTAAGGGCATGTTGTAGTGGGGACAGGAGGGTCTGGCTCAGCACTGTCCAAGAATCCTCTAATTTTATTACATCACTATCCTCTCCTCCCCTCTCAGTCAGGGAAGGTAGAATCATCTGTGCAGTCTGAGGAGCAGCTATGAGAAATGGCAGGAAGGGGGAGTGACAGGAAGGCTGTCTTCTGCACGCTGCTGCAGAGTGGGGGCAGCAACAATGGGACAGCGAGGAAGGAGTACAGGGGTTTCCAGAAGTGGCATGGGCTAGGAACAGACCTAGGTTTTCTGGGGACTGAGGAGGAGGAGGAGGAGGAGGAGGAGGAGGAGGAGGAGGAGGAGGAGGAGGAAAGCTCCTACTGTCCCCAAAGAACACATCACACTTCCTCCTTTTGTAATGTTCTAGGGGGAATGGCTCCCTCAACTGGGAAGGGGGAGGGAATTTGTTGTCATCAAGCTTTGAAACGTTACCTGGCAAATCCTATACCATATCATCCCTTTAAAGAGAAAGTCACTAAGCTGTGCCTGGTAGTTCACGAGGGACCGACTTCTCCCTCTCCCTCTCCCTCTCCCTCCCCCTCCTCCTCCTCCTCCTCTCCCTGTTCCTCTCCCTCTCTTTTTTTCTTTCTTTCCCTCTCTTTCTCCTTCTTCTACTGCCTTGGCTAGCATCCCAAGAGTTTGCCTGTCTCAGCCACTACATAGCTGTAGCAGCCTCTACAAAGTATAGCAACTGAAAGGAAACTAAAGGAGCCCCAGCCTCCAGAGGAAGCAATATTATGGCAACCTTTAAAAAATTAAGTAGCAATGTACAGGTTAGCTGCTAGAGTGCTTGCCTAGCATGAGCAAAGAGCTGGGTTCTATCGCCAGCTCCACAGAAACCAGGTGCAATCCCAGCATCAGGGAGGTGAGGCCATAAGAACTGGAGCTCAAGGTCATCTTTGCATATTGGGTTTAAGGCCAGCTTAGCTGTTTCTATTGCTATGAGAGATGCCGTGACCAAGGCATCTCCCAGAAGAAAGAGTTTATGGGGGCTTACAGTTTCAGAGGATAGGGCTATGACCACCATGAGGAGAGCAAGGTGGCAGACAGGTAGGTGTGGTGCCGAAGCGGTAGCCAAGAGCTTATGTCATGACCCACAAGTAAGAGGGAGGCAGAGAGAGAGAGAGAGAGAGAGAGAGAGAGAGAGAGAGAGAGCTTTTGAAACCTCAAAGCTCACCTCCAGTGACACACCTCCTCCAACATGGCCACATCTTTTAGTCCTTCTCGAACAGTTCCACCAACTGGGACCAAGGATCCAAATATATGAGCCTGTGAGGGGCATTCTCATTCAAACCACCGCCCTGGACTACATGAGTCCTGGTCTCAAAATAAAAATATGTGAAGCAAATGTTTCTCAGGAGAAGTAGGTAAGACAAAAAGAGTCTGTCCAACTTAAGAAAGTAAGATGCCTTAATGACCCTTCTAGAAGCCAACTTGATTATAAGCTGTGCTGGTGGTATACAGGCAGAGGGGCTGGAAAGGAGACTAAGCAGGTAGGGCTGGGTCTCACCAGGCTCAAAAAACTCAGGAATCTCTTCTCCAGCATCAGGGCCATTCCTAGAATCTGCAGCAAACTAATGGCTCCCTGTTTAGATATTATTAAGTACTCAGCTGCCAGAGACAAGGTGGAAAGAACTTCCAATAATGCTGAAAGGCCTGTGCCTTGACAACTTATTTCCCTATCTGATGAGCACAAAATTAATTTCCATATTGACACACTGCATAGAGATAAGACCTAGAAATACAAATGACAGAAGATTTGAAGCATTCATTAAGTTTCCAGGGAACACAGTGAATATTAGTCGGAACACGAAGCCTGATGCGAGGAGACTGAGGAGACAAGTGAACAGAGATGGACTGTCAGAGACAGACGTCAGCCCCACCACTAACCTGTCCCTGTCCTCTGTGAATGGAACAAGATCAGACACTGCTTTTCTTTACTCTTTCTTTCCTGTTTAAGTTTCTCACTCTTTAAAAAGCTTTTTTTTTTTACATCTAGGGGGGGGGGAGGGCCTGCCATGCAAAGGTCAGAAGACAATTTGGGGAGTGTGTGGCCTGGGGATGGTAGCAAGCACCTTTGACAAGCTTAGCCGTGTGGTTGCTGACCCAAGATAAGATGGTTCCCGAACTTTTCTCTCCCCTATTCTCCACAATGTGCCCCTCAAATGCTGCCAAGCTCGAAAGCCACCTCTCAGCAAAACAAAGAAGAAGTTCACTTCCAGCTGTGTGTGGCTCCCGGGGGTGGACCCGAGTAACCTGTGAGATAGCTTGTATGGATCCAGGGAGGTGGCACTTTGCCACCCTCTCTGGCTCAGTTCCGTGCTCTGTCAATGCCGCTTCTGGTTGGTGAGTTGATGGATTTTCCCATGTGGCCAAAGGCATTGAGTCACAGACAGCACTAAGTCTATTCCTTACATTTACCATTTCCTCTTTTGAACCAGACACCAAAAAGAATTATTTTTTTCTTTTTTCTTTTCTTTTTTTTTTAAAGCAAGTTCTATAGATAGTCTACAGGCATCCGGAAAGAGGAGTGTCACTTTGAAAGGCTAATGGCTCTGAGGAGTAAATTTGTCACAACCACACATGAGAACCTGAGCTGGACCTCTGCAAAAACAAGGCCAAGAGCATTGGCGTTTGCCTGTAAGCCCAGTGTCGGCCATGCTGGTGAGATAGAGATGGGTGGGTCCCTTGGAATCACTGACAGAGCCTCAAGCTCCAATCAAAGTCCTTAGCTCAAAAAACAAGGAGGACAGAACCTGAGGAAAGATACCCAAGGTCGATCTCTGGCCTCCACTTACATGTACAAACATATGTATACACCACAGAGAGATATATGCATACACAAACACATATGCCAAAATAAAATAAATCAATTAAACTGTGAAAAAAAATATAAAGGACCGAGCTCCAGGCCCCTGAACCAGTTGACTTTTTCGAAGCAGCTTGTAACTGCTCTGGTGTGAAGCTGGTGACTGGGCCCATCCTGGCGAGAATGGAGACAAGGCCAACGACTTGTTTTGGCATGACATTATTGTTTGACCTTGGCTGGATGAGTCCCTAACTCCTTCTCTTTCCTCTTCTGAGTAATGAAATTTGAGCACCACAACCCTCTACTACCCCTGTGAATGTACTATCCAGATTTTCCATCTTTCTGTTTGCCAATAGCTACCTCTTGCTTCTGTACCAACGGAGGCATGGAAACTGGTTTTCCAGGTGAGCCTGATGTGAAGGCGTATTCTTCAGCCACAGAGAGTCTCATTGAGAAAATGGCTCCAATTACAGAGAGCCTCCTTGGGGTAACCACACCGGTGGGTGTGGACCTCGAATGTTCTTCCTTGACTTGATGCTGTACAAAAGGGTAAGATGGAGAAAGTGGATGGGAAGGGCAGAGCAGCTGCTTCATGCTCTGTATTATAAACATGTACATATACTCTGAGATCTGGGAAAGGAATCGGCACCTGCACGCTACCACCAGCCCAGCACATGCTCAGTGTGAGTGGTCTGTTTGTTCTGCGTTAACTCCTCCCAGCCCAGGTGCTCATGAAGGAATACAAGGTTGACACCAGAAGATAATAACTACACTCAAAGAACAAGGGAAGCGCCTGACGGGATAGCTGGAGAGGCACAGACAGACGTCACAAATCTCAGGGCTGTGCTGACCACCTGACCGGGCGTGGGACTAAACTCCAGACTTGACAGAATGATTGACTGTCTTCATCCCACCCACCTCTCTGGCTAGAACCTGCCAAGTGAGATGAGATATAAACCACAGCTCTCGGATGTTAATCTGCTGTCAGCTCAGATTGCCAGCTCTCCAAATAAAGCCCCGTTTTAAAAAAGTCCCAACTCTGCTCACTGACTTGGCTTCTCTAAGTGACAAGCTGCACAGGCACTCCGGAATTCTCCATGAGGTTGGCTAAGCTGTTCCTGGACCTCAGCTGCTTCTACAACTCCCCTAACTCCATGGAGCTCCCAAGCCTTCTCCTTCCCAGTCAACCTGATGAGTCACCATGTCTCAGAGCCAGCCTCTCGGGGAAGCCAAATGACTACAACCCCTTCCAATGACTCCTACCAGTCTGCACCTCTCTCTCATCCTCCCATCCTCACCACCTTCATTTTACAGATGAGAAAACTCGGGCTCTGAGAAGGACTTGCCAAGTTCAGAATCCTAAAGGCTGTCTGCAGAATGAAGGAGAAAATTTTAATCCCCTCATGTCTCTGTCACTCCTCATGGCTGCCCTGATTTGTAGCAGTTTCCTTGCATGGCAGAGACGACATGCAAGCAGAGAGGTAAACCAACTCATCCAACCATCTCTACAGCACAAGGGAGTAAGAAGCAAATACACAAATCCATGAGCTACTTGCTGCCTGTAAGTAGATAAACATCCCATTTTGCTAGATTTGTATTAGATTGATTGGTGCGTTCGTGCACGCACGCACGCACGCTTGGAGAGGACAATTTGAAAAGTCAGACTCAGTTTTGTCTTTCCGCCATGTGTATTCAAGAGATGGAACTCGGGTCATCAGCTTAGCAACAAGCATCTTTACGTGAGAAGCCATCTCACCAGCCTGAGAAGGTGACTACGTGTTAATGGCCTCCTGTGTCATGTAAAAACTCCAGGTCTGGATTAGGAAGCACCAATCTTGAGTGTTCGTCCCAGCTTCTCACTCTTACATGGCAAGGATGCTGTTCTCTGCTATCAGGTGTTTTCAGGTTCTGAGTGTGATCTCTGGGACTTCTGTGGGGGAAGGAATGAGGTTACTTGCGTTGTACAATAATAACCAGTGATGGCAGGTCTATAAGTTACTGCTATGGAAGTTCGACAAAAAGCTCACGGGAACAGGACTGGCAATGTGGCTGACTTGGGAAAATGCTCGCTTTGCAATCATGAGAATCTAAATTTGATTTCCAGAACCCATGTTAAAACAAAACAAAACAAAACAAAACAAAACAAAACAAAAACCCTAAGTGGTGGTGGTATCTTATAATCCTAGTGCTAGGGCGGTGGAGACAAGGGACTCATCCTAGCTGGATTGGTGAATTCCAAGCCAGTGAGTGATCCTGACACACAACAACAACAACAACAACAACCAAAGTGGATGGTGCCAGAAGAGCAACAGTGAACAGTGGAGATTGGCCCCTATGCATGCATACACACATACATGCACCTATACCTTCATGCACACATACATGCACCTATACCTTCATGCACACATACATGTACCTATACCTTCATGCACACATATTTCAACCCCCCCCCAGGATCTCTGTCTGTTATTCTACAGCTACACAGTTTTAAAATATATCCAAAAGAAAACATTTTAAACAATTGAAAATCACTAATGGTCGCCTGCATTCTAACAAAGCGTTAGTATGTCTTGGGCTAGGGTGATGGGAGACCGTGTACATGTTCCAGGGCACACTCAGATAACCCACATGCAAGGCAGGTATACATGCAGGGAACTGGACAATGGGGAAGGAGCAGCTGAACAGCGTAGGTGAAGCCGATGCCTTGGAAAGTGTGTTTGGATTGAACCGACCTTTGTAATCATAGCAGCTGCCATTCCAGCTCACCCTCATGTTACAGGGGGAAAAATCCCCAAAACCTCCAGGAGTGAAAATTTTGTTCAGGTTGCTGCAGAGTGACTGAAGTAATGCAAATAGACAATTTCGTTGCAGATACCTGCCTTAGAGCACCCAGCTCTGTTTGAGGATCCAGGAGGTGGCATCACCAAGAACCACTGTACTGGGGAAACACCCCCATGGACACCACCCCCAGCCACTGGGCTCCAGCCTGGACCTCACAGACAGCTCCAGGCCACCTCCAGGGAACCTATACTGTGAGAAAGGTCCTTAAAAGCAATAACTGGCCGCTCAACAACTGAACATGTTCGGTTTTGAAATAAATGCTTTAGGATACAGCCGTCTAATAAATCACATTCCATCTTCTAAGAGAGAGAAAAAAAAACCTAAACAGAGCTCAATGCCTCCTATCAGAAATGCCTTGCAATAAAATGTCCATTTCTCCTCAACACTCTTTTCTCCTAGGAAAAAGCTTGTGTTCTTGCCATTACAGGAACCAAAATTGCTGTTGGTTCAAAATATATGTTATCTTGGTGTTGTTTCATGTCCAATAAAGAAACAATAAACTCTAGCTCATTTCAAACTTCTGAGGTCACCGGAAGAGTGGTTAGAAACGTTATTCGGCCCTGGGTATGTTGGTGCCATGTGCATTTTCAAATGCTTTTTCTTTGAAGAATGCCTGTTATACAGTCAGTTCTGCAAAACTGAGGGGTCTAAGGCTGTTATGCATCTGGTCATCAACACTGACAGTGTCTCAAAAGTTCCCAACGCCCATAGCTGTCTAAGTAACTTCCTAGTCTTAGGCACCTTGGAGCATCCAGTCTTTTCTACCTTGACTGCAAGCTTATTCCAGGCTGGGACAGACCCCTGACCTCTGTCTGTACCACCTAAGTTGGGAGAAAAATGTGTGTGTGTGTGTCTGTGTGTGTCTGTGTGTGTGTGTGTGTGTGTGTGCATGTGTGTGTGTGTGTGTGTGTGCATGTCTGTGTGTGTGTGTGTGTGTGTGTGTGTGTGTGTGTGTGCATGTCTGTGTGTGAGTATACACATGCAATGAGTGCAAACATGTGTATTCAGGTGCCCACAGAGGCCAGAAGATGGTATCAGGTACGCTGGAGCTGGAATTACAAGACAACTGTGAGCCAATTGATGTGGCAAACAAGCCTAAGTCTCTGGAAGAGAATCTAGTGTTCTTTTTAAAAAATAAATTACATGTATGAGGGTTGTGCCTGCATGTATGCCTGTGCACCATGTGCATGCTTGGTTTTTTTGTTGTTGGTGGTGGTGGTTTTGTTGTTGTTGTTGTTGTTGTTGTTTTGGGGGGTTTTTTGTTTGTTTTTTTTTTTTTTGAGGTCAGAAGAAAGCATTATACACCTTGGGACTGGAGTTACAGATGGTTATAAGCCACCATGTAGGTGTTGGGAACCAAACCTGGGACATATGCACACGCTTTTAATGTCTGAGCCAACTCTCCAGCCTGTAGGTATAAGGTTATTGTGTAATTCAAATGCTGATTTCTGTACCCCTCGCCTCTGGTTGCAATACTTGTTCTGAGAATATTCTGTCTCGATGTTGTGTAAACACTGATCCCCAATTGTCCCCTCATGTTCTGATAAAGCAGCTTACAGCCAATCACTGAGCAGGGGAGAAAATAGGGCTGGACTTCTTGCCAGGTAGGAGTTAGAAGAGGAAGTGGGGGGATTCAGCCATGGGAGAGGTCCAAAAAAAAAAAAAAAACAAATCAGAAGAGGGAACTGCAACATGAAAGGTACAAAGCACAAGCATCTCTGGGATGCACACTGGGAGAAAGCCAAATTAACTCAGAGGGTAAAGAATACAGTGACAACTGCTCAGTTATTGTGTTGTGAAGCTTATTATTAAACAAGTATAAAACAGTATCAATTATTTGTGTGATAGCCTGGTTGAGAGAGACACTGAGAAACAAACACAGTTTTATAAAAATAGCTGTAACACCAGTCCCAGTAAGAAGTTTTTTATCCCAAGTCTTGATAAACATCAAGAACTCTTCTCTGGAGCCTCGCACCACTGACCCTGCCTGTCACCACAGTCTTGTGCTCCTGAGAAGCTGTTCTTGATGGGAGAAGAGGAGACTCACAGGAAAGAGAAAGGATGGGCAAGGGTAGGAAGGCCAGGCTGAGGAGACCCTGGAGTCTGGGGACAAGAAGTAGCAGAGAGAGGCTCAGCTCGGAAATCGTGACATTCAATAGAGAATGATACTATTTAGAAGCATTAGGGCTTGACTATACCTCAGTTAGTAGACTCCTTCCATAGCATGCAGCATGGCCTGACTTGGATATCCAGTCCTCCATAAGCAAGGTGTGGTGCTCCACGTCTGTTAATCCTAGCCTTTAGGAGGTAGAGGCAGGAGAATCAGAAGTTCATGGTCATCCTCAGCTACAAAGTAAGTCTAAACCCAGCCTGGGTGACATGGGAGCTTGTTGATAGATAGATAGATAGATAGATAGATAGATAGATAGATAGATACATACATACATACATACATACATACATAGATAATAGATAGATAGATGATAGATACATAGATAATAGATAGATAGATAGATAGATAGATAGATAGATAGATAGATAATAGATAGAATGTCTAATTCCACTTGCTTGTTTAGCCAAGTGTTCAATACCAATTCATGTTCATTTTCTTCCCATGGGAAATTTCCTTCAACTCTGAAGTCAGGCTTTAATAACACATGACAACACTGTCAGCTCAGGATTTAGAAGTGTTTCGCTGATCTTTTAGAATACATTTCCCAATCCTTCCTGCCTCTATCAACTTCCCCTATGAAGGAGTGACTTCCTGTTCTCCAAAGTAGATATTTATTTCTTCCAAAATTCAAATCCCACTTCAAAAACAAAAACAGAAGAATGGGACAATCTGGCGCTTCCTCCATCTCCCAAGGGCACAGCCCCAGGTCCCTCTCTGGGGAGTCTAATTGTCTGATGAGCTGAGCCAAGCTCTACTGGAGACACTTTTAAATGAGCTGCTTGAAGTGGGCAGGGGTTAGACTCAGGTGGGTTAGTACCCCTGTGTGCTGACTCCTGGCCGGTGGGAAAACTGGGCCTGGTGGCAAATACCTGCAATCCTAGCATTAAGGAAGTAGAGGCAGGAGAATCCAGCCTGAGCTACATAAGACTGTGTGTGTGTGCATGTGTGTGTGTGTGTGTGTGTGTGTGCATGTGTATGTGTGTACGTGTGTGTGTGTGCATGTGTGTGTGTGCCTGTGTGCGTGTGTGTGTATGCGCGCGCGCGCGCGTGTGTGTGTGTGTGTGTGTGTGTGTGTGTGTGTGTGTGTATGCTCATGTGTGTGTGTGTATGTGTGTGTGTGTGTGTGTATGAAGTAAAATATGATAGACTCTAGGGGAAAATAAAGATATCAACCATGATAGCTTGAAGTTTCAACCATCCCAGTGCCAAAAATAAACAGAACCTAAAAAACTAGTAAAGACGCAGTTGAGCTCAATAACACCGTCAACCCACACCTATAGATAACTTCTCGACAACAGCAGAGTGGGCATTCTTCTCAAGCTCATATGGAACATTCTAGAAAGCAGACCACATTCAGAGCCACTAAATACACTCTGTAAGTGGAAAGGAATAGAACACACAGCCTGTTCCCTCAGACTGTAAAGCAATTACACTGAGATCAGTGATAGAAAGACATGGAGGTTGATTGGCAAAAAAAAAAAAAAAAATAGATTGCTTTCCTAGACCCTAATAGCAAGCAAGTAGAATTTTACATTAAAAATCCACCTCTGTTTACATTAACATTCCAAAAAATGAAGTGCTTAGGTATACTCTAACAAAACATGCAAATGATCTGTAGGGGGAAAAAAACCACAAACTCCAATGAAAGAAAACTGACGAGAAGCAATATTCATGGATAGGAAGATTCATTAGTCAAGATGCCAGTTCTTCTCACTTGACCTGCAGAGCCAATGTAACTCCAGTCAAAATACCAGTAAATTGTAGTGGGTGAATGTTGACCAGCTGCCTCTAGAGTTTAAATGGAGAACAAAATACCTAGAAATGGATGTATGATGTTGCAAGATGCAAATAAAGTTGCAGGGTTGGAGAGATGGTTCTGGGGTTAAGAACACATACTCCTCCTGCAGAGGACTTAAGTTTTGTTCCCAGTACCCACATCTGGGCTACAACCACCTGTAACTCAAGCATCAAAAGATATGGACCGTTTTCTAATCTCTGCTGGCATCTGTACATATTCTCACACAGATATACATACACGTATCTTAAAACAATCTTCTTTGAAAAAGAACTTTCATGGTAGCAGAAGGTGTCATTCAAGCTTCAAAGAGAGAGAAGTAACCAACAGCCCCATCCAACTATAACATCTATACAGGAGGAAAACCATGCCTGATACTGAAAACCTAGCCAACTACCCAGGGCTAGTGAGTGCAGGAATCCTAAAGGATTCTAGAACCACTTTCCTCTAGAACCACCTAGAACCACTTTCCTAGAATACCAAAATTCCTAACTTCATTCTAAATATTTATCCTTATACCGCAGGTAGCTGGAGCAGCTCTCATCACTCAACAAAGAAATTTCTCTTTGCAACAGATGGAGATCATTACAGAAAACCACACCGATAAGAACACAGAGAACAAGTGGCTGTGTGCTGCCCAGCCACAGCAGACCCATCTGTTATACCATTTCCTTATCTAAGGTTCAGGGACTATTGAGGAAGAGGAGGAGAAAAGTTGTAAGAGACAGAGGAACAAGGTGTCCTTCTGTGAGACTGTATTTCCTAGAAATCCTATGAAATCTCAACAACATGGCTGCCTGAACAAGAACAACACCAACAGGCATGCTAACATGGAAAGGAGGACATCTCAGGGGACCCTGTAGGCAGATGCAATGCTGAGAGTGGGAGAAAATAGCCTTCCCCAGGGAAGAGCCCCCCTATCGGTTATTCAATACCTAAATATTCCTAAAATTATATACAATCGAGGACCATCATACCAATCAGATTATATCTATGTGTTTAGAAATATATATGTACTCGTATAAAGATGATTAAAGAAAAAGAAGGCACGAATTTGAGAGACAAGAAATAGGAGTAACATGGGAGGGCTTGTAGAGAGGAAAGGAAAGTTATTTAATTATAGTTTAATTTTAAGAACCAAAGTTGAGGAAGCGATGACATCATTTAACTTCAAGACATACTATGTAAGCTACAGTGATCAAGACATTACAGTACTAGTGAGAGAATACACAAGCAGATCAGGGGAGCATGACAGAGAGTCCAGAAATGGAGCCCCATAAACTTAGTCAACTGAACTTCAGCAAAAAAGCAAAGGAGAGAGACACTTGTGAGAAGATGGCCTTTTCCAACAAACTCCCCTGAACAACTGGGTGCTCCCTTGTGAAAACAAGCAGATACACAGACTCACCATCCTTAACTCAAGGAGGACCACAGGGCTAGCATTTAAACATGAACCGGAGCTGTCAGGAGACAAAATATAAAGGACTCAGGATGATGTTTACTTAGGGTGATTATCCTGGTTTCATCCCTGTTGCTATGATAAAATACACTCACAAAAGCAACTTAGGAGAGAAAGGGTTTGTTTTAGCTCACAGTTCCAGGTTAGGGCCCATCTTGCAAGGAAATCAAGACAGCCGGGACTTGAAGGAGCTAGTGACGTCACACCCACAGCCAAGAGCAGAGAAAAATTAATATGCGCATGCTAGTGTGGTGCACAGTTTACCCTCTACACTCATACAGTCCAGGACTGCTGCCACTGTCACCACTTGCCAACTTATCATACAGTGCCACCCACAGTGGGAAATCCCCAACGGACATGCTTAAGGGACAGCACAGTGTAGGTGTTCCCTTATCAAAACTTTCCTACCAGATTATTCTAGGTTGTGTCAAGTTAACAGTTAAAACTATCATAGCAGTGATAATTTGTATTTACCAAAGGATAATCCATGAAATACAGGAAGGAAAGAAGGAGGGAGGGAAGGAAAGAAGGAGGGAGGGAAGGAAAGAAGGAAGGAAGGAAGGAAGGAAGGACAGAAGGAAGGAAGGGTAAAGTAGACTTCTTTTACATTAAATATCCTAAGTCTGGAGTTATGACTCAGTTAGTAGGATACTAGCCTAGAACATAAACCAGGCTGGGTCCTAATCTCAGCACTGAAGAGGCAGAGACAAAGGGATCCCTGGGCCTCACTGACCAGCCTAGCACATTTACTGAATTCTGGGTAAACATGAGTGATTCCTCTAAAAAAAATAATAATAATACCTAAAGAATAATGTCCAGTGTTGGCCTCTGATTTCCACAGGCGCGTGCACAGGGGTACACTCACCCTCCCACACCCTGCCACGCACACATATGCATTAAAAACAAGAAGAGAAAAAACAGACCAGGGGGTTACTAGGAGATTAGGACCAGGAAAGATAAGTAGACTAGCAGACCACATGGGATTTTCAGGTTAAGTGAAACCTTCTATAGCACAAGTCAGTGATAAACGCATGCTATAACCGTCTGCGTAGCCTTTGGAAGCACAAAGCCAGGACGAGATGTGAGTGTAAGTGATAGGCCTCTGGGTGACGAGGATGTGTGAGGTAGGTTGGCAATGTCCCCAAGAGTGGCACTTGGGATGTGGGTAATGAGAGAGACTATGCAGGATGAAGGCAAGGGGAGGTGTCAGCCACTTCTGTGTCTCCTCCATGTCACTGTGGCTCGAAGACTGCCCTAAAATAGACCATCTTTTTTAAAGTCACTTGGCACTGGGTCTAGAGCAACCCAGATAATCCAGGATAATCTCTTCATTTCGGAATCCTGAATTTAATCCCATCTGCAAAGTTTTCTTTTACCAACTGCGTAACACTCACATGTTCTAGAGATTTGACTTGCACTTATGTCAGAGAGCCAGTTTGGGGCTTGATTGGCTTGTTGTTTTGTTTTTTGGTTGGTTGGTTTTTTGGGTGTCTTTCTGAGCACAACTCAGAAGTCATGTGGAACATGGTTCAGCATTACTCCCCTGGGAAAAGAGACCATTAATATGCCAGTTCCCAAGGCACCTGGTCCCATATTGGTGTCACAGTGAAAGCCAGTGGGAAGTGGCAGTCACTCCATGCAACGGCATCAGAGAATGAGGAGCTAAGGAGACGGTTCGGTCAGTAATGTACTTGCCCTGCAAACGTAAGTAGCCTTGTAGGATCCCCAAAGCCCAGATTAACAAAAGACAGCATGGAGGGAGACCAGAGGGTCCCTGGGGCTCGCTGGCCACCTTGTCTGTTGTACTTGGTAAGCACCAGGTCGGTGAGAGCCTGTCTGAAAAATTGTGAACACCTCCTGAGAAATGACACCTGAGTTGACCTCAGGCCTCCACGTGTACCCACACCTCCACCCCCACCTCCACCTTCACACATCTACACACACACACACACACACACACACACACACACACACACACACACACTACTAGTCTTTAGGAAAATTACACTTAGACCCATAGTGAGACAGCACCTCAACTGCACTATAGTGACTTCCACTCAAACAGTAGAAAGTGACAAGTACTGGCCAGACACAGGTGGACACTTGTAGGGCAGGTGTGTAAAATGGTGCCCAAACTAAATACAACAGTGGCAAATGTTGTTTTAAATCGCAAAATATAAGGGGTCACAGAGATGGGTCAGTGAATAAAGGCTTTTGCTGTGCAAACCTGGAGACCTGAGTCTGATCTAGGAACCGTGTCAAGTACCTTGATGAGAAGATGCAAATGCTCGATATAAACCACACTGCCATGCTATCCTCTGGAGACAGAGGTGTTCACGGGCCTCGGGGTGGTGGAACGCTATGCCCAGTGTACGAATGTAACCTTAGAATCTACCCGAAGGTCTCCTCCTGAACCTGTACTCAAGACCTTTCACCAAGCAGTGCACAGTGTCTCAGGTTACCAACAGCAGATGCAGAACAGCATAAAGCACCCTGCAGAACCTCAGAAGTCACTTGTGTGTGGGGTGGGGAGTACGGGGTGGACCACACTTGACATTTCCAGTCACCCCAGCATGTGTATAGCTAGGCTTTTTGCAGGATGGAGACACTCGGGCTGTCCTATCTCTTTTCAGTGAAATGTGGGTGAATGTGTTTGCCTGCGGAATTCAGGACCCTGACACCATTGAGATGCTCACAGGGGCCCTGCACTTAGCAGAGACTGGAGAATTACATAAGCAGCTTTATCCCTCCTCAACAAGAAAAATAAATCTGGCAGGACAGAGCACGGCACAAATGGCAAATGTGTCAGAGTGATAAAAGAGTCCACAGAGCTTGTGAGAGAGAAAAGGACTGGGAGTGTGTGTGTGTGTGGTGTGTATGTGTGGGGGGGGGTTACTCCCTTTCGCAGAATCTTAATTCTTCCCTTTATTATCATGCAGTTAAACTTAAATCCCTGGGGCTGGAGAGATGGTGGCTCAGAGGTTAAGAACCTGTACTTTCTGACAGAGGGACTGAGCTCAGTGCCAGCACCCAGATTGGGCGACTCACAGCTATCTTTGACTCCGGCTGCAGAGGCATCAGACACACTCTGCTGGTCTTTGCTGGCACAAGAACCCATGTACAAGAACAAACTGTTAAAAAATAAAATAAAATTAACCTTAAAACAATTAAATCCCCCCACCCCCCCCCACCCTCCGGCAGGGACTTCTTGTGGAAGAACTGCCTCCAGCAGAGCCTGGGGGAGACCCACTCTGCCTGGACTGATTCTTGAGTTCATAGCAGTCTGAGCAGCCAGCACCAGAACGGTTAAGTGGCCACTCTGGGAACTGGGTCTGCAGTACTGCCAGGTAATTTACATAATAATTTCCATAGCTCTGTATTCCCATTTCCACCTGATTTGGTGCTGCTTATGCATTCAAGCCATAATTGCGACATTTTAGGTTTCTTTAAAACTCAGAGTGTGGAGAAAAAGACAGGGCAGAGTGAGAGAAATCATTAATTTCTGAAGTGGCCACAGATTTTCCTGCCCCGCCATCTGCTCTGTTGTCTTGACAGCCTCCTCGGCTCAATGTGAAGCCTGTTTCACGAGCCTCGGGGGCTCAGGGTCGCTTACAGATAAGTTGAGAATCACGCCCTTCCAAATGCAGCCCAACTCTCCCACCCCAGCCCACAATATCCTTCCAATTAATCCCCAGCACCCACTCTCTCTCCACACACTTTATTCTCCTCTCTCCCAGCTCCCTCTACTTCCCACTATAAACACCTCCCAAATCTCATACTTAACACTTCCGTCTAATCAAGACGCCCATTCCTGGGGCTAGTTAGATGGCTCTGTGAGTGCCTGCTGCTCTTGCAGGGGACTGGAGTTCAGTTCCCAGTGCCTGCTTCACCAGCTCACAGCCAACTGTAACTCTAGCTCCAGGGGGCACCGGTGACTCCTCTGAGCTCTGCAAGTACCTGCTCTCATATGCACAAACTCACACACTGACACATACAAGTAAATACAAAGCAAAATAAAAAAAAAATTTTTTTAATCTCTGGGAGTGGATGGGGAGGGGAGGGGGGAACTGAGAGGAAAGGAGGGAGGGGAAATTGTGGTCTGGATATAATATATGAGAGAATAAATTCATAGAAAATATATTTTAAAAATCTCTAGTCAGACACCCACAAGTTCCTACCACTAACACATGCAATCGACACAGGCCTGTTGGAGGGCACACATTATGGAGCAATAACAATTACTTTTGGGGCTGGAGAGATGGCTCAGAGGTTAAGAGCCCTGCCTGGTGTTCCAAAGGTCCTGAGTTCTATTCCCAGCAACCGCATAGTGCTTCATAACCATCTATAATGAGATCTTGTGCCCTCTTCTGGCTTGCAGGGGTACAGTCAGACAAAATATTATATACAAAATAAATAAATAAAATATTTTTTAAAAAAACAATAACTTTTTTATCTTTGTAATACACAACGTTCAAGAGCTGTGGATTGCCTATAAATACTGTTCCAGGGATTCTGCAGTGGCTTGGCCAGGCCACCAGTATGTGTCACATGAAAAACTGTAACATTTTCCTGACTTAATGGTCTGGTCCCACCCACATTTTTGTGCACTCCAATTATGGTCTCCATTATGCAAAGGATGCTTCTAGCGCACAAAGATAATTTTAACTCCCCCACAGAAAGGTCTTCTGTGGCCTCTGAGGACTGCTGAGCAGCTGAAGAGTCCCACTGCCACTGAGAATCCGTGCCCCGCTTCTTTCTCCGAACTCCTCTTTCCCAAGCCATCCCAGTCACCCTCTCCACCCACTACACACCCTCATACACACACACACACACACACACACACGCACACACACACACACATACACATCAATTTACCTGCATTTGCTAAATGAGAAATGTTCAGTATGTTTGTGTGTCTCTGAGAGGCTCCTGGCCTATAAAGCAGAAACGTTTCCCACTGCTAATTCCTTCCTGCAGAGATTTCAATGCATCCACTGGGGATTCGATAACTTCCATTTTTTTATCAATTGAAAAGTAATGGGTATAGAGTGTAGCTGAGCAGGTAGACTGCTTGTTCAATATACACAGCTCTGTGTTTGTCAGCATGGCAAACCCAAGAACGATGGTGCACACTATACTCTCCACATTTGAAAGGTGGAGGCAGGAGGTCAGGAGTTCAAGGTCATCCTTTGCCACAGAGTGAATTCAAGGCCAGCCTGGGCTACATGGGGCCCTGTCTCAAAAGTAATTTAAAAAAGAAGAAAAAAAGCAGGGGAATGCTCTGAAACTATGTCTGTGACAAGCTCTGGCTCCATCACAGGCACCTGCTAGACCCTGAGCAAATCATTTAGTCCCTTGGCAATTCGGTTTTTGAATTTATTGAATCACAATTACAACAATGACCTCTCCGATTTTTGTGAGAATTAAACAAGGTCATACTTGGATACCATGCACTATCCATCTTGGTTATTGAGACAGAGTCTCTCAGTAGCTGGGAACTCACTTAGCAGGCTCCTGTGGCTGCCTCTGTCTTGCCAGCTCTGACATTATGGGCATGCTCTACCATGCATGCTTGGTTTGCATCGGTTCTAGGAATCAAATCCAGGCCCTCATGCTTGCAAGGCAAATATTTTACTTAATCTCCTCAGCACTAAATTCAACATGTATATATATTTCAACATATAGTGCCTGTGTGTGTGTGTGTGTGTGTGTGTGTGTGTGTGTGTGTGTGTGTGTGTATACTTTTTCCTATATTGTTGTTTGGATCTATTTTTAAATTTTATTTATTCTTTCATAATTTCATGTATATACAAAATGACCTTGGATTGTATTTCCCTTTCCCTCTCTTATCCTCCTCCTGCTCCCATGAGCCTCTCCTTCTTCCCCCACAATCCCCTTCCCCTTTACTACCTTGATATGTACGTGCCCCACTACATTTAATTAGTGTTGCTTGCATGAGTGGGAGATTGTTTTTTTTTACCTGAGCAAGGGCAGCTTACCAATGGCTACACCACTGAGGACATGGTCCTGACCCACCATTAACTGCCCATAGCCCTTCAGGGAGGGATACGGCCTCAGGAACTCCTCCTCCATCCACCGTGGAACTTTGACATCTAGCATATTCTGTAATACATTATTTCGTAGTATATCTAACTTACCACAGGCTAATAGACACTTAGGATATCTTCACGGTTATAGTAGCAGGACGATGGATATATGTGCTCCAGAAGGCTGCCCCGGTACCCCCCAGGCTTCTCCCAGTTATCTAAGCCACTCCCAAGACGTGTGCAGCACCTCTGTAGTGTCCTGTCATTCCAAAGTTTGTTGGGCCCCCCCTGAAGAAGGTAGAAGGAAAGCAGCCATAGTGGATGCATGAGTTGGACTCAGAACAACGTTAGAAGGCAAAACACAAGCAAGAAATCCCTCCCTGCAACAGTGAGGTGAAACCTGAAGGATGGCTGGGGCGATGGCTTAGTTGGTAAAGCGCTTGCTTTGCAAGCATGAGGACCTGAGTTCAGTCCCCAGGACTGACATAAAAAAAGCCAGTGAGGTAGTGCATGCTTATAATCCCAGAGCTGGAGAGGCAGAGACAGAAGGATTCCTGGTACTTACAGGCCAGCCAGTCTATCCTAACTGGTAAGTTCTAGACCACTAGGAGGAGATCCAGTTGTTTTTTGTTTTTGTTTTTGTTTTGTTTTATTTTATTTTATAAGACAGGGTCTCTCTCTGTGTACCCTTGGCTGTCCTGGACTCGATTTGTAGACCAGGCTGGCCTTGAACTCACAGCGATCCACCGGCCTCTGCCTCCGAGTGCTGAGATTAAAGGCATGCACCACCATGCCTGGCAAGATCCAGTCTTTTAAAAAACTGTAAATGATCCTACAGAAAGGCACCAAAAGAGGAAAGACTTTGTCCTATGCATACACAAGGAAAGCCCTGACCCTGGATGCCCATGACTGATTCCCCAAATCCTGCCCTGAAAGGGGCTCTTTACCATGCAAGCCACCTCCCAACCCTAAACATATGCATACCATACCCGCTCCCCCCCCCACACACACACCTGTTCTAGAAGGCTCTGACAACATTGTTAGGTAACATTTTTTCATTTGAAGTTCAATCTTCCCTTTCTGGTTCTAAGATTTGGAGAAAATTAAACATTTATTCTTCCTATTAAGCCTTGGCGAGTGCTAAGATCACTACCCTGACATTTTTTAAAAGCAAAATTAGCATTGCTTTCTTAATGCAAAAGCAAAGGCAGTTCTTTTATTTAATAGCCTTCTCTCGTATCAGAACCAAGCTCATTAATCAAGCATTGGACATAGAAAATGAAACTGTAAGTCTTCGTGAAATAATGTCTTTGCTCCTATTTAGCTAAGTGAAGGATTTAGACACAAAGCAAACCGAAAGTTGAAATCTGGACTTCTCTCCTCCCCAAGAATGTTTGGTCTAAAGTAGGTCAGACCCTGCTGAAACTAATCTTAACAATTCTCTTTTTAATTCCTTCACTGGCTATACTTAGGGGCTTAGAGGGAGGAAAATTCATCCAATTAGTTAAAGAAAAACAGAGAGAGAGAGAGAGAGAGAGAGAGAGAGAGAGAGAGAGAGAGAGGAAGGAGAGAGAGGACTTCCTGAAGTGCTGGAGATCTCTGTCTGTGCCTCCAATGAGTTCATCAACATGAAAAGAGTTATCAAAAAGAATAACTGGCTGAGAGGCAATCCCTCCTGGATACCTCAGTGGCTGCCCTAGCTGACCTTGAGCATCCATTCTCTCTCCTGGAGCCTGAGAAGGATGCTGACACAGCTCTGGCTGAAGCCAAGGCCGTGCCTCAAGAGAAGAAGAGAAACCTGGAGTGACCCTCGGTCCTCCATGACCGCCATCCCTTCTGAGGAAGCACGGTGAAGGGCTTCAAAACTCTAGAGTTCCAGAGAAAGTTGCCCGGAGGCACAGAACTCCAAGGTGTGTGGATGAAGGGCGAACACTGAAGGTATTCATGGTCTAAGTTGATGTGTGCACGGAGCTTCTTAAGCGCAAGCCATTGCCTTTCCTTGGCTTTACCCATGGGTTTCCACCTAAACCACAGAGTGCGACCCCCCTTTCCAAGAGCATCTGTGCCAGAAAGTGCATAGCTTTTCCCCACTTGAGCAAAACGCTGCCGGTTAAATATCCTTCCGAATTATGTCCTTGGGACTTCCCGGCTCTTCAGCTCCTTCTCCAAACCGCCCTAGGCCAACAAAATCTGTGGGGGTTTTAAGGGATTTTTATGGGTCCTGTGGCTTATTCTTTGTCCACATCAAAATCCAATGGGATGGCTTCAGAAGCTGTAACTCATTCCTCTTCTTGTTGCTATGGCAAAGTATCTGACAAAAGCGACTAAATGAAGGGTTTGTGTCAGCTCACAGTTCAAGGGTGTGACAGGAACATGAGGCAGCTATTCACACTCACATTGCACCAGCAGTCAGGAAGCAGAGGGAGACAGACTGGCAGTCACCTTTTCTTTTCTTTTTTTTTCCCTCTTCTTCCTCCATCTCCTTTATTTTTATCTATCTATCTATCTATCTATCTATCTATCTATCTATGTATCTATCTATCTATTGATATGGTCTCACTATGAAGCCTTGGCTGGCTTGCACCTAGATATGTAGATCAGTTGGCCTCAAACTCACAGAAATCAGCCTGCCTCTGTCTCCAGGGTGCTGAGATTAAAAGTGCTCACCACCGTGCCCGATATTGGCTTCTAATTTTTATTCAGTTTGTGTTCCCAACCCATGGAATGCTTTCGCCAATGATTAAAGTGGGTCTTCTCTCCTCAGTTAGCCAAATCTAGGAGTTACCTCACCGGCACACCCAGAGCTCAGTCTCCATGGTGACTCTAGATGATGCTGTCAAGTTGAGTATCAACACAAATCATCACCAAGACTATTAAGCCACACAGAAAATAATGTTTTCGTGGCTAACCAACCCAGGTTGGCATAATTATCAACAGATTCTTTCTTCTGTATATCTAAAAGATAAAACCTGTCTTTTGAGACTTCTCTGTGAGTAGCTGATCTCTATTGTTATATTTTATTTCGCTAATGTTACTCTCCTTCTCGGCCATTGCCAAAAATATACCATACCCCAAATCAAACCTCAAGCTGATGTGTAATGAAAGTGTTTATAACGCTGGCCATTTGTGGGTTTGGAGGGATTTGAATAAATTGTATTTCCTTCCAGAAAATTGACTTTCAAGCTTAAGTCAGAACAAGCTCTATTCCACTATCTTCCACTTTCCAGTTGCTTGGTACTTGATAAACTATCTCAATGAGCAGGAGCTGTTAATGGAGGCCATTTAAAGGGCGTTTGTGGAGAATGCAGCATGCCAGGCATTTTACAAGGCTATGGGCATAGCAAAGAGAGGAATCCGGTCCCCGGAACAGGTGACAGTCTCTGGGAAAGCAAGGGAGGAGGAGGCTCCTACGCCAGCCTGGAGCCTATTCATCTCCAGAATATCTAATAGAGACCATCTCAGGAAATGATGGAAATTTACCAGATACGCAGTGTGACTTTAACCTCAAGGGGATCTGGGCTTGACTAAGAGACACAGCTTTGGGTGGGCCGGTGATGGGGAAATATCCTAATCCAGAATGGGCGGTACATTCCTGAAGTTTCCTAAACAGAAAGACATCTGAGACAGAAAGCTGCCTGCCTGCCTTTATTTCTTGCTGCGGGGCGTGTCCATACCGTTGTCTATTGTCACTCTGCTGCCATCACTCACTGACGTCAGACAGCAGCTTCTTTGCATTTCTAGTTCGCACTGAAGACCAGTGGCTCCCTAGGATACACACTCCCCAACCCCAGGCCTTCAGTGCCAGACCAAAACTGGTGGGTCTCCAGCCTTGTGGACTGAGTTGTTACCGGGTTCTATCCTTCCTCAGTGTGCAGACAGCCATTGTTAGACTACCCAGTCTGGACCAGGTGGGGCAATCTAATAAATCCCCTTTGTAATATATAGTCATCCTATGTCCTGTTCCTCCCTGTCCAATACAGATGGGAATAAGGATACAGGGAAGACATTTGAGGCAAGGACCAGCTCCAAAGAATCTAGCATACTCAGAGGACCAACCCATTGGCTGGGTATGCTGAGGAACAGAAGAAAAATGGAGAAAGCATGGTTAGAATATAGAACGCATGCTTCACTTAGGGCTTGGGTTACATCCTGTCTCCCTTTCTTTCCCTGTTGCTGTGATAAAATGCTCTGACAGAAGCAACTGATAGAAGAAATGGTTTATTCTGGCTCCCATCCAAGGAAGAGTTCATCGTGGCAGAAAAAGCTAGGCGGACACAGCTTGAATTAGCTGGCCACATGGCACCCACGATCCAGGATTAGAATGCATGCTAGTGCTCAGACAGCCTTTTCCATTGTAGACAGTCCAGGATCTCAGCCCAGGCAGTGGGCCCCACCCACAGCTGAGGTAGTCTTGCAACATCAATGATAGTAATCAAGATAAGCCCCACCGGCATGCCTACAGGCCCTTCTCCCAGGTGATTCTACAGTCTCTCATGTTGACAATGAACACAACTCCCCACATATTCTAACAGCAAATGTCCATCAAATAATATCCAAACAGTAATTGTTCCCTTAAGGGCATCCACTCTGGTCTATGTGGATGCCACTTGGTCCCACTTCAGCTCCAAACACCTGGTCCTCAGTGAGGTCTGGTGTCATTAGAAACTGAGCTCTATGGCACAGCTACCAGGAGGATGAGAGGACCTTAAGGTGCTTTTGACCCCAATTCAGGAAGGATTTAGTACACAACTTCCTGTGCTCATCGCCCTGTGTGGTATGTGGGATTGGTAGGTCAGCGTAGAATAAAAGGGAGAATGGACTGTTGTGGTTATTCTTTCATTGTCAAATTGACACCATCTAGAATCAGCTGGGATGGGAGGGATTGCCTAGATCAGGTTGGCCTAGTGGGCATGTCTGTAGAGGATTATTTTAATTACATTCATCCAGGTGGGAAGAACCGGCCACTGTGGGCAGCACCATTCCCTAGGAAGGGGATTCTGAACTGCTTAAAATCATGGAAAGAGCACCCGCATGCATGCACTAACTCATTGCTCTCTGCTCTTGATTGTGGATGCGATGGGACCAAGTCATGTTGCCTTGACCTCCCAGCAGTTATGGACTGACACCTGGACTCGTGATCCCAATAAACCCTATCTCCACAGAGTTGCTTTTCAGGCAATTTTTATCTCAGCAGCAGGAAGAGAAAATAGCACAGATTCCATCTCTTGTTCTAGAATTCTCATCCTAGTGGCTAGGTTCCAACAGCAAAGTGTGTCTCAGGGAATTGCTGCAACTATGCCTGACCCTTCATCCTACCCATCCTGTCTCAGGACACACTGTCTTTAGGGGTCAGATGTCTGGAGTAATAAGCAAGAGTCACCTCCACCAAGCGGGGAGGGTTTGTCTGGTCCTGTCCTATGCTGTCCCTTCTTGTCTCCCTGTATTCCACAGTCTACCTCTGCAGAGGCGGGTGGGAAGGAAAAACAGTCTGGGATGCACTATGTGTCGCCTTTCCAGTGGGAACAAAATCCAACAGCTTGAGAAGTCTGATTCTGTAACTTGTGAGCACTGAGGAGAGGAATTTTAAAAAGCTGCTTCTTGGGAATGAATTAGTAACGAGTTCCCGTTTAATTTTTAAAGTCCTGCTTGTCATGCCGTTCAGTGGTCATTAGCCTTTTGGAAGGATCCACCGGGCTTTAGCTTTATAGCTTACTTACAAGACATTCAGAGTTTCGGGAGAAGCTGCGCATGTTAGAGCTCTCAGGGAGTGTCCCGCTCCGACCCCGTCTATAGCAGGTGCATGTGCGCACGTGTGCTCCTACAAGGGAAGGCCAGAGTCCAGCCTTGCTTATCATCCCTCAGGTGAGGCAGTGTCTCTCACTGGCCTGGAGCTTACTGAATAGGCTAGTCTGTCTAGCCAGTGTGGCCCAGGGGTTCACCTGTGTCCACCTGCCCACTGGGGTTACAGGTGTGACTACCACACCCGGCTTTTAATGTTAGTGTTAGAGATGGAACTTGTATCCTTTATAATTGCACAGCAAGTACTTTATGGGTTAAACCATCTCCCCAGCCATAAAGCCAGGCCAGTTCTTTCTAAGGCATAAGTAAACATCACCCCCTCTACAGTGGCTCAGACTCCTGGGCTATTCCAGTGGGGCAGCCACACTCCCTCTAGGTTCCATCTCTCTGTCTGCTTTTACCCTTCAGATTCAGGCTTTTCTCTTCTTGCCCAAGGCCCTGTAACTCTTTCCCATAATCAGTGCTCACACTGGTGGTTCTCAACCTATGGGTCATGATCCCTTTAGGGATCAAATGACCTTTTCACAAGGATCACCTAAGACCATTAGAAAACACAGATACTAACATTATGATGCATAACAGAAGTAGCAAAGATTTCATTATGAAAAAATTATAATGTTGGGGTCACCACAACATGAGGAACAGCAGTAGGAAGGCTGTGAACCACGGCTTAAAAAAAAAAATGCTCCTCTCATTCTCTCATGGTAATTGGGCTTTATTTCACCTCTCTCCAAGACATTGGGAACCAAGGGCCAGAGCCCTTCTCTCAGCTCTCCCCATTGAGCCATCTACTTTCATTTGTGATTAGTGACTGAGGGCTAGTTTCCTTTCTGCTGTGTGACAAAGCACCCTGAGCAAAATTGACATGAGAAAGAAAGGGGTTGTTTGCTTTCCACTTCCCAAGCATAATCCATCACTGAGGAAACTCGTGGCAAGAACTTGAGGCAGGAGCTGGGGAGGAGTGCTGCTTGCTGGCTTGCTCTCTGCTCACTCACTGGTTCATGCTTTAGCATGCTGTTTTATGCAGTTTAGGACTACCTGCCTAAGGAATGGTACCACCCACAGTGGGCTGGTCCCTCCTGCATCTACTAATAATCAAGATGATCTCTCAGAGATATGCCCACAAACTAATCAGATATGTTCAATTCCTCAACTGAGACCTCACCTCACAGATGACTGTAGGCTATGTGGATGACCTGTAGAGGTTGGGATACTCCAAGATGATTCTCTGTAGAGTCTCCAGAAGCTGATACTGATACTATTCAGCAGCAGCAGCATTATTATACTTTAGTAGTAGTAGTAGTAGTAGGAGGAGGAGGAGGAGGAGGAGGAGGAGGAGTAGGAGTAGTAGGAGTAGTAGGAGTAGTAGCAGCAGCAGCAGCAGCACTTGGGTGTAAATGGAGACCAGAGGTCAGCCTTGGTTGTTGTTACTCAGGTACAACTGCAATAGGCTCCCAGATCTTAGTAGAACCCCTGGCCTTAGCAGAATTGACTCCATGCTGGAAGTACCATTCAGGAGCTAAACCTCAGCCTGCAGACACCACCACAGGCCAAAACAAAAAACAAAGGCCTAATCCATCCAAATCCATAGGTCTGGGAAAGTGTCTAAATGAGACTTTTAGCTTCTGTAGTTCCTCTTCTAGGTAACTGTTCTTGTTAACTAAAGTATGTCAATCCTGAGGAAGAGTCAGGGACACAATGAGATGACCCAGTGTTATCACCAGCCAGATAATAGACTTTCTAGTCTATAAATAATCCTTTTGTGTCTGTCTGTCTGTCTGTCTGTCTGTCTCTGTCGCTGTCTGTCTCTCTCTGTATGAGTGTGTGTGTGTGTGTGTGTGTGTGTGTGTGTGTGTGTGTGTGTATGTGTGTGTGTTCACGTGTACTATCCTTCCATCATGTGAGTTCTGGGGATCAGACTCAGTTGTTGGAGTTTTGAGGGAAGTACTTTTATTTGACTACCCATCTCTCTGGCTCCCACCTTACTTTTTGAGTCTCTCTCACTGTCTGAATTCCCCCAAGCCTTTTCTTTAGGTCATCTCATGGAAAACTTTAATTCCATCTTCTCCATCCCCCCTGACGATGTAAGTTAACATATTTACAGGTACTTGGGGCTAGGGTAAGGCCTTGGCTGCTTGCCATAGTAGCCAAGGGGAAAGAGACAGGAGAAACATACACCAAGAAAGCCAGTTCTGAGGCTTGTTTCATGGGGCAGTCACAACCCAACAGAGCCATTGACCAGATGCTTCCACACCACAGGAAAGCATTCTGTGGCCTTCACTCAACTTTGTTCGTTGCTCTGTGGCAGGAGAATAGAGACTGGGAAAACCTACATCAAAATTAACTTATAAAAACAACCCATTGGCAGAGAAAGACTGGAAGCCATTCCCTACCTGGACTTTGCACAGCAAATAGAGCTCCCCCGTACCCCCAGAAAAGCCTGCCCCATACAAATAGGTAAGTAACCTCCAATGGCTCTTGAGACTGCTCAGCGCTTTAGAGCTTTTCTCTCATCACTAGCTCCCCTCCTGCCCCACCCCTACCCCCTTCCTGGGAGTGCCCTCCCTTTTGTAATAAACTCTTTGTTTCTATTTCGAGCCTCCTGTCCCTGGTCTAATTCTTTGTTGGGAGACCACAAGAACCTGCTCGCTTCATCAGGGGCCCTGGGACCCAGAGGCGCACCTCTAACTTTCTCAAGTATTTCAAGTTGTCAGAAGAATGGGATAGAGGGATCTTCCCCCTTCGCTGTGGCTCTGACATGACAGAGAACTTCTCTGGAGGCTTGGCGAAGAGAAATGACGTGGGAGGTAAGGCTGCCTCTCTTCCATCTGTCCTGAGCCCCTCGGAGTCCTCCCCAGCCTCTCCAGCAGAGCCGTTCCTCCTTTCCTCGAATGTTCCAGGAGCGTGAGGCCATCTGCTTCCCTGCCTGTAATTAGCTGCACACTCCTGCCGCCGCTGCTGTCCCACACTGTTATTATGTTTGGCTTCTTTTTTTTTTTTAAAGTATGATGTGTGTGCCTCGCTGGAATCAAGACTTCCTCCTCCTAGAATGGTATGCATTTTTGATGCCTGAAAAGGAGAGCAGAGATGAGTAGACCTTGTGCTGACTGCAGGTGGAGGCTCTGGGAGGTGCTTGTGAGAGAGTCACCACCACCTTTTCTTCAGGTCAGCTCCTGGACAATGTTAATCCCCATCGTGTGACACAGGATTTAAAAAACAAAAAACCGTGAAAACCGTGAGCTCTTGGGAAGGGGGAGGA